>NW_027397100.1:11861576-11865872 GCF_003265705.2 Callorhinus ursinus
AAGAAAGAAAGAAAGAAAGAAAGAAAGAAAGAAAGAAAGAAAGAAAGAAAAAGAAAGAAAGAGAAAAAGAAAGAAAGAAAGGAAGGAAGAAAGGAAGGAAGAAAGGAAGAAAGGAAGAAAGAAAGGAAGGAAGGAAGAAAGAAAAAGAAAGAGAAAGAAAGACAGACTTCTTTGGCAATTTCCTTGGCTGAGGTCTTTTTGAGGCAGCCTACATACAAGGATTGATCAACTTGAGAACAGTCCTTTTATCCCAACTCAGGACAATTTTGAAGACCTGTCCTGGCTTCAGAGTTTCCCATGCAGTCAGTTGAAGCCTTTGTTCTGACATTGGTAGCTCAGGGTTCTCCCTCTGCTCTGGCCTGTCCCTTCCTCTCTCTTCCACAGGTGATCCCAAGAACAAACCCCAACCAACCTCCTGCATGTCTATATCTCAGAGTCGGCTTTCCAGAGAATCCAACCTGTCCCCACCCCCATCCATGCCAATTGGAATGTGACTTTACAGCTTCTCCAGTCAAGAGATTCTACTTCTCCACTCCTTGAATCTAGACTGGCCTTGTGAGCTGCTGTGTTGAATGAGGCCGAGGTAATATTGTACCAGTTCTGAGCCTGAGCCTCCAGAGATCTTGCATGTTTCTACTCTCACTCTTGGAGCCCTGTCACCACCATGCAAACAAGCCCAAGCCAGCCTGCTGGAGTATGAAAGACAAGTGGCCAAGTCACGGCTGTTCCCCAGCTGTCAGCCAACCACCCCCCAGAAGCAGAGCCAACACCTGACCACAATGCATGAATGAATAGACAAGAACAGAATACTACCTAGCTGAGCCCATCCCAAACTGCTGAGCAGAGAGAATATGACCTAAGAAATAGTTAAGTCAGGAAACCACAGATGTTGGCGAGGATGCAGAGAAAGGGGAACCCTCCTACCCTGTTGGTGGGAACGCAAGCTGGTGCAGCTGCTCTGGAAAACAGTATGGAGGTTCCTCAAAAAGTTGAAAATAGAGCTACCCTACGATCCAGCAATTGCACTACTGGGTATTTACCCCAAAGATACAAAGGTAGGGATCCCAAGGGGCACCTCCACCCCAATGTTTATAGCAGCAACGTCCACAATAGCCAAACTATGGAAAAAGCCTAGATGTCCATCAACAGATGAATGGATAAAGAAAATGTGATGTGTGTGTGTGTGTGTGTGTGTGTGTCTATAATGGAATATTACACAGCCATCAAAAAATTGAAATCTTGCCATTTGCAATGACAAGGTGGATGGAACTAGAAGGGATTATGCTGAGTGAAATAAGTCAATCAGAGAAAGACAATTATCATATGATCTCACTGATATGAGGAATTTGAGAAACAAGGCAGAGGATCATAGAGGAAGGGAGGGAAAAATGAAACAAGACAAAACCAGAGAGGGAGACAAACATAAGAGACTCTTAATCTCAGGAAACAAACTGAGGGTTGCTGGAGTGGAGGGGGGTGGGAGGGATGGGGTGGCTGGGTGATGGACTTTGGGGAGGGTATGTGCTATGGTGAGCGCTGTGAATTGTGTAAGACTGTTGAATCACAGACCTGTACCCCTGAAACAAATAATACATTATATGTTAATTTTAAAAAAAGTCTTTCATTTAATAAATAAATAAATAGTTGTTTTAAGTCAGTTAAGTCTGGGGTGGGTTTGTTATGTAGCAATTCCTAAATGATACAAGAGAGAACTGTTTGAGAAACCACCTGTGATATTGTGATTTGTTATAAGAAATATATATTTAGGGGCGCCTCGGTGGCTCAGTCGCTAAGCATCTGCCTTCAGCTCAGGTCATGATCCCAGGGTCCTGGGATCGAGCCCCACATTGGGCTCCCTGCTCCTCAGGAAGCCTGCTTCTCCCTCTCCCACTCCCCCTGCTTGTGTCCCTGCTCTCGCTGTGTCTCTCTCTGTCAAATAAATAAATAAAAATCTTCAAAAAAAAAAGGATATATATTTAATCTTTATCCCCATTTCTGCCTCACAGCTCCCCAATACTTTGGAATTTCCTAAGTATTGAGAGTGATAAAAAGTGTCTTTTGTTATGTTAATGAAATGACTTTAGGAAAGCTTCTAAGAATGGGGCTTGGGGGGGGGGGGGGCCGGGGGGGTTTGGGGATGATCCCAGGGGGCTAGGATCGAGCTCCGCACCGGGCCCCCACCCCATAGGAAGCCTGCTTCTCCCTCCCTCACTTCCCCTGCTTGTGTTCTCTCTCGCTATGTCTCTCTCTATCAAATAAATAAATAAAATCTTAAAAAAAAAAAAAAAAAGAATGGGGGCTGGTTGACAATGGAGCCAGTCCCACCCCCTAACCTGACAGGGAAGAAAAGCTGGAGACAGTCCAATCATCAATGGCCAGTGATTTCATCCAACATACCTTGGTAATGAAGCCTCCATAAAAACGCAAAAGGATGGAGTGCAGAGAGCTTCCAGATTAGTGAACACGTGGAGACTGGGGAGGGCAGCTCGCCTTGGAGAAGATACGGGAGCTCCGTGCCCCTTTCCCCATACCTTGCCCTGTGCGTCTCTTCCACTTGGCTGTTCCTGAGTTAGATCCTTTTATAATAAACCAGTGATCTAGTAAATAAAACGTTTATTTTCGTTCTCCCAGCTGCTCTAGCAAATTAATCAAACCTGAGGAGGAGGTCATGAGAACCTCTGATTTATAGCCAGTCGGTCAGAAGCATGGGTGCCCTGGGCTTCTGTCTGGGGGCTGAATCGGGGGTGGGAGCAGCCTTGTAGGACTGAAACCTCAGCCTGGGGACTCTGATGCTCTCTCTCAGTAGATAGTGTCAGAACCCAGACACACACTCAACTGGGGTCCTGAGAATTGGTTATTGGTGTGGGGAACTCCCTCCCAACATTGGAATTGGTACCAGAACATTTTAGCCACCTTGATAAAATAGAAAATAAATTTGTGCAGGCAGGAACCTCTGGCCACAAGCAACACAAGGGATGATGAAACAGTCTTCCAAGAGAATATGGGCAGAACTTTTTTTTTTTTTTTACCTAATCTCCATGCCAAACATGGGGCTCAAACTCACAACGCCAAGATCAAGAGTTGCACACTCCACCAACTGAGCCAGCCTGGTACCCCGGGAAGAACTTATTTTTTTGCCCCAGTAAAGGAGGTAGAAAGATGGGACTGGAAGTGAAGGCACTGAAAAATAGATAAGGAGGAGAAAGTTGTGAGCAAGATGGTTTGAGACTAGGAACAATAGAGTTAAAACAGCAGGTGGACTCCCCCAAGGGGCAGGGATCTGTCTGCATGGAGATGAGACAGAAAAACAATTAAGCAGAGATGAACCTAAGAGTTATTTTGAACTTTTTTGCATTTCTTTGATGTAATCACTTCTCTGTTTATTTGCATCCCATCCAATTTTCAGGAAAATCTTACAATACAGGAACACTCCCATTCTGCTGGTAGAAGTATAATTGCAGAGCAGTTTGGTAGTATGTATCTAGTGAGGTACAAAATGCACATGCCCTTTCACCCGGCAATTCCACTTCTAAGTTTTTATAGAGAAACTCTTGCTAACGTGCACAGACAATGCTGCAAAGAGCAGAATTTTCCAAATTTCCTGCATAGAGGAAATTTGGAAACCTCAATTGTCTACAAGCAGAACTTTTGATAGAGGAATTTTAAAATGTTCCTAAAATAGGGGAGGAGGGTGGGCGGATGGGTTAGCCTGGTGATGGGTATTAAAGAGGGCACATTCTGCGTGGAGCACTGGGTGTTATGCACAAACAATGACTCATGGAACACTACATCAAAAACTAATGATGTAATGTATGGTGATTAACATAACAATAAAATTTTTTTAAAAATGTTCCTAAAATAAAATACTCTATAACAGTTAATATGAATAAACTAATGTCTATATATATATATATATATATATGTCATCAAAGATAGATCTCAAAACACATTATTGTGGGGCGCCTGGGTGGCTCAGTTGATTAAGCGACTGCCTTCGGCTCAGGTCATGATCCTGGAGTCCCGGGATCGAGTCCCACATCGGGCTTCCTGCTCAGCAGGGAGTCTGCTTCTCCCTCTGACCTTTCCGCCTCTCATGTGTTCTCTCTCTCTCTCTCATTCTCGTTCTCTCAAATAATAAATAAAATCTTTAAAAAAAAAAAACACATATTGTGTAAAAAAGCAAGTTCCAAATTTCCTGCATAGAGGAAATTTGGAAAAACCTCACTGTCTACAAGCAGAACTTTAGATAGAGGAATTTTAAAATATTCCTAAGATAAAATACTCTATAACAGTTAA
>NW_027397100.1:11866272-12095808 GCF_003265705.2 Callorhinus ursinus
CTGCTTGTGTCCCCTCTCTGTGTGTTTTTCTGTCAAAAATAAAAAAAAAATCTTAAAAAAAATATATGAATGAACTAATGTATATATATATATGTATATATATATATATATCATCAAAGATAGATCTCAAAACACATTATTGTGTAAAAAAGCAAGTTCCAGAGAATAAAATACGATATCATTTTTGTGCATTTACTTATTTTTAATTTCTTTAAAGATTTTATTTTTAAGTAATTGCTACACCCAACATGGGGCTCGTATTTACAACCCTGAGATCAAGAGTCGCATGTCTACCAACTGAGTCAGCCAGGTGCCCTTTTGTGCATTTTAAGTCCATGCAAAACAGTGTTACGAGCATTTATGGATACATTACATGCAGTAAAATTATAAAAACAAGATTTGGAAGGACAGACACCAAATTCCTGATGGTAAATTCCCCTGGGGAGGGAAGTGTACAGAGAAGATTTCACTTTTAACCCTACTAGTTGAAAAACAGCAAATATAAAATGAAGCGGATGATAAAATGATAAAATTAAATTCTGAGAGTTGGAGGGCATGGGTGTTTGTTAGATTATGTTCTGTCCTTTTGTGTATTTAAAATTTTTTACCAACTGAGAAAAAAAAATCTAATTATACCCATGAATGCTTTCTGCGATTTGGGTGGTTATTCGTCTGTGTGTGTGGCTGAGTTTCACATCTGGGTCACAGAGATTCATGCCAAAACCAGCCCCTCAGAGGCAGATGTTACTGAGCATGTGAGCCCCTTGGAGTCTCCAGACTCTTGGAGAGAGCTCTGTGGACCTATAGACTGTGGACCTGAAATCAAGTCAATCTTACTGAGATCACCCATGGTGAGAGACTCTAGGGTACGTCTGGGTTACATGTGTAATCGTTACAGGCATTGATACCAATGGTAAGCTGCTCTTATCAATTACATGAGTGGTGAAAAAAACTCTTCTTGCTTTGCTGATTTTTCAGTGTCTATGATAAGGCTAGATATGCATGCATATCTTGGCATGTGTTCTTCCAGTCATTTAGAAAATTAACTCTAGGGACACCTGGGTGGCTCAGTCGGTTAAGTGGCTGCCTTCGGCCCAGGTCATGATCCCAGGGTCCTAGGATTGAGTCCCACATCAGGCTCCTTGCCCAGCAGGGAACCTGATTCTCCCTCTCTCTCCCTCTGCTTGTGCTCTCTCTGTTAAATAAATAAAATCTTAAAAAAAAAAAAAAAAAGAAAGAAAGAAAATTAACTCGAGGGGAGCCTGGGTGACTCAGTCAGTTGAGCATCTGACTCTTGATTTGAGCTCAGGTCATGACTTCAGGGTCCTGGGATGGAGCCCAAAGTTGGGCTCAGCACTCAGCGAGAAGTCTATCCCTCACCCTTTGCCCCTCCCCCACCATAAGCGTGCAAGCACGTGCTCTCTAAAAATAAATAAACCTTTCTACTTTAAAAATTTTATTTATTTATTGGAGAGAGAGTGCAGAGCAAGAGGGAGAGAGAGAGCATGAGCACGCACGGGGGGCGGGGGCAGCAGAGGGGGAGAGGGAAAAGGAGACTCTCTGCTGAGCAGGGAGCCCTACATGGGGCTCAACCCCGGGACCCTGGGAACATGACCTGAGCAGAAGGCAGACACTTAACTGACTGAGCCACCCAGGCAGCCCTAAATAAATAAATCTTATTAAAAAAGAAAATTAACTCTACCCATTGCATCCAAATGTTTTTGTAAGTACTGAAAATATACACACAAAAATTTTTTTGAGGGCGCCTGGGTGGCTCAGTCGGTTAAGCATCCGCCTTCAGCTCAGGTCTGGGATCGATTCCCACATTGGGCTCCTTGCTCTGCAGGGAGCCTGCTTCTCCCTTTCCTCCCCACTTGTGCTCTCTCTCACTATCTCTGGCTCTCTCTCTCAAATAAACAAATAAAATCTAAAAAATATATATTTTTGAGTGGGAGTTTATGTGTGGGAATTAAGGAAGGAGTAAGATTTCATATGTGATAAACAGTGCAGAATCATAATAGCTAACATTACATAGCGCTATGTCTGTTCTGGGTGCTTTATATACAGTGACTCACCCCATCTTTTTTTTTTTTTTAAGATTTTATCTATTTATTTTGAGAGAGAGAGAATGAGAAAGAGCACATGAGAGGGGTTAGGGTCAGAGGGAGAAGCAGACTCCCTGCTGAGCAGGGAGCCCGATGCAGGACTTGATCCCGGGACTCCAGGATCATGACCTGAGCCGAAGGCAGTCGCTTAACCAACTGAGCCACCCAGGCGCCCTACAGTGACTCACCCCATCTTTATACCAACCTTAAAAGACAGGTGTTACTACCGTCTTCATTTTATAGATGAGGAAATTGAGGCCCAGAGAGGCTAACTCACCCAAGATCACACCTGGAGCAAGTACTGGAGCCAAGATTAAACACAAGAAGTTTGTGCCCAGAGTCCACCCTTTAACCACGGAACCTCACTATCTTTCCAAACAGACTTACCCGAAGCCTAGAGTCAGGTGCACAAAAGCAGTGCATAAAATTCACAGGACTTTCTCTAGCACTTTCTCACAGGCATTGTTCTAAGCCCCTATTAGGTATTAATTTGCATAAAACGTCAAATGGGAGAACTGAATCCATCTTGGGTCACTCTCAGAGGGCTGGCAGACCCAGTTAAAATGTAGATTGTGTGGGGCACCTGGGTGGCTCAGTTGGTTAAGCACCTGACTCTTGATTTCAGTTCAGGTCATGATCTCAGGGTCCTGAGAGTGAGCCCTGCATTGGGGTGAGCGTGGAGTCTGCTTGAGATTCTCTCTTTCCCTCTCCCTCTGCTCCTCCCCTAAAAATAAATAAAACATTAAAAAAATAATTTTTAAAAATAAAATGTAGATTGTGTGCCTTATCTCATTGACTGCTTATAACTACAATCTCAAGTTGGCATTATCCCTATGAGCAGATGTGAAAACCTGGCATCAGGGATAGGACATCCCCTACCCAAGATCACAGGAATGTGAGAGATTCACATCACGAAAGCTGGAATTTGAATTCATGTCTGTCTAGCTCCAAAGCTAGGCTCCTTTGGCCTCCTAAAATTTAAAGTGTCCTCAAGGTGAGGAGGCTGCTGGTGCCCATTGCCAGGGGGAGGGAAGCAAGCAAGTTGTTTCCAACAGCTTGTCAGATTAATGAGGCAGACACTAGCTCATCCAAGCAGCTAAACAGCAGCTAAACATGTTCCAGAACCATTTAGAGGGTTCAGAGATGCTTCCCCTGAGTCTAGAGTCTGCATCCACACTGAGGGACAGGGCATGACAAGGAATGCTGGGATTGGGACATGGCATACAACTTCCCCAACAGATAAACAACCTCTGCTAAGTTCTGCTAAGGGGTTCACAAATACAGCCATGGGACTAAAAGGGCTTGGAACTGGCTTGAAAGGACACCCACATTTCATTCCTAAGCTCAAAAGCCAGTCTACCATGAAACATTCAAGGTCTTAGCATGGGCTGCTAGAGAGGCCAGGTGGGTGGTGGTTCCACAGGCTAAGCAATCTTCCTGCAGGACTGGAGACATACGGGGCAGTAGGAGCCCCCCCCCCACCCCATGCCATAGATGGGACTGGTTGTAAGCTGCCTCTCAGGAATGCAGGCCCCAAAGGGGACCTGGCATGTGGAACAGGGAAACTGAGTCAAACTAGATTATGGAAGAGTAGAAGCTGAAGTTTTATGAGTGTCCCAGTTCTAACTGTTGCATAACCAAACACTCAAAATTTAGTCGCTTAAGATAGAAATCACTTCTTTTTCTCATGAGCCTACAATTTGGGCAGGGTTCAGGAGGGACAGCTCATCTTTGCTTATGCAACACCAGCTAGGACAGCACCACCGAGTCTGGTGGATCCATTTCCAGGATGGCTCACCCACACAGCTGGTGGGTTGGTGCTGGCTGTCAGTTCCTCTTCATGTGGACCTCTTCTCAAAGCTGCCTGGGCTCCCTCACAGCATGGCGACTGGTTTCACGAATGAAAAGTTCCAAGAGACAGGAAGTAGAAACTGACAGTTTCTTAAAGCCTGTGCCTGGAAACTGGTACTTCTTTTTCTTTTTCTTTTTTTAAGATTTATTTATTTGACAGAGACACAGCGAGAGAGGGAACACAAGCAGGGGGAGTAGGGAGTAGGGAGCCCGATGTGGGGCTCGATCCCAGAACCGCAGGGTCGTGATCTGAGCTGAAGGCAGACGCTTAAAGACTGAGCCACCCAGGCGCCCCTTGTACTTCATTTCTACCACTGGTCCAGCATTCAGAGCCCAGACCAACGAGAGGGGATATAGATCCCACTATTTGCTAAAATGAATTATCAAAAAACCCGGGGGCTATATTTTAAAACTGCCACAGTGAGAACTTCCCCTTGCATCCTATTACCACCGGGAAAGAATGGCAAAAAGTTTGTTTTGTCTGCCTTCTGCTATGCCTTGTGGGAGATTATGGGCTGGACCACTGCAGTGAGGATTCAGAATCTCTCTGAAGGGATGGGTCCAGATTCCATCTCTGGAGAACGACCTTCTCTCATCTCTCCACTGCTTCAGAAGCTTTAATTCATTTATTCATTCATGCATGTACACATTTCTTCATTCTTACACTGATGTTAGCAATACTTGTTAAGGACCAATTCTGCTCCAATACAGCGGTGGTAAATAAAGCCGATGTGGAAACGGCAGCACCAATGGAACTTACATACTGGCCGGGGAGTCAGACAATCAGCAGGTAAAGAAACAAGTATGTAATTAAAATTGTGACAAGTGCTTTGAAGGAGCCCAAAGAGGGCACTGCTGAGACCTGAGCAGGAGCCCAGGCAGGAGAGCCGTCAGTGATGAATGGGGATCCATGCGGCTACAGAGACCAGGCTTCAACAGCGATATGGTGATGCTATGGAGTGAGCTGATCTGACTTCTTAGTTCTCTCTGCTGGTGGCAGTAACTGTACTGATGCTCTAAACCCAAATTATCCCCTGGGCTTTGAAAATGGGGGAATCAGGGGAAGCCTAAAGAGGGAGATTTGGGCCCTTGTACAAATAAAGGCATGTGAGGATTTGAATGAGTGGAAAATTGAAAAACAGTGGCTTTATTTGTGGCCTCAAGCTGGCAACGTAGATCATTCTGGTTATTCCAGCTGATTTTTTATTTATTTAAGAATAAGAAAAAGACCATTTTAATTTTTTTAAAGATTTTGTTTATTTATTTGAGAGAGAGAATGAGATAGAGAGAGCATGAGAGGGGGGAGGGTCCGAGGGAGAAGCAGACTCACTGCTGAGCAGGGAGCCCGATGCGGGACTCGATCCCGGGACTCCAGGATCATGACCTGAGCCGAAGGCAGTCGCTCAACCAACTGAGCCACCCAGGCGTCCAAAAAAGACCATTTTTTAAAAAGGACTTATTTATTTGACAGAGAGAAAGAGCACAAGCAGGGGAAGTGGGAGAGGAAGTGGGAGAGGAAGACTCACTGGTCTTCCTCCCACTGCCCAGACTCACTGCTGGGCCGGGAGCCCAACGCAGGACTCAATCCCAGGACCCTAGGATCATGTCCCAAGCCGAAGGCAGACGCTTAACGACTGAGCCACCCAGACACCCCATCCTGTGGTTGGGCGCCCAACCGACTAGCCACCCAGGCACCCAAAAAAGACCATTTTAAAATTTTACTTTCACTTATTCCTTCCTAAAAGCTTTTCCTTTATGTAGACTTGAGTTTCTGACCTGTGTCATTGTCATTCTCTAAAGAACTTCTTGCAAGACATGGAGACTGGCAACACATTTCTTCAATTTTGGCTTATTTCTCTGTTTGTTGTGAAGGATAATTTAGCAGGTACAGATTCCCAGGTTGGTGGGTTTTTTCTCCCAACATTTTTTTTTTTTTAATTCCAGTGTAGTTAACATACAGCGTTATATGTTTCAGGTACAACATAGTGATTCAACAACTCCACACACTGCTCAGTGCTCATCCAGATAAATGTACTCTCTAGTCCCTTGTCACCTATTTCACCCATTCCCCCCCACATCCCCTCTGTTTGTTCGCTATAGTTAAGAGTCTGTTTTTTTGGTTTCTTTTTTTTCCCTTTGTTCATTTGTTTTGTTTCTTAATTTCCATGAGTGAAATCATACCGTATCTCTGACCAACTTATTTCACTTAGCATTATACTCTCTAATCTATGTCTAGATCATTCCATTTTGTTGCAAATGGCAAGATTTCATTTTTTTATTGCTGGATAATATTCCATTGCATATATATACCACACCTTTTCTTTTTTAAGATGTTTTATTTATTTTTGTGAGAGAGCGAGCGAGCATGAGCACAAATCAGGGGAGGGGCAGATGGCGCAGCACTTCCCGCTGAGCAGGGAGCCCGATGCAGGACTCGATCCCAGGACCCTGGGATCATGACCTGAGCCGAAGGCAGATGCTTAACCGACTGAGCCCCCCAGGCGCCCTATACCACGTCTTCATCCATTCATCTATCAAAGGACAGGGGCCGCTTCCATAATCTGGCTATTGTAAATAATGCTGCAATAAACATAGGGATGCATATCTTTTCGAATTAGTGTTTTACTATTCTTTGGGTAAATACCCAGTAGTGTGCTTACTGGATCATATGGTAATTCTATTTTTAAAAATTTTTAGGTGCCTCCATACTGTTTTCCACAGTGGCTGCACCAGTTTACACTCCCACCAGCAGTGCACGAGGGTTCCTTTTTCTCCACATCCTTGCCAACACTTGTTTCTTGTGTTTTGTTTTGTTTTTATCTTAGCCATTCTGACAGGTGTGAGGTGATATCTCATGGTGGTTTTGATTTGCATTTCCCTGATGATGATGTTGAGCATCTTTTCATGTGTCTGTTGGCCACCTGCATGTCTTCTTTAGAGAAATGTCTGTTCATGTTTTCTGCCCATCTGTTAATTGGATTATTTGGTTATTGCAGTTTAAAAATCTCAGGCACATGGGTGGCACCTGGGTGGCTCAGTCGTTGGGCGTCTGCCTTCAGCTCAGGTCATGATCCCAAGGTCCTGGGATCGAGCCCCACATCGGGCTCCCTGCTCTGCAGGAAGCCTGCTTCTCCCTCTCCCACTCCCCCTGCTTGTGTTCCCTCTCTCGTTGTGTCTCTGTCAAATAAATAAACAAAATCTTAAAAAAAAAAAAATCTCAGGCACAAGACTTGTACTGACTGAGACCCTAAAACTTGATGAGTGAGGAACCTCACTGGACAGGCTATAGGACAGGAAAGAATGATTCAACTGAGTCTGTCCTGGGGCTGGAGTTATCAACCTCTTCAATTTAGGGCAGAATTTCCCCTTAGTAACTGGAGAAGGGCTGAGCCTGCAGTAGATGTCAAGAGGTCTCAGTTGGAGGGCAGGAAAGAGGCAGGAATAGAAACCGGGCAGAGGATAATGGACATTTCATGATACCATTTTGTTAGGAAGCCAAAAAAAGGGGATTGAAAAGGCACTGGCATATGGTCAATAAAGGCAACTGCCCTCAAATGTGATAATCAGTTGGGTTTAGTCTGGCTGCAAGTAATAGGAAATCTAACTAAAACTGCTTATGTAAAAGGAGACGTTATTGGCTCACAGGCCAAGTATGTTTGGTTTCAGGTGCAGCTTGATCAGGAGATCAGATGAGCTCACCAAATCCTAGTTCCCTCTACCCCTATTTTGTTCTTCTTCAGTTGCTGGCTTGAGTTCCAGGCTCTATGTGATAGCAAGAAGGCAGTAGCGAATCCAGCTCTTACATACTCTTAGGTTGTACGTACCATAGGCAGCAGAGTCTCCTTTCCAGAATCCCAAGTCTCACTATGTCTCATTTGCTTTGGCTGGGTCATTGCCCATTCACAAACCAACTGCTGGGGCCAGAGGAATGAGATGTGCTAAGTCAGAAGTTTTACCCCCAGAATGGAGGGTGAGTTCGGTTTCATCAGATTCCATGTGGAATGATGATGGGGCAGAGAGTGTTTTCTCAAGAGGAAAATAGGGGTGTGAATACTAGAAGGAGAATGAATGGGTGTGAGGTCCACATGTGAGCTCCAGAAAGAAATCATTATCTGGAAATGGGAACAGGAATATCCCTAGGGTACATAGGGCCCTGGACAAAGATGTTTTGGGGAGCGCTGCCCATATAAACAATTTGATTAGAAATAGAAAATTCCTGGGCCCATGAGTTGTAGGGATTTATTGAGAAGACTGGGGATAATGGGTATGACTTTATGTTTATTGTTCAATCAGCACACATATAGATTCTTTGTGGTATCCATCTCTTCCTGTTCTTTACTGTCAAATGTGCTGTTCTGGGATATTATATCTCCCACTATGAGAAAAACGCAGCAACTTAGTGCTTACAATGCCATACTCTTCAGACCCTGTTTATACTGAAACAATATAGATCTAGCTTCTGCATTTCCCTAATACCATTTATTTAATGCTGGTTACACTGTTACTGATGGGGCTGCCTCTCCATCCTGCTGCCAGTGATTAATGGCTTCCATGGACACTCTCAAAGGTAGTGCTTCATCGATGATGGCCACTGATAGAAGTCTTACCCAGGGCATGGGTAATCTGTGAATGATAGCTCATTTTTGGTCATGTTAAATTTACCATTTAGAATTTTATAGTGTCCAGCTGCATCTTCTCTTTAACTCTTTGAGCTGCAATCACTGCATTCCTAAAATGTGATCTATTTCAATGTTGAACTCACTCCTGCTTGCTCCCTTCCTCCAGCAGGGAGCATAGACGAGGGGACCATGGGCGGAACAAGAACAGTGTCATTTGGGCAAAGAATGTCTGTCCTCAACCAGCACAGCTTAAGGCTAACCCAGAAGAGTTAAGATTTGCCTTATCAATTAGAGGCAAGAAAGGACATTGATAATGATGTAGTTTTGGAATGCTGGTGAGGTCCGGAGCTGAAGGACAAGAAAGAATTCTTGGGATGTCGTCTTTGGTGCAAAAAGGGGATCTTATTAAAGCACCGGGACAGGGCACAGAGGCAGGAAGGGGTTGTGAGGGGTGGCTGATTATATACTTGGGAGTTGGGGGAGGTAAGGAAAAATGGAGGTGTCCAAAAGGACTTTCATATGCTAAAGAAGACTCTCAGGATCCCGGAGGCCTTGCTATTGTCAAGCTAAGGTTGTTTTTCCCCCTAGCAAAGCATTAACATTAAGATAGTAGGGAGTTTCCAGGAGTACCGTCACACGCATCCCACCCAGGAGTGGTGGTGGGGGTGCGGAGTTGTGGGATGTCAGCCTGTGCTTTGTCCTCAGCTTGCCCTTGCCTCCTCATCAAGAGGAAGAGCTCATGGGCGTTGCAGAACAATGAGTCAGCACGGCTACACTCAGAAGACAGACACATGACCCAAAGCCTGCAGAGTGGTTTGAGTCTAAGAGAAGACAGTATAGAGTAAGGACGCTTGCTGCTACACAAAGACCCATGGGTGTTGCAGACCAGCGGTGGCATTATAGTCTGAACACAGATGGGCAAAAGCCAATGCACAGGCCCATATATGTGGGTCAAACCCAAGGGTCAGTGGTAAACCATTCATAGCTGAGAGCTCTGAACCCCTCTTGCATCTGATATGAGAGTCACCTAGAATCTGTGTGTCAGCATCATTCTGCAGATGTGATTTCATGTGATACCACAAAAGAAATACCACAGCAGCCAGAGAGAGTGATCTGCTCCTATACCATCCTTCTGAAGCAGGTCTTGGCCACAAGACCCTAGGAACACTCCACAGGCATGAGCTTTTCAGGTCATCTGGTCAACTCCATAAATGTGGTAGAGGGTTAGAGACCACTTTGAAAGAGGCGGAGAAAGAGAACCAAGAACCCACGTTGGACCCCAGTTCAGGCTCGGGGAGCCCCACCTAGATGACACTGCCAGCCCTAGCCAGCCAGAGTGGTTCTTAGGAAATTTTGAGGTAGGGGCACCTGGTGGCTCTATTGGTTGAGCATCTGACTCTTGGCGTTGGCTCAGGTCATAATCTCGGGGTCACGGGATCAAGTCCTGGGCTGGGCTCTGTGCTCAGTGGAGAGTCTCAAAGATTTTCTTTCCCTCTCCCTCTGCCCCTCCCCCCACTTGTACATGCTCACTCACTCTCTCTCTCTAAAAATCAATAAAAAATCTAAAAAACATTTTTTTCCCTGGTTTTCTGGCAACCAGGACTTAACGCAGGACAAGGTACGGGCTGAGGGTACCAGGCCTGAATAGTACTGCTGCCCCCCCCACCCCATTCCAGACACCTGAAGAGGATGCCTTTGAGGAACGCACTCCAAAGCATAAGGCCCCTGAGGCGTGAGCCTAGAGCAGGGGACAGCCCCTTACTGGGTCTCAGGGCAGTACTGAATGGGAACTAACCACATGTGCACGTCACACTCACGGTCCAGCTTGACACGGTTCCTGAGCACCTGCTAAGTGCCGGGCCCGGGGCAGGGCCACGTCGGAAATCTGTGAAGCCGCAGTGCGTGGCCCATGGCAGTGTCACCAGACAGCCATGACCCGCCGGTTGCACGGCACGGCACCCTCCACTCCTGGCCAGCAGATGCCAAACTGCCGCAGTGGAGGGCGGCCCCGGGCGTCCAGGGACCTGTTTACACCTCATGGCATCCACTCCTTCATTCCATTCCAAAAAATATTAAGTCGCGGGAAATACCGAGATTTATTCCATGTGTTCCAGGCATTCGTTTAGGCCTCATTACTTTTTAGAGAGAGCTCTTGGGGGGAGGGTGGGGAGTGGGGAGGCAGTGAGAAGCCCAGAGGGGTGCATCATGAGGAGCCCGGCCCAGGGCTGGCGTCTGTCAGTGGAAACAATCCTCTTTCCTTCCACTGGGGCTCCTTCCATACCTTGTGCCTTAGTGAAGATTCTGTGGGTTGCCAGGAGAGAACTCCTCAGAACCCGAGACTCCCTAGGGCTCACCAGATGAGGCAGGGAAAATCACCGGTAAGGACGGCACCCTCGTTCAGCTGAGACCAGGAAGCAAGCTGCCAGCGGGCTGAGCAGCACGGAAAACAGAGCTGCTGCGGGCGAAGAGGAGAGACCCAAGGGAGCAGTGAGCAGTGTGGGAGGGTACAGATCGGGAAGCCGGATTAGCGCCTGACACCCGACGTGACAGGCGAAGCCCCTGCTCTGGCTCCTGAGTAATCTTCAGTAAAACATCTTGTCCCATTAATGCCCTGTGGCAGCCTTCACTGTACCTGCTCCCGCATTCCCAAAGCTCCACCGAAACAAGGCCCGGGGGCCTGGATTATCTTCCTAGGCCTGTCATGGCCAACAACCATGAACTTGGTGCCAGAAAATGACAGAAATTTATTTTCACACAGTTTTGGAGGCCAAAGTCCGAGATCAAGGTGACAAGGGGGCCTGGCTCCCTCTGAAAGCTCTAGGGGGAAGATACTTTCTTGCTTCTTTCAGACTCTGGTGGCCCCAGGCATCCCTTGGCTTGAGGCCACATCACTCCAACCTCTGGCTCCATCTCTGTCTCTTTTTGTTTCTCTTCTATGTTTTCCTCTTCTGTTTCCTTTTTTGTTTTTAAAGAATTTATTTTTAGGGGCGCCTGGGTGGTTCAGTTGGTTGGGTGTCTGCCTTCAGCTCAGGTCATGATCCCAGAGTCCTGGGGATTGAGCTGCACATTGGGCTCTCTGTTCGGTGGGGACCCTGCTTCTCCCTCTCCCTCTGCCTGCCACTCCCCCTGCTTGTGCTCTCTCTCTTTAAAAAAAAAAAAAAGAAAGAAAGAAAAAAAACATTTTATTTTTAAGTAATCTCTACATTCAACATGGGGCTCAAACTCACAACCCTGAGATCGAGTCACATGCTCTACTGACTGAGCCAACCAGGGGCCCCTCTTCTGTTTCTTTCCCTTTTTTTTTTAAGATTTATTTATTTATTTTAGTGAGAGAGAACAGGAGCAGGAGTGGCAGAAGGAGAGGGAAGGAGAGAGAGAGAATCTTTTTTTTAAAATTTTTATTGTTATGTTAATCACCATATATTACATAATTTGTTTTGGTGTACTGTTCCATGATTCATTGTTTGTTCATAACACCCAGTGCTCCATGCAGAATGTGCCCTCCTCAATACCCATCACCAGGCTAACCCATCCCCCCACCCTCCTCCCCTCCAGAAACCTCAGTTTGTTTTTCAGAGTCCATCATCTCTCCTGGTTCGTCTCCCCCTCTGACTTACTCCCCTTCATTCTTCCGGAGAGAGAGAGAATCTTAAGCAGACCCCATGCTGAGCTCAGGGGCTCGAACTCACGACCGCAAGATCACGACCTGAACAGAAACCAAGAGTTGGATGCTCAACCAACTGCACCATCAGGCACCCCTCTTCTGTTTCTTATAAGGACACTTGTCATTCATTAGATTTAGGGCTCATCCAGATGATCCAGGATGATCTCATCTCAAAATCCTTAATTATATCTGCAAAACCCCTTTTCCCAAATTAGGCCACATTTACAGGTGGATTAGGGTGTGAATATATCTTTTTAGGGGAGCGACAATTCAACCCACTGGGGTAACAATGATCCTGAATATCTGGGCCAGTATCATCACAGAACGAACAGTATCTTTAAACTGAGCATTAGACATCACCGTGGCCAATGTTCCCTACCTGGGAACGTCATACTGGATACCTGACTCCTTTTGCCCTGGCCTATTGCCAAGTTCTTTCCCCATCTCCCCTCTACATACTGTGTACAAAAAAAAATCTGTTCAAAGTGCTAGGGACACCTGGGGGACTCAGTGGGTTAAAGGTCTGCCTTTGGCTCAGGTCATGATCCCAGGGACCTGGGATTGAGTCCCACATCAGGCTCTTTGCTCAGTGGGGAACCTGCTTCTCCCTCTCCTTCCTGCTTGTGCTCTCTCTCAAATAAATAAATAAAATCTTTAAAAAGTGCTAAATAAAGGTTGGAAGTAAGGCAAAGATATATGAGGCAAGTACAGAAGATACTTAGGTAAAACTGAAAATCCCTGTTGCTTAGTCGGGAACAGCAAGGTTGGCCCCTCAGCAGGTATCCCTTTGCAAAATCAATAGGTCTCTTGAAATATTTTCCCAAACAAAAGATCAATACTCTCTCCAGGAAGAAGTCTAACATCTGCCTAAAGAGCGCAATAAGCACACACTGCTTCTGAAATAACGGGTTTTCTCCTAGCACCTGTAAACCAGGACACTGTGAACTAAAAACTTGATTTCCTTGCTCCTTGTTCAGGAAAGGACTGTGCGAGAGTTCTCAGCACAGGGAACATTCCATTTAGGCTGTGCTCCTCTTCCGCTCTAGGCATTCAAGCAATAGTCCCAAACAGAAAAGCAACTCCAGCTTATTTATGTCTGTTATTTTTGAGTGTAGAGTTATGTGGGGGAAGGGACATCCCCTCTCTGGGCTCAGTGTTTCTGTCACTAAGTGTAATATTGTGATTTACAGTAAGAAATAGATATTTGGTCCTCCCGCAGGCACAGAGCTTCCAAAACCCTTGGAATTTCCCAAGTGGTAAGTGCTATAAAGGTGAAAGCAGCACCTTTTGTTATTCATAGCAAGCCCCTATCAGCTACACCTGAATTTATGTTAATGATGACTTTTGAAAAGTCCTTAAGGATGGGGGCTGGTTTCCAGAGAACCAACAATGACAGGATTGGAATTTTCAGCCCCACCCCCTGACCTCCTGGGAGAGGAGAGGGGCCAGAGATCCAGCTCCATCAGCAATGGCCCAAGATTTAATCAACCATGCTGAAGTAATGAAGCCTCCCTAAAAACCCAGGATGGGGTTTAATGAGCTTTGTGAGCTGGTGAACACGTAAAGGTATGGGGAGAGTGGCTGCTCAGAGAGCACATGTTAGCTCTGTGCCCCTTCCCCATCTACCTTGTCCTATGAATCTTTCATCTGGCTGTTCATTTGTAGCCTTTAATAGCCTTTGTAATTAGTTATCTGGTTATCTAGTAAGTAAACTGGTTTTCTGGGTTCTGTGAGTTGCTCTACCAAATTAATTGAATCTGAGCACAGGGGTCATGGGAACTTCCTATTTATAACCAGTTGGTTGGTCAAAAGCACAGGTGACAACCTGGAATTTAGACATCTGAGTAAAGGGGGCGGGGGGGGGGTGCAGATTTGTGGGACTAAAGCACTTGGCCTGTGGGTTCTGACATTATCTTCAGGTCGAGTCAGAATTGAGTTACATCTGTAGGACACCAATCAATGTCCACTGAGAATTGGAGAATTGCTCAGTAGTGTTGGAAAAGCACACAAGACTAACACAAGGAGGGGGACCCCGCCAGGACACCTGCACAGAGTACTTGGATATTATTCCTTTTTATCGGTTTCAATATAGGTCTTCCATGTCAGATTTCACTTGAAATAAGTTTGAAGACTGGTGAACTTGATGACTTACTTCTAAGGCTACATTCAGGTCTACCCTTTGCTCAAGTTACTTAATAAATATTTACTGAGCACCCACTATGTGTGAAGCACGGTTGTGGGCACTGGGGCCACAGCAGTGAACAAAGAAGTAAACATTTTATTAAAGAAAAAAAGTCAGGGGCACCTGGGTGGCTCAGTCGTTAAGCATCTACCTTGGGCTCAGGTCCTGATCACAGGGTCCTGGGATCGAGCCCCACACTGGGCTCCCTGCACAGCGGGAAGTCTGCTTCTCCCTCTCCCACTCCCCCTGCTTGTGTTCCCTCTCTCACTGTGTCTCTCTCTGTCAAATAAATAAATAAAATCTTAAAAAAAAAAAGAAAAAGTCAACAAAAGCTCAAAATGGAGTCACTTGTGGTAAACCCCACATCAGCAAACCAAGACTTAACATCTAACCTAATTAGATTCAACTTTCCCAGGAATGTAATCTTCATCCTTTTTTTTTTTTTTTAAGATTTATTTATTTGGTAGGGTAGAGGCAGAGGGAGAAAGAATCTTAAGCAGACTCTGCGCTGAGCACAGAGCCCAACACCCAGGGCTTGATCTCAGGACCCTGAGATCACCACCTGATCTGAAACCAAGAGTTGGATGCTCAATCGACGGCATCACCCAGGCGCCCCTCCCAAGAATGTAATCTTAAATCAGTAAATCTGGAATTTCCTGGTCAGCACTAGTGAGGTAATCCACTTGATAGACTGCTTTCGGCCCCCAAAGATGAGATACTCTGCTTTTTCCTTGTTCATGCCTCCTTCTGCCTACTGAAGGGGTTCAGGACAGCCCTGCACCGATGTGCCACTCTGACATGGGGACTGTTTCAAGCTGAAGGCACTTGAGACCCTTTGGGCTCAAGAGGAACTTTTGTCCCTCCCTACAAAGAAGAATATACATTGGGGGTCTTTCCCAGCATAAGGGTTATTAGCAGAGATAAATTTTTTTTAAAGATTTTATTTATTTATTTGAGAGAGAGAGAGTAAGAGAGAGCATGAGAGGGGAGAGGGTCAGAGGGAGAAGTAGACTCCCCACCGAGCGGGGAGCCCGACGCAGGACTCGATCCCAGGACTCCAGGATCACGACCCAAGCTGAAGGCAGTCGCTTAACCAACTGAGCCACCCAGGCGCCCAGCAGAGATAAATTTTATGAGTAACTCATCCGTATGGTAGGGCAAACATCTAATTACCAAACATCTGCTCTTCTTATCACTCTGTTAATTGCATACCTTTACCCTGAAATCACAGACCGGTACCCCCTTCTCCTTAATTCAGAATGACATATATACTTCATTCTGCCTGTCTTTGGTATTTCCATGTCTATGTGAATTCCCTGTACATATGCTTTATTAAATTTGATTATCTCTCCTGTTAAGCTGTCTCATGCCTATTTGATTCTTAGTACAGCTAGAAGGACCTCTGAGGGGACAGGAATTCTTGCTCCCTGACACTATAAAAAGTCTCCCACTTTGTTCAGCTTTTCAGAACTCCTTTCTATTTGCAAGCCAATCTGGTACTTAAATCTACTCAGTTGAATTTTGTTTTTTAATAATTTCTACCCTCCATGGAGTGTCCACTAGAGTGGGAGGACATGAGACAATTTTCTTTTTAAAGTAAATGAATAGTAGATGAGAAGGTGATGAGTGCTCTGGAGAAGAATCAAAGTTGGGGGGGGGGGGCAATGTTTAAAAGGGTGATCCCGGAAGAGAAGACTCCATAGAAAGGTAGCGCTTGGGTCAACTTGAGGGAAGTGAGGAATGAGCCATGAGGGATCTCATAGTAGTAGATACTGCCATTTTTTTTTTAAAGATTTTATTTATTTATTTGACAGAGAGACAGTGAGAGGGGGAACACAAACAGGGGGCAGTGGGAGAGGGAGAAGCATTCTCCCCGCTGAGCAGGGAGCCTGATGCGGGGCTCAATCCCAAGACCTGGGATCATGACCTGAGCCAAAGGCAGATGCTTAACAACTGAGCCACCCAGGGTGCCCCATGATACTGCCCATTATTTTTAACAGTTATGTTTATTACAAGTATTTTTGGTTTTCATTTTTAGTGGTGATATACAATTATCTTTTTAAAAAGATTTTATTTATTTTATTTTATTTTTTTAAAGATTTATTTATTTGACAGAGAGAGCACAAGCAGGGGGGAGTGGCAGGCAGAGGGAGAGGGATTAGCAGGCTCCCTGCTGAGCAGAGAGCCGGACTCAGGGCTTGATCCCAGGACCCTGAGATCATGACCCGAGCTGAAAGCAGACGCCTAACCATTGAGCCACCCAGGCACCCCTTATTTATTTTAGAGAGAGAGAGAGAGAGAGAGTGCATGTGAGAGCAGGAGGGGCTGAGGGAGAAGGAGTGGCAGAGAATCTCAAGCAACCCAATGGAGGGCTCTACCTCACAACCCTAAGATCATGACTAGAGCCAAAACCAAGAGTCCAACACTTAACCAAGTGAGCCACCCAGGTGCCCCTACAGTTTTCTTTCTTTTTTTTTTTTAAAGATTTTTTTATTTAAGAGAGAGAGAGGGAGGGCGCCTGGGTGGCTCCGTTGGTTAAGCAACTGCCTTCGGCTCAGGTCATGATCCTGGAGTCCTGGGATCGAGTCCTGCATCGGGCTCCCTGCTCAGCGGGGAGTCTGCTTCTCCATCTGACCCTCTCCCCTCTCATGCTCTCTATCTCATTCTCTCTCTCAAATAAATAAATAAAATCTTTAAAAAAAAAAAAGGGAGAGAGAGGGAGGGACAGAGGGAGGAGAGAGTCTTAAGCAGACTCTGAGCTGAGCATGGAGCCCATCATGGGGGCTCCATCTCTCAAACCTGAGATCACAACCTGAGCTGAAACCAAGAATCGGAAGGTTAACAGACTGTGCCACCCAGGCACCCCTAGTTATCTTTTAAAATAAAAGTTTTTAAGTTTACAAAGTGGGAACTGATTTAAAGTACAATACTAGGTAAATTAGCAGTGGCCACAAGCACCTACAGCATGGGGGTCCCAAATGGATGGGGGCCGGTGGTACAGGGTTGGGGGGTGTGTGAGAGAGAAGAAAGGTAGGTGTGTGTGTGTGTGACAGAGAGACAGAGACAGAGAGAGACAGAGACAGAGAGAGGATTCACCTGGGCAGAACAAAGGAAATAGAAGTTTACTGAATACACAGCAAAGAAGTAGTGGATAGGACAGCAAAGGAGAGACTGTGATGGGGCGGGGGTGAGAAGCCACAGTTACCCGGCAGAGTGAGGGAGAATGGGGACTATGGAATTTTCCTTTTTTTGGTAATCTTGGTGCCTGGTTGTAATTGGTCAGTTAGGGCCTATGGTCATTTTGAGGCAGGTCATTTAATGAGCCTGTTTACATTCAGCTCAGTGGTCACCACGGACCCTTTTACTTTGCTCAAGTTTCCATTTCTCAAGCTTATTGCCTAAAAGCAGCCTCTACATATAGTAAATATGAAGGTGATTCCCAAATGCCTGAAGCGGGGAAACACTGACTTTAAAATTCATTAAATTATCACTGGTGGTTATGTCCTGGGCTAATCTTTTTTTTCTTGAAGAACAGTCTCCCATCCCCAGTAAAAGACAACGAGAAACTGGGAACCCAAATTTGACAATGGCTTTGCAAGCTGCTTCTCAAAAATGCATCCCAGAGTTTAATAAACATTTACTGCTCACAAAGTCATTGTCAAAAAGGACAGAACATCAGTAGTACAGGGCACAGATGAAGGGTCACCCCATTATGGCTGATCCAGGGGGCTAGGAACCTGCCTCTGATTAAGGCAGTGTCTTCGGGCACCTGGGTGGCTCAGTTGGTTGAGCGACTGCCTTGGGCTCAGGTCATGATCCCAGGGTCCCGGGATCGCTCTCCCTCCGACCCTCCCCCCTCTCATGTGCCTTCTCTCTCTCAAATAAATAAATAAAATTTAAAAAAAAAAGGCAGTGTCTTCAAGACTGGCAGAGCATAAAATCACCTCTTTTTTTCAATTTTGTTTGTTTATTTGAGAGAGAGGGCAGAAGAGGGGAAGGGGCAGAGGGAGAAGCAGACTCCCCACTAAGCAGGGAGCCCAATCCCAGCTGGGATCATGACCTGTGCCGAAGGCAGACGATTAACTGACTGAGCCACCCAGGCGCCCCAAAAACACCTCTTTAAGAGAATTAAAAAAATTTTCACCCCAGACCAATCCCATTAGAATCTCTGAAGGTGGGGTCCTGGCACCTGTTCCCTTTGAAAGCTCTCAAGTGATTTCATACTTGTCTATCCTCTTGCTTCCTTGGAACAGAGAAATACAGCTTTCAGACAGACCTAGGTTCAAATCCTTCCACTTACATGCTGCGTGATCCTATTTGATCCTCTGAGCCCCTCATGCCTCATCTGTACACAGCAACAGTCTTACCCACCTCTGGAGGTGCTGTGATGGTGTCACGACACAGGATTGGCCGGGTGCCCACAGAGCATGCCAGGCAGTGGAAGTTCAGTATATCCAGTCCCCTCCTTTTTTCAGTGACACTCCCACCACCCAGAGCTTGACACAGAATAAAGGGGCACCCGATAGCAAAACCTCAGCTCCCATTCTCAGTTCTAGGAGAGCAAAGGTCTGGGGCGCCTGGGTGGCTCAGTCATGAAGCGTCTGCCTTCGGCTCAGGTCATGATCCCAGGGTCCTGGGATGGAGCCCCGCCTGCCCAGCGGGGAGTCTGCTTCTCCCTCTCCCGCTCCCCCTGCTTGTGTTCCCTCTCTGTCTCTCTCTCCGTCAAATAAATAAATAAAATCTTAAAAAAAAAAAAGAGAGCAGAGGTTTGAGCTTATTATTTGGAGGGAGTAACAATGCCAACAATCAAATCCTTAATCCATTCTTTTTTTTTTTTTTAAGACTTTATTTTTAAGTAATCTCTACACCCAACATGGGGCTCAAACTTAGAGTCCCGAGATCAAGAGTAGCACATTCTACTAACTGAATCAGCCAGGCTCCCCTCCACTGATTATTTTCTATTTTTTAATTAATATTTAATTATATCAGTTCTGGAGCACTGGCTGGCTCAGTCAGTAGAGCACGCGACTCTTGATCTCGGGGCTGTGAATTCGAGCCCCACGTAAGATGTAGAGATTAGTAAAAAATAAATAAATAAATAAATAAATAAATAAATAAAAATAATTATATCAGTTCTAATTGAGCCATTGCTTTTTTTTTTAATTCCAGAATTTAACATACAGTGTTTAATACTAGTTTCACGTGTATAATACAGTGATTCAACAGTTCTGCCCATTACTCAGTGCTCATCAAGGTAAGTGTACTCTTAATCCCCGTCACCTGTTTCACGCCCCCCCCATCTCCACTCTGGTGATTCAGTTTGTTCTCTATAGTTAAGAGTTTGTTTTTTAGGGGCGCCTGGGTGGCTCAGTTGGTTAAGCGACTGCCTTCAGCTCAGGTCATGATCCTGGAGTCCCGGGATCGAGTCCCACATCGGGCTCCCTGCTTGGCGGGGAGTCTGCTTCTCCCTCTGACCCTCTTCCCTCTCGTGCTCTCTGTCTCTCATTCTCTCTCTCGAATAAATAAATAAGATCTTTTTTAAAAAAAAAGTTTGTTTTTTGGTTTTGTCTCTTTTCCTTTGTTCATTTGTTTTGTTTCTTAATTTCCATATATGAGTGAAATCATAGGATATTTGTCTTTCTCTGCCTTTTTTTTTTTAATAGAACATTGTAAATAAAGCACAAGTCTTCTTTGCCTACCTCACACAATCCTGGTCCCTGGCCCCTTTCTCAATACTGAATTTGGCAAGTGCCTTCCAGAATTTTTAAAAATACATTTATGCATTTTATAGAAACCGATAGAAAATATGTAATACTGTTTTATGTGTTTTTAGTGGATAAGTGGGTTTTTTTTTTACTATATCATATGGAACTTTTTAAATGCAACAACATGTTTACAAGACTTACCCCACATTGTTACACATAGCTAAATGTATATAAACATTCCTTTTAGTTCCTCTCTAACATTCCATTGTTAAAGATGGACCATATTTATTTTACTATTTTTCAACTGATAGACATTTAAATTATTTCTAAATTCTTTTTTTTTTTTTTAGATTTTTATTTATTTATCAAGGAGAGAGAGACAGAGGCAGGCAGAGGGAGAAACAGGCTCCTTGCTGAGCAAGGAGCCCGATGTGGGACTCGATCCCAGGACCCTGCGATCATGACCCGAGCCGAAGGCAGATGCTTAACCAACTGAGCCACCCAGGTGTCCCTAAATTATTTCTAAATTCTTAAAGATTTATTTATTTATTTGAGAGAGAGGGCTTGCAAACAGGGGGAGGCGCAGAGGGAGAGAGAATCCTGAGCAGACTCCCTTCTGAGAGCGGAGCCCTTCATGGAGCTCAATCCCACAACCCTGAGGTCATGACCTGAGCCGAAACCAAGAGTCGGACACTTAACCAACTGAGCCACCCAGGTGCCCCTAAATTATTTCTAAGTTTTTGTTTTTTTTTTTTTAGATTTTATTCTTTTTATTTGGGAGAGAAAATGAGCAGGGGACAGAGACAGAGGGAGAGGGAGAAGCAGGCTCCCCGCTGAGCAGAGAGCCCTATGCGGGACAGGATCCCAGGACCCCGGGATCATGACCCCGAGCTGAAGGCAGATGCTTAACTGAGCCACCAAGCTCCCCTAAATTCTTAACATCACAAACAAAGCTGCCAGAAACATTCTTGTACCTACCTCCACGTACTCCTGTGTATTTAAAAGAAGAAAAAAAAAAAGGCAAGCCCCAAAGTTGGGCTCAAACTCACAACCCTGAAATCAAGAGTTGCATGCTCTACCAACTGAGCCAGCCAGGTGCCCCTCTCCCTGTATATTTTTCACCTTTAGAATTACTCTTCATTTGCTTAGTAGTGGAACGAGCACTGGATTGGGAGTCAGTGGACCCTGGGCTGATGGCCTGGTACCTCTGAATCCTAGGCTCTCCATCCTAGGCACAGTCTCTGCCCCTTGCCTGCCATGATTCTTTCACTTTAACCACTTCACCAGCCTCCTCACTGAGCTCCTGTCTCTGGCCGGGTCCCTGGTTCCTCCCAATGTTGCCCTAACACCAGCTATCATGCCCTTCTCCTACTTAAAATTCTCCCCCAGCTGTAGAGCCCAGGCCAAGGCAGAGCCTGCAGGGGTGAGAGCCCAATACGAATCAATGTTTGTTGAAAAACACGATGCACTTGGGCTTGGAGTTGAAGGAGCAAGAGAAGAGAGCAGCCCTGGTAGGCAGTCCAGGAAGTCCAACACATGTGTCAGTCAGGGGCTCTGAAGTTGGTAAAGTAGAATATAAGGCAGGGAAAGTCAGACTCCAGTCCTACAAGGTTTGGTATTTCAATTATCTACAGCTACTTCACAGGCCACTGCAAATCTTTTTTTTTTTTTTAAACGTAAGCTCTATGACCAACATGGGCCTTGAACTCACGACCCTGAGACCAAGTGGTGCATGCTCTACAGACTGAGCCAGCCAGGTGCCCTGCCACTGCAAATTCTAATGGCTTAAAACAACGATTTATTATTTCTTACCATTCCAAGGGACGGGCAGATGCAGCTGTGCAGTTCTCCCACACGATGATTGCTGGGTCACTCACGAACTCAAGTCGGGGCTCTGCTGGGTCTGCAACGTCCAAGACGGTGCCTGGAATGACTGGGGTCTGGCTGGGCTTTACTCTCCTGCAAGTTAGTTGGATTTCTTTCTTAGTAACACCACCTCTTGACGAGAAGAGCAGCATGTTTCTTGCTTTTCTGGGACGGATGGGAAGGTGGTGTTAACCTTAAAAATAAAGCTACCGGGGCGCCTGGGTGGCTCAGTCGTTAAGCGTCTGCCTTCAGCTCGGGTCATGATCCCGGATTCCTGGGATCGAGCCCCGCATCAGGCTCCCTGCTTGGCGGGAAGCCTGCTTCTCCCTCTCCCACTCCCCCTGCTTGTGTTCCTTCTCTCACTGTCTCTCTCTCTCTGTCAAATAATAAAATAAAATATTTTAAAAAAATAAATAAAAATAAAGCTACCAATTATTTTACCAGTAAAAAAAAAATGTGCTTTTTGTTGTTGTTGTTGTTTCTGAAAGAGCAGAAAACTGAAACCTGGGAAAAGCTAACTATGACAAAGCCACACGCAAGTCCACAGAACACAGGAGAGAAATGCTCTTCTAGAGAGCCATCTCTAAATTTGTGGGGAGGGCTGTTGTAAACACAAAGTCCATTGGAGTAAACTGGAAGTCCCAATTATAGTGGCTTTTCATTGGCTGAGCTGTGACTGTCTCTCATTGGCTGGGCTGTTGCTAAGGGAGGAGGAAAGCCAGGGAGCGGAAGTGATAGTGAAGTAGTATGCAGGTGCAGTCCATCTCTTCTGTTGAGTTTGCAACTGAGCACAAGTGATAGGGCAGGAGAGCTCCCTGCCCCAGTCTCCTGGGAGGCAATCTCCCACAGTTGGAAAGAAAACTGGAGTCTTTTCTTCCAGGTACCAGCCTTTATAGTCCCCTGTATGTAGGTCTTAGGTGGGGGACTGATGGAGGCGGACAGGTGGTTGGTGATGCCAATGGCAGAGGCCGAGCGTTTGTAGGGAGAAATCCAGAATAGTCATTAACTGCCGAGGTCTTCAGAGAGGGAGTAGATGAAAGGAACTTAGAGGCAGGGGAATGGTAGGAAGGTCAAGTCTGAGGTTCAGGACTGAGCTCTTGGATGGGGGAGGAGCCAGAACCCCCCTACATGTATCACAGAGGTGAGCTGGTGACAGTCACATCAGAATGAAGTCTATAATCTGATTTCAGTGGGGGAGAGGAGAGGAGAGAAGCATCTGGAGACACTGTCCCCCATTCTGACCTGCCTCGGAGACCACAGGTCTCACCCCTCCCCAACTCCCAGAGGATGGGTCCTCTCATCCCCTGTAATTATTTCTGAACCAACTATTCCATTTAAGACAAGACAATTCCTTGAGTTTCAATTGCCTCCAGTCCAAGAGTAAGGGTATCTGTCCAGTTTCTCCTGCTAATAAATATTTGGACAGCAGTTTGTTAATTTTTCTTACTCTCTCTGACAGAGATCAGTTGCTATTTTACATTACACTCACTTCTATTAGTTTAGGATTTACTTCCTCAGTGATACCACCAGCACTGGGCTTGAATAAAACATTTTACCTTAGACAAGCTCGTTAAATTCTTGAAGGTGAGGGGTGCCTGGGTCGCTCAGTCGGTTAAGTGGCTGCGTTCAGCTCAGGTCATGATCCTGGGGTCCCGGGATCGAGTCCTGCATCGGGCTCCCTGTTCGGTGGGGAGCCTGCTTCTCCTTCTGACCCTCACCCCTCTTAGGCTCTCTCTTACCTTCTCTCCAATAAATAAATAAAATCTTTAAAAATAAATAAATAAATAAATAAATTCTTGAAGTTGAGTGGATAAAAGGGAGGGAGAACCAGCCCTGGTTTTACAATTTTGAGGGTATCAATTTAAATCCAGTAGGGGAGTGTCAAGCAGCATGGGGACCCGGAAGTGCTAGATGATGAAGGATAGAAACCACTGGAAGGACAATCCTGTTGGGCCTCAGGTCACCAAAACTAGCCCTTTCCCAGAGCCAACCCCACCCCCAACCTGGCTTCTGATACTCCTGAAGTGTTCAAGGCTTGGCCTCCAACAGCTCATCCTGACCCAAATAGGACTCCCATTTCCCAATCTGTTCCCCATCTTCCTACTTTCTGACAATTAAATCATATTTTTTTATGAAACAAGAGAGGGAGACAAACCATAAGAGACTCTTAATCTCAGGAAACAAACTGAGGGTTGCTGGAGTGGTGGGGGGTGGGAGGGACAGGTGGCTGGGTGATGGACATTGGGGAGAGTATGTGCTATGGTGAGCACTGTGAATTGTGTAAGACTGATGAATCACAGACCCGTACCCCTGAAACAAATAATACATTATATGTTCAATCAATCAATCATATTTTTTAGGGTCTCATTTTACTTCTTGGAACTGACATTCAGCCCTGCTGAGGGTGGTAAAGTTTTCTCATCTTTAAACAGGGGATTTGGGGCGCCTGGGTGGCTCAGTCGTTAAGTGTCTGCTTTCAGCTCAGGTCATGATCCCAGAGTCCTGGGATCGAGCCCCGCATTGGGCTCCCTGCCCGCAGAAAGACCGCTTCTCCCTCTCCCACTCCCCTGCTTATGGTCCCTCTCTTGCTGTGTCTCTCTCTGTCAAATAAATAAATAAAATCTTAAAAAATAAATAAATAAACGGGATTTTATGGGGTGCCTGGGTGGCTCAGTCAGTTAAGTGTCTGCCTTTCAGCTCAGGTCATGATCCCAGGGTCCTGGGATTGAGCCCTGCAACGCCTCCCTGCTCAGCAGGGAGACTGCTTCTCTCTCTGCCCCTCCCCCTGCTTGTGCTCTTCCTCTCTCTCTCTGACAAATAAAAAAATAAAATCTTTTTTAAAAAATAAACGGGATTTTATGAGGATTATCATGTTCACCATCATTATCATTATAAATATCATGCTATCCCTGACTCAAGGGCTACACCCTGCTTTTCAGACTCCCCTGTCACTTGGGGCACACCTCATTGGTGACTATAGCACCCTATATTGAGAACCCCTCTAGCTCAAAAGTCAACTGTATCACCCATTCCTTTCTGACTCCAGACCCTGCCTAGGCTGGCTCATTTCCTCCCTTTTATTCCTACAAGGACCCACATACCCAGGTTCAGCAAATGCTGCTTGGGGGCTGAAAAGCCTAAGGAATTTCCATAGGAAGTGTTAAAGAGTTGAGTGTTTAGATTTTAGAAATGTAGTTTATGATCATATTCTTATTTTCCTGTAAGACTTCACACTCCCAGATCTCATTTTATAGGTAGGGTCTGATCTTAGCCCTTCAGCTAACACTCAGTTCTGCTGAGGATGGCAAAATAACATGCCCAAGGTGATGGGTAAAAGGGAAAGAAAGCAGGGAAAGTTCAAAGTAACAAGATTGGATTCCTTCACTAAAAGGACCCATGCTCCCCCAGTTGGCCCTTCTTACTTCCATCCACTCCAAATTTGCAGCCGAAGAGTTGGTGTTGAACACTGGTCAACAGTTACAGACTCCCTTTGCATTTATGGTCATTTTCCCTGTGGGTGTTTATGTCCTCTTTCGGGGGCCTCAGTTGGGCACAGCCCAATCAACCAGAAAGGTTATGATCATGTTTTAGTTCAAAAGAAAAGGGCACAGGGCCTTAGTTCCTGACCTCCCAGGTAGCTCCTGGCCCATATGCAAATTATCCCAGGTCATCCCCAGCTTCAGCTCTGCAAACCAAGGGTTAACTTTGAGGGGCATATTTATGAAGCCACAGAATGTCCTTTGTGGCACAATTCCCCAGAGCAAGAGGTACGAACTTCCTTATAGCTGCATATTTCAAAGGGAAGGTTCTAGAAGAGTCCAAGAGAATTTGCTGCACTTGGATAGGGAAATGGCTGAATTATTTCATGTTCTAGAACACCTAACATCCCATTTTATGACTACTTGGAAAGCGAAGAGGGATCAGTGCCGGGCAGTGCTCATGCGGATCAGAACTTGAACCTTGGTAACATAGGAACATTTTCCCCCTCTTCAGGTCCAATCTTTCTCTCTCCCCTTCCCTTTGGCCAGCTTTCCCTGCTCCTATTTCTACATAATGTCCACGTGCCACCTAAGTTTGTTTATGTTCTCCCAGCAGCAGATCTTAAAACAAGGATCCAAGTGCAAGTCGTTTACTTGAGAGGCACACCAGCAAATGCTGGTCAGGGAATGGAAAGTGAGACAGGGAAAGCAAAGGAAGGATGCACGATTGGCCAGTTACCACTGTGCAACAGGATCTCGATCCTACCAGAGAGCTCTGGACATGGTGCAGAACCTGGGTCAGAGTTAACCCACCCAAGGGGCAAGGGAGCCTCAGTATTCACCCCTCAACTGCAATCAGTCCTGGGGGAGGACCGCCCCCTGGGTGTGAACCCCCAGGACTCTGGCTTTCCCTGTTTGCCTGTGCCTGCACCTTCAGCAGGAAGCAGCCAAATGAAAGCCCTCAGGTGGAAGGTGGCAGCTCCCAGGTGTTCGCAGTAACGGTGTTCAGGGTGTTGAGCAGGGGATCTCACACTTACGGATGTTGCATCAGTCATGGCTGCTCCCTTGCCCCGGCCAAATGCTCTGTAAATTTTCATCACTAGTGCTTGCCCTTTGTCATGGCTGAATTATAACCTCCTAAGCTTCATATGTTGAAGCCCTAGCCCCCCAGTTCTTTAGAAAGTGACTGTATTTGGAGAAAGGGTCTTTGAAGAGGGGATTAAGTTAAAATGAGGGTTAAAATGGGTGAGCTCTAATCTGATTGGTGTCCTTGTAAGAGGAAATTTGGACACACCCCAGGGATGTGCACACACAGAGAAAAGACCATGTGAGGACACAGAAAGAAGGTCTCTACCTGCAAGCCAGGGAGGGGGAGGCGTCAGGAGAAACCAACCCTCCCAGCACCTTGATCTAGCCTCCAGAACCGTGAGAAGTTCCTTCCTTCCTCCCTCCCTCCCTCCCTTCTTCCTCCCTCCCTCTCTCCCTCTTTCTTTCTTTCTTTCTTTTTCTTTCTTCCTTTCTTTCTTTTATTAGAAAGGGAGAGAGAGAGAGAGAGAATCTTAAGCAGGCTCCACACCCAGCACAGCACCTGACACAGGGCTCGATCTCACAACCCTGAGATCATGACCTGAGCCGAAATTGAGTCAGACGCTTTTTTTTTTTAAAGATTTTATTTATTTATTTGATAGAGACAGACACAGCGAGAGAGGGAACCCAAGCAGGGGGAGTGGGAGAGGGAGAAGCAGGCTCCCCGCCGAGCAGGGAGCCCGATGCGGGGCTCGATCCCAGGACCCTGGGATCATGACCTGAGCCGAAGGCAGACGCTTAACGACTGAGCCACCCAGGCACCCCTTGAGTCAGACACTTAACTGACTGAGCCACGCAGGCACCCAGAGAAATACATTTCTGTTGTTTAAGCCACTCAGCCTGTGATACTTTGTTATGGTAGCCCAAGCAAACTAATTCACCCTTCCCTGTTTCTGCTTCTTCATCCTCAGAGTGGCCTCTGGTTGGCCCAGCTCATCTTTTCGAGCCAGACCACCTGTCAAAAGTGACAGAGCCATCTTTGAGTGAGGTGTCTATCCCAGTCCAATCAGCTGTTGGGGGGGAAACAGGGCCACATGGCCAGCACCATGAGTGAGGACCGATCTCTGAAAAGGAAGCATCATTGGGGAAGGCACCCCAAATTTGTCTGTACCTTGGCCTTCTGCGATGGTCCTAAACTGAGGTGGCCAGTCATCCATGTGCTTGCTTTAATCTGGGGCATCTCCAACCACTGTGTCTTTTTCCTAGAAATAGATCATCCAAGGAAATAAGCCAGAACAATGCTGAGCATCTAGACACTGCTTCAGATAACCCACACCTCAGATCACATGTTGGCCAGTTCCCGGGCCGGAAGACTGTGATCTTGAAAGTCCCCAGCCCTGTCCACTGGGGCTGATCCAGACGTTGAGAGGCCCAGCTCTCCTTGTCTGGAAACTAGTAGGATGTGAAGCTGACAGTTAATTAGATTAATTAGGAAACCATGCCTTAAAATGTAATGTTTTCATGAGCTTTTAAAGCCTATCAAAATGTTTGTGGAGCTTTATGGCTGGTAATTAACAACCTTGTAAAAATATACAAGGAAACAAGGAGAAAGATGTCAGGGAGCTAATGAATGTGACAGCTGCCAGACACATAGACAGAGCCTCGTTCTGGCCTTCTTGTCTGCTAAATTTGAATCCCAACTCTGCTTCAACTTTCTATGGCCTCAGACAAGTTCCTTACCCTCTCCGGTGTCATATGCTTCTCCAATGAGAAGCCTGGATGACTGCTATGCCCCACACCAGCTACATTTCTTGGCCTTTCCCCTCCCTGTACCTCAGAGCACAGGCCTGCAGGCTCCACTGCTCTGAGGGCAATTCAATCATCCAGGCCTAAGTGTCCACACAATAGGAAGGGCTCTAGTATCTCTGGGAGATCCTCAGCATCCCAGTGCATGGAAGTGGACATACACACCTTTTGTGGCCAAAGGTCCATTCCACCTTCTTTGGCAACAAGGTTTTCCTTTGTGAGATCTCTCCATCCCGGATCTCGGTCCCTGTGTTTTAGACAGAATTGATTACACCCTTGGCCCTGGGGGCGGTTGGGGGGGGGGTGTCTTCATCTCAGCTGTAGCAATCAGAGCATCTCAACCCCCTGACCACAGGGATTTGTTCAGACATGGCCAACTGACCCAATCAAAGCCAATGAGGCACAACAGAGAGGCTCTCTGTTCAATTCCACTGGGATGATTTAGGCCTCGGATTGTTGGCAGCCATCCCGACCCGTGTGAAGTGTGAACACCGATCCAGCATGGAGCAAGGCTGAGCCATGTGATGGAAAGAGACCAAATTATAGTCCCATTGTACGGGCCCCCAAGTTCAGCCATGTCTTAAATTTACTGTTGGACTGGGACATCTGGGTGGCTCAGTCGATTAAGCGTCTGCCTTCGGCTCAGGTCATGATCCCAGGGTCCTGGGATCCAGCCCCACATTGGGCTCCCTGCTCCGCGGGGAGCATGCTTCTCCCTCTGCCTCTGCCTCTCTCTCTCTGTGTTTCTCATGAATAAATAAATAAAATCTTTTAAAAAAAACTTCACTGTTGGGGGGCGCCTGGGTGGCTCAGACGTTACGCGTCTGCCTCCGGCTCAGGTCATGATCCCACGGTCCGGGGATCGAGCCCCGCGTCAGGCTCCCTGCTCTGTGGGAAGCCTGCTTCTCCCTCTCCCACTCCCCCTGCTTGTGTTCCCTCTCTCGCTGTCTCTCTCTCTGTCAAATAAATAAAATCTTTAAAAAAATAAAATAAAAAAACTTTACTGTTGGGCTTTTTGATTACATGAACCAAAAATTTCCCTTTATTTGTTTTAAGCCATTTTGAGGTGCATTTTCTATCAGTTGCAAACAAGAGTTCTAATAGTTATCTGGTGTGTTTGTGAATATAGGTGTGTGTGTGTGAGAGAGAGAGAGAGAGAGAGAGAAAGAAAGTCAGAAAAGCAGAGGAAAATTTTTTAGTGAAAGTACATGCTAGAATTTGCACATGTTGGTTCCTGTGCGTAAAATATCGTCTGTCTTCTTTTTCTCTTTGAGAATTCCTATTTGTCTTCTCAAAGCACATCCCCATGGCACCTCCTCTTTCTCAGCTCCTGAGGCAGGCAGTCACTCCCTCCTTCGTGCCCTTGTGGTGGGTTGCTAGGTGAAGTTTCTCCAAACACCTTCACTTTGGGGACCTCCACAACTGGACTGGGATGGATACATGAGACCGCCACTTGTACCTGAGTCAAATTGTCAGAAGGGACAGAGGAAAGGACAGACCTTCAACAGTTGTTGCCAAGATTCGTTATATTACCCCATGCCCCCTTTGTAAGAACACACATGATAAATTCCCAGCAACAGTTGTCTTGAGTAATTGGTAGTTTCACTTCCGGAAGAGAATGATAGTTGTGGAATCCATTGGGTTACCTTTTTTGATTTTACCACCAAGGGACCCAAGACTAAATCCACTGCTCTTGTTGAGATCACTAGTGACCTCCGTGTGGCTAAGTCCAATGGTCAGTCCTCATTTCTCACTTTACTCATCCCATCAGCAGCACTGAATATAGAGGACCTCTCTCTCTCTATTTGGCTTCCAGGACCATTTAAGCTCTTGGTTTCTCTCTTATCACACTGGCAACTTCTCAGTCTTTTTGTTGATTCTTCCTCCTCTCCCCAGCCTCTAAACATAGGAAGTTCAGAGGGTCTGGTACTTTGTCATGTTCTCATCTTTGTGACACTACCTTCATTGGCAATTTCATGTAGCCTCAGGACTTTAAAGACCATCTCCCTGATGATGCCCAAATTTCTATCTGTAGCCTGGGCCTTTCTCCTGAATTTTGAACCTATGTGTCCAACTGCGAATTCTACAAATCTTCTTAGACATCTGGATTAGTTAACTTGGGCTGCCATAACTAGATACCACAGACTGGTGGCTTAGACAGCAGACATTTATTTTCTTACAGTCCTGGAGGCTGAAGTCCAAGATCAAGGTGCCAGCAGGGTTGGTTTCTGATGTGACCTCTCTTCCTGGCTTGTAGAAAGTCACCTTTTCACTGTGTCCTCACACGGTATTTCCTCTGTGTACGTGAGGATGGAGATCTCTGCCTGTCTCTTCCTCTTCTTATAAGGACACCAGTCTATTGGATTAAGACCCCATCCTTTTGACCTCATTTAACCTTAATTACTTCCTTAAGGTCCCTAGCTCCAATATAGTCACATTGAGGGTGAGGGCTTCAACATATGGATTTTAGGGACACCTGGCTGGCTTAATCGGTAGAGCATGTGATTCTTGATCTTAGGGTCATGAGTTCAAGCCCCATGTTGGGTGTAGAGCTTACTTAAAAACAAAAACATATGGATTTTAAGGGGACACAATTCAGTCTATATCATTACATCCAATAGGCTCCTCAAACTAAACACATCCAAGACTAAGTTCCTTCTCCCCAAACCTAGTCCACTCATGGCCTTCCCCAACTCAGAAAATGACACCGCCCTCCCCCCCTTTTGGTTACTCAGGCCAAAACCCTTGGGGACATCTTTGACTCCTTTCTCTTTTTGTTTCATACCCCTCCTCCAATCCATCTGCAAGTACTATGGCCTCTACCTTTAAAATATAAAATATATCCTCTACCCAACCACTTCTCACCACCTCACTGCTTCCACTTTATTCCAAACCACCATCATCTCTGGCCTGGATCATGATAATATTCTCCTAAATGTTTTTCCTGCTTCTGCCCCTATCACCCTCCAGTCTCTTTTACTCCCAGTCTCCAAAGATATTCCTTTTAAGCCGTAAGTCAGGTTGTGCATTCCTCTGCTCCTGCAGCGGCACCATCCTGCTGGGAGTAAAAGCCAAAGTACGAATGTGGCCTTTAAGGCCCCATATGGTCTGCCCATTTGTTAGTTCGTTGACTTTTTCTCCTATTGAGTGACTTGCCTTCATGCAAAGATGATGACTAGTGGTCACAGGAGTGGGTGAGGTCAGTCAGGGCAAGGGAGTTAAGTGAGAAGAGAAGAAAAGATACGGGAAGGGAAAGGAAGGGGAAGAGAGGGGAGGGGAGGGGAAGGGCAAAGAAGAGAAGAGGGAGGGGAGGGGAGAGGAGAGGGCACAGCGAAGAGGTTGGGGAAAAAAAAAGGTGAACTGAGAAGGGGCAGCTAGAGGACTAGGAGAGGAGCCAGCAGAGGTGGGTCCACCAAAGCCCAGGCGAGAGATGCCTCCAGAAGGGAACGATCTCTTACTGAGGGCCCATAAGGCTGAATGTCTCATCTTTAATTTCCCTTTCGTGCTGTTAAAATTTTTAAACCTTTTTAAACGATGAGCAATATGTCAGCGAGGCATTTGGCAGCCAAGCACGCTAAGGAACAAAAATATTAGCATCTTTCAACTGGTCATTTTTTTTCCCCCTTTTCAGCATCAGCAGGCCAGAACCAGTATCCATTATTAATAGATGCATGTTTTATTAAAGGTATAAAGACCAAAGATTTGTAACTTTAATAATCCAGATTCTTATTTTAAATTCTCCAACATTATTATTTATTGATCAGCTGAGGATGTTTCTTTTGCAATCGCCAATCTGCCAATTCCTGGAGGGGAAATAGAAGCCGTGGGATTAGGGAAGCTAGAACTGACTCCAATTTACTCAAGGGTGGGCGACAAAATTCCCACAAAATGAGCGCCCCCTCTGTGCCAGGCCCTGGGCCAGACATGGCGCATAGGAAACAATATATGGACAATGCAAGAATTTGGGTGTGTATGGGAAGAGGAGTTGAGTGGTTAAAAGCTTTTCTCTGGAATTAGGAAGGTTTAAGTCTCAGGGCCACCACTTACCAGCTGTGTGATCTTGGGCATGATACCTTTCCTGCCTGAGCCTCAGGTTCCTCATCTGTAAAATGGGGATGATATAGGGTTATCATGAAGATTAACTGCAATAATGATGCATATAGCTTGCCTGGCATGGTGCTCAGCTTCTCCGTTAAATGCTAGCTAAGGTGGTGGTGGTAGCGATATTAAGTGTCAGGGGCACACACTCTGGGCATTGATTCTTCCTGGAGGGGTGCGATTAGGAGAAGGTTTCCCAGAGGAGGACAGCTGGTTCTTGAAGGATGATTAGAAATTCAAAAGTTGACAAGCTGAGGGAAGATTGCTCCAGGCAGAGAAAACCACCAGGGCAGTGTGAGCTGTGTTTGGGGGAAGCTGAAGAGCTTGGTGGGGCTGGAGAATACGGTCGCTAGGGGAGACTGAGGGCAGGTGGCTACAAAGAAGGGTCCGAGATAGTGCAGAGGGCCTCACAGAGGAAGGGGTCCACGTTTGCCTTAAAGGCTATGGGGAGCCTTACAGGTGTTGTTTTTGTTTTCATTTTTTTTTAATTGAAGCAAAAAACAAAAACATGTAACAAAATTTACCATCTTAGGGGCACCTGGCCGGCTCAGTAGAGCATGCAACTCTTGATCTTGGGGTCAGAAGTTCGAGCCCCACGTTGGGTGTAGAAATTACTTAAAAATAAAATCTTAAAAAAAAGTTACCATCTTAACCATTTTTTTTTAAAGATCTTATTTTCTTTTTTTAAGTAATCTCTATACCCAGAATGGGGCTCAAACTTACAACCTTGAGATCAAGAATTGCGTGTTCTACCCACTGAGTCAGCCAGGCACCCCCACCTTAACCATTTTTAACTGTACAGTTCAGTGGTATTAACTATATGCGTATTGTTGTGCAAAGGATCTCTCAAACTTTTTCATTTTGCAAATCAGAAACTCTATATCCATCAAACAACTCCCCCACTTTGCCCTTCCCTGAACGCCGGGGAACCACCATTCTACTCTATATTCTACTCACATAGTCTTTGTCGTTTTGTCACTGGCTTATTTCACTTAGCAGAATGTCCTCTAGCTTAGGGGCACCTGTGTGGCTCAGTCAGTTCAGCGTCTGACTCTTGATTTCAGCTCAGGTCGTAATCTCAGGGTCCTGAGATCGAGCCCTGCGTTGAGTCCCAGAGCCCCATGACAGGTCTTAGGCTTGGTGCTCAGCACAGAATCTGCTTGTCCCTCTCTCTCTGCTCCCCTCTCCAACCTCCCCCTGCCCCCTGCTCTCTCTAAAATAAATAAATAGATAGCTAAATAAATAAATAATATAATTTAAAAAAAAAAAGTATGTCCTCTAGCTTCATCCATGTTGTATCACATGGCAGGATGGCCTTCCTTTTTAAGACTGAATAATATTCCATCCTATGTATATACCACATTTTCTTTATCCATTCATCACTTGGAGAGTTTTAAGCAAGAATGTGACCCAATTTGGTCTGTGATTTAGAACAATCACTGTGGGACGGGGCAGTGCATTTCTAGGATGAAGCGGAGGGGATGAAGTGGCACCAGGGAGACCCGGGAGGAGCTAGTGCAGTTGTCCAGGCAAGAGGTTGGTGACCTGGCCTCAGGTGTGGCAGTGGGTTTGGATTCCAGAGACATTCTCAAGGTGGAATTGGTGGGATTTGATAATGGTAAAAGATACTTGTCCTAACTTTAGAAATCCAGAGGTGCCTCAGGTCTTTCCAGCCCCACTTACCCCTGGAAAGAGGAGGAAAAGAGGGGGGCCTGGCTGGTCTACTTCATCCTAGCTGGCTACGTGGGCAGGTGAGGGACCATAGCCCCAAGGGTAGAGAATATTGGCCTTCTGGTCCCTGCACCACCTGTGGCTCACTGTAGGATCTTGGATAAGCCGGGGCCCCTCTCTGGTCCTCAATTACCCCACGTGTAAAGGGAAGCAGTTAGTAAAGCAGTAATGCTCCTGTAAATGATGATGATGATGATGGTGGTGGTGGTGGTGGTGGTGGTGGTAGCCACCGACTGTTTGATAACTTACTTTCTGCCAGGCATTCTTCCAAGTGCTTTATAAGCATTAGTGCATTAATGCAACTAAATTCTATCAATACTACTATTAGCCCCATTGTACAGATGAGGAAATTACGGCACATCACTTGCCTGACGTCACAGTGATAAATTCAAATGCAAGCAGTCTGGCTCCAGACCATTCCAGGGAATCCCTAGGAGAGCTTTAAATTATCAGATTGGGTGCCTGGCTGCCTCAGTCGGTAGAGCATGAGACTCTTGATCTCAGGGTTGTAAATTTGAGCCCCACGTTGGATGTAGAGATTGCTTAAAAATGAAACCTTTTTTTTAAGATTTTATTTATTTATTCATCAGAGAGAGAGAGCACAAACGGGGAGCAGGAGAGGGAGAAGCAGGCTCCTTGCTGAGCAAGGAGCCCGGACCCCTGACCTGAAGGCAGGCGCCTAACTGACTGAGCCACCCAGGTGCCCCCCAAATAAAATCTTTAACAAATAATAAATAAATAATAAAATATCAGATTCCTGGATCCACCCTGGACCTGCTGGAACAGTTCTAGTGTGGCCCCAGGCATCAATTGCTAAGACACTCTCAGGGCTAAAGGTGAGGCTTGAAACTGAGGGTTCTCTGGGGACAGACAACGCCTGAGTCTGACCTTAGAGAAAGTGGAGCCTGACTCACCCCCACCTTGGATTTTCCTTGGATCCAGGGGTGAGTGACCCTTTAGGGAACAACCCCAGAGGGGTGTCCAGGTCATTCCCACCCCTCCCCCCAGGCCCCCAGAGGAAGGAGCCTTCAACCTCCCAACTCCCCCCGTCCTCCAGAGAAGGTCCCTATAGGATGTGAGGGAATATAAATGACAAATGATCCCAAGAAAAGACACTCAACCTCTCTAATAACCTAGGAAATCAAAATTAAAGCAATAAGAAGATGCTCTGGAAGGTTCTCAAGAGGGAAGGAATGTGGTCACTTTCCTAATCAAACTCACCCCTGCTCCACTTGGAACTTGAATGCACTTGAATACTCTCAAGATCTAAATTATTCCCTTTTTGGGGGGTGAGGGGGGTTATACTATCATGACAGTATGAGATCCACAAATATCTTGGCACTTGGTTATATTTAGAAAGGACAGAATACCATCAAATGAAATACCAATAACCAGCAATCACTAGCAAAATCACTTTTTAAAATTTTAATCTAAAAAAGAGTTCAAAAACACTGCTGTATGCACTGAGGATGAATCTCACAGATGCAGCAGATGAGCAAAAGGACACACACACACACACACACACACACACACACACACACACACACTAGATACCAGGTGATTGCATTTATATGAAATTCAAGAACAGACAAAACCAATCTCTAGTGACAGAAGTCAGGATAATGGTTCTCTTCAAGGTAGTGACTGCAAAGGAACATTCAGGGGGGCTGGAAATACCCTGTGTCTTGATCCATGTGGGGATTACGTGGGTGTGCCCAAAGTAAAATTCACTGGGTGATACATTTATAATGTATGTACTTCACTGTGTACAACTCATACCTTAATAAAAATGTTTTGAAGGGTTAGATTATTATGTCTTTCTGGTTATCCATGTCTTTCACTAAAATTTGGATGGTGACTCAACACCGATTGAGTGTCTACAGCATACACAGCCACTCATGCAAGGCAAGTGGCAGAAGCAAAGGTAGGTTAGGATTTGGCTTTCTACCCACAAGGAGCTGGCACATGGCTCTGGACTTAGAACAATGATCACAGCCAGAGAGGGTGCCCCAGGGCCAATCAAGTTTGATGTCACTGAGATCCCTGATCCCACACACACACCCCAAAACAGCCAAGGCCAGGCCTGGACAGCCCACTCCATCAGGCAACCGGCTCAGTCAGAAGGCAGCCAGATGCAATGGGCCAGGATGGACAGGGTCACTTTGGGATGGGAATAGATGAAACATTAGTTAGCAGATGCCCTGGCCACAGGGTTCTGTCTGGATCAAAGATAAGAATAGAGCTGGCCCCAAGCAAGGAACATTAGAAAGGATATCAGAGGGCACCTGGGTGGTTCAGTCGGTTAGGTGTCTGACTCTTGATTTCGGCTCAGGTCATGATCTCAGGGTCATGAGATCAAGCCCTGTGTCAGGCTCCATGCTGGATGTGGAGCCTGCTTGGGATTCTCTCTCTTCCTCTGCCCCCCACCCTCATGCACTCACTCTTTCTCTTTCTCTCTCTCTCTCTCAAAAAAAAAAAAAAAAGGACATCAGGTCGGTTGGACAATAGCTCATAGATAATAGGATTCTCACCTCCTAGTGGGACCACATGCCAGGAGGCCTAGGTCCACAGTGGGGACAGGAGGCTGGATGAAAGATGTTCAACCAGCCCAGATAGAAACCAGAGATATCCAGTTTCTTGCTCAGAGTTACACAGCAAGTCAGCAACTGATCCAGGTCAAGACCCCACACATTCTATACCCCATGGGTTTCTTCCCACCACTCCAGCAACACCCCAAGATCATTTCTATTTCCCCCTCTGGATGCTTTACATTCTATATACCCTGTGTTTTCACATTAAAAAAAAAAAAAAACCTACTTCTTGAATCTATGATAACTAACATCATCTTAAAAGTGCAAAAAAAAAAAAAAAACAAGAAAACAAAAATCCCACACCGCCCACTTTTTTTTGAATTTATCCCTGAATTTTTTTTAATTTTTTAATTGTTATGTTAATCACCATATATTACATCATTTGTTTTTGATGTAGTGTTCCATGATTCATTGTTTGTTCATAACACCCAGTGCTCCGTGCAGAATGTGCCCTCTTTAATACCCATCACCAGGCTAACCCATCCCCCACCCTCCTCCCCTCTAGAACCCTCAGTTTGTTTTTCAGAGTCCATCATCTCTCATGGTTCGTCTCCCCCTCTGACTTACTCCCCTTCATTCTTCCTCTCCTGCTATCTTCTTCTTTTTCTTTTTTCTTAAAATATGTTGTGTTATTTGTTTCAGAAGTACAGATCTGTGATTCAACAGTCTTGCACAATTCACAGCGCTCACCGTAGCACGTACCCTCCCCAATGTCTATCACCCAGCCACCCCATCCCTCCCACCCCCAACCACTCCAGTAACACTCAGTTTGTTCCTGAGATTGAGAATTCCTCATATCAGTGAGGTCATATGATACATGTCTTTCACTGATTGACTTATTTCGCTAAGCATAACACCCTCCAGTTCCATCCACGTCATTGCAAATGGCAAGATCTCATTCCTTTTGATGGCTGCATAATATTCCATCGTGTATATATACCACATCTTCTTTATCCATTCATCTGTCGATGGACATCTTGGCTCTTTCCACAGTTTGGCTGTTGTGGACATTGCTGCAATAAACATTGGGGTGCATGTACCCCTTCGGGTCCCTACATTTGTATCTTTGGGGTAAATACCCAGTAGTGCAATTGCTGGATCGAACGGTAGCTCTAATTTCAACTGTTTGAGGAACCTCCATACTGTTTTCCAGAGTGGTTGCACCAGCTTGCATTCCCACCAACAGTGTAGGAGGGTTCCCCTTTCTCCACATCCCCACCAACATCTGTCGTTCCCTGACTTGTTAATCTTAGCCATTCTGACTGGTGTGAGGTGGTATCTCATTGAGGTTTTGATTTGGATTTCCCTGATGCCGAGCGATGTTGAGCACTTTTTCATGTGCCTGTTGGCCATTTGGATGTCTTCTTTGGAAAAATGTCTGTTCATGTCTTCTGCCCATTTCTTGATTGGATTATTTGTTCTTTGGGTGTTGAGTTTGATAAGTTCTTTATAGATTTTGGATACTAGCCCTTTATCTGATATGTCGTTTGCAAATATTTTCTCCCATTCTGTCGGTTGTCTTTTGGTTTTGTGGACTGTTTCTTTTGCTGTGCAAAAGCTTTTTATCTTGATGAAATCCCAATAGTTCATTTTTGCCCTGGCTTCCCGTGCCTTTGGCGATGTTTCTAGGAAGAAGTTGCTGCGGCTGAGGTCGAAGAGGTTGCTACCTGTGTTCTCCTTTAGGATTTTGATGGACTCCTGTCTCACGTTTACGTCTTTCAACCATTTGGAGTCTATTTTTGTGTGTGGTGTAAGGAAATGGTCCAGTTTCATTCTTCTGCATGTGGCTGTCCAATTTTCCCAACACCATTTGTTGAAGAGACTGTCTTTTTTCCATTGGACATTCTTTCCTGCTTTGTCAAAGATAAGTTGACCATAGAGTTGAGGGTCCATTTCTGGGCTCTCGATTCTGTTCCATTGATTTTTGTGTCTGTTTTTGTGCCAGTACCATACTGTCTTGATGATGACAGCTTTGTAATAGAGCTGGAAGTCCGGAATTGTGATGCCGCCAGCTTTGCTTTTCTTTTTCAATATTCCTCTGGCTATTCGGGGTCTCTTCTGGTTCCATACAAATTTTAGGATTATTTGTTCCATTTCTTTGAAAAAAATGGATGGTATTTTGATGGGGATTGCATTGAATGTGTAGATTGCTCTAGGTAGCATTGACATCTTCACAATGTTGGTTCTCCCAATCCATGAGCATGGAACGTTTTTCCATTTCTTTGTGTCTTCTTCAATTTCTTTCCTGAGTATTTTATAGTTTTCTGAGTACAGATCCTTTGCCTCTTTGGTTAAATTTATTCCTAGGTATCTTATGGTTTTGGGTGCAGTTGTGAATGGGATCGACTCCTTGATTTGTCTCTCTTCTGTCTTGTTGTTGGTGTATAGGAATGCCACTGATTTCTGTGCATTGATTTTATAGCCTGCTACTTGACTGAATTCCTCTATGAGTTCTAGCAGTTTTGGGGTGGAGTCTTTTGGGTTTTCCACATACAGTATCATATCATCTGCAAAGAGTGAGAGTTTGACTTCCTCTTTTCCGATTTGGATGCCTTTGATTTCTTTTTGTTGTCTGATTGCTGTGGCTAGGACTTCTAATACTATGTTGAATAGCAGTGGTGAGAGCCACACCGCCCACTTTTAATACAGATCTTTGCCATATTGGGAAGTATAAACAGACCAAAAGAGCAATAATTAGTTCTAAATTCAGGCGAGGTTTATGGAACGTGAACCGCTTGGGTAATCAGCTGCGGTGGTGCCATGAAGTGGTAATTAATTTGTTTTTTCCTTAAAGTGTTTTACTTAATTAAGGGAGGTGCTGATTTATATGCACCCATCCCCTGGGGATGGTTTGTAAGGCAAGAGAAAATTCCGACTGTCTCTTTGCCACGTTTCTCATCGAATTATTTCATTACATTCAGATACACTTTTGTAACACTGATTGTGACAGATCCTGGAGTTATGAGCTCATAAATCCTGGGGGGGACGCTGGAGACGTACACTTAGTGGGAAATGTTCTCATAATCAAAAGAATATTTCAAGCTGTGACAATGCAGGCCAAGAGAGGGAGAGGGAGTGCTTTTCCTTCAAAGAATAACAGGTTGCTGAAACCAAGCCAGCACCTGCAGCTTTGTCTACTTCTGAGTCAGCAGGGTTCCTGAATCTCAGCTTGCAGAGGGTGGAAGTCCGGAGGAGTTGGATCTAATCCTGGCTCCACCATAACTTACTTTGAGCTGATCTTTCATTATTCAACATATATTTAATGAGCCTACAATGTGTCAGGCACTGTGTTACATGCTGAGGATACAGTGTGAACAAGACAGGTTTGTTTCCTACCTTCACAGAACTTAGAGTCTAATGGGAAAAATAACAAACATATAAAAGAATGAACAGCTGATAAGCATAATCCCTCCCTATGATCTAGCAATTTCATTCTCAGGCATACACCCAAGAGAAATGAGTGTATATCTGTCTAAAAATATGCATAAAAATGTTCATAGCAGCGTTATCTGATAGCTCCAAATCAGGAACAGCCATCAGGTCTACCATCAGAAGAATGGATAAATAAAGTGGGGTGTATTTAAATAGTAGAATACTACACAGCAATAAAAGAGAACAAACGTATTGCCTGTATCCACATGCAAAACATGGCTGAACCGTACAAACAATGATGAATGAAAGAATTTGAACAAAAGGTGTACAAACCATATGATTCCATTTATATGAAGTTCAAAAGCAGGCACATTGAAAATGACAAATCAGAAATCAGGATAGTGATTACCTTTGGAGGAAGAGGCAGAGGGAGCTCTCTGGATTGTTGGAAACATTCCACGTCCTGATAACAAGAAGTGATTCTGCATAACATATGTAAAAATTCATTGAGCTGTACACATAAGATGTATGTACTTTACCCATGCATATTATACCTCAGTTAAACTTTTATTTTTTAAAGATTTTATTTATTTATTTATTTATTTATTTATTTATTTATTTATTTATGTGAGAGAGAGAATGAGAGCCAGAGAGCCCGATGTGGGACTCGGTCCCGGGACTCCAGGATCATGACCTGAGCCGAAGGCAGTCGCTTAACCAACTGAGCCACCCAGGTGTCCCTCAGTTAAACTTTTAAAAGAGAGAACAATTTTAAACAAAGAATAGCTTAAATAATTTCACACCATGAGAGACATGAAGAAAATAAAACCGGGTAACATGGAGGGTTATGTGAAGGTGGGGATGGAAGATGGGCAGCATTAGTTGGCGAGGCCAGAAAAGGCCCTTTGGTACAAGTGACTTACATCTGATATCGGAATGTCGGGAAGGAAGCTGCCCATGTGAAAATCTGAGGAAGGAGCATTTCAGAGAAGCAGCAAGGGCAAAGGCCCTGCGGTGGGGCATCTTGGCAGGTCTCAGGAAGAACATGGAGACCAGAGCAGGGAGAAGGAGAACAAAGGAAGAAGGGGCCAGAGGGGCTGTCAGGAGCTGGGTTAGAAGGGCCCTGGAGGCCATGCAAGGGCTTGAATTTTATTCTAGGGGTGATATGAGCCACTAGAGCATTTAAGTAGATGAATGACATTTCTCAATTGACCTGATTATTTATTTATTTATTTATTTATTTATTTATTTATTATTTTTGAAGATTTTTTTTTTAATTTGAAAGAGAGAGAGAGCAGGGGAAGGGGCAAAGGGAGGGGGAGAGAGAGAGAGTCCTCAAGCAGACTGCCCACTGACCCCAGAGCCCAATGCAGGGCTCTATCCCATGACCCTGACATCATGACCTGAGCCAAAACCAAGAGTCAGTCGCTTAACCGACTGAGCCACCTGGGCACACTGACCTGATATTTTAAACTGAGGCCATAGATCTATTAGAATGGGGAAAAGAAAACACCAAAACCTGACAATACCAAGATGGTGAGGATGTTGAGCCATAGAAACTCTCACACGTTGCTGGTGGCGATGGTACAACCACTCTGGAGAACACCTGGACAGGTTATTACAAAATTAAACATACAGTTACCATATGATCCAGAAATCCTACCTCTTGGTATTTACCAAGTGAAATGAAAGCCCACCTTAAATGAAAAACCCAATGCAAATATTTGTATCAGTTTTATTTATAATCATGAAAAACTGGGAACAATCCAAACATCGCTTGGTTGAGGAATGAATGAACACACTGTCGTACAGCCATATCATGGACTACTACTCAACAGCAAGAAGGAACAAGTGAGTCATACCTGCAAAACTTGGATGAATCTCAAGTGTTAAGTGAAAAAAGCCAGACGCAAAAGGTTACCTATCGTGTGATCCCATTTATAAGACATTCTGAAAAGACAAAGCCATGGTAATGAACGAGAGATTGGTGGTTGCCAGTGGTTCAGGGAGAGGGGAGGGTTTGACTATAATGGGGCAGCATGAGGGAATTTGGGGGGATAATCAAACTGTTCAGGATCTTCATTGTGGATTGTGGTGATGGTTCCCAACTCTGCATTTTCAAAAACCCTTAGAACTATACACCAAAAAGAGTGAATTTAACTGTACATAAATTTTAAAATAATTTTTAGGGGCCCCTGGGTGGCCCAGTCAGTTAAGCATCTGCCTTCAGCTCGGGTCACAATCCCAGGGTCCTGGGATCGTGTCCCATGTCAGGCTCCCTGCTCAGTGGGGAGCCTGCTTCTCCCTCCCCCTCTTCTTCTGCCTGCTGTTCCCCATACTTGTGCATGCTCTCTCTCTGTCAAATAAATAAATAAAATCTGTAAAAATAAATAAAATAATTTTTAAATGTAAAAAAATTAGGTTGTATTTTCCTATTAAAACATAAAGACGAAAGGAAGGAAGGAAGGAAGGAAGAAAAAGAAAGGAAAGAAAGAAAGAAGGAAGGAAGGAAGGAAGGAAGGAAGGAAGGAAGGAAGGAAGGAAAGAAAGAAAGAAAGAAAGAAAGAAAGAAAGAAAGAAAGAAAGAAAGAAAGAAAGAGAGAGAGAGAGAGAAAGAAAGAAAGAAAGAAAGAGAGAAAGAAAGAAAGAAAGAAAGAAAGAAAGAAAGAAAGAAAGAAAGAAAGAAGAAAGAAAGAAAGAACGAAGAAAGAAAGAAAAAAAGAAAGAAAAAGAAAAAAGGAAGAAAGAGGCCTCTGGGTGGCTCAGTTGGTTAAGCGTCTGCCCCTTCGGCTCAGGTCATGATCCCAGGGTCCTGGGATCGATTCCCACATCGGGCTCCTTGCTCAGCGGGGAGCCTGCTTCTCCCTCTGTCTGCCGCTCCCCCTCGGCTTGTGTTCTCTCCCTCTCTTTCTTTCTCTCTCTCTGACAAATAAATAAATAAAATCTTTTTAAAAAAGAAAGAAAGACAGATAAAACTAACTGAAAATTTGAGCCATATTGATTGAAGACATCCAAAGGAGGGGTCCTAGGCCCTCCCAAGCATGAGCAAGGGAAAGTGTCGCACAATTACACCCAACTTTGCCTCTGGACGTTACATTTTGCTAGAGCCACTGACCCCCTTAATGGGGGGTGGGGGGACGGTCTCAGACCCAAAGATGAGGATTCCTGTGCAAGTGGCTCGTTAAGGAAGTTCTTCCACGAGAAGCTGGACGTGGGTGTGGAAGACAGGAAGGGGAAAGAGGCAGACAAGAGTGCAACTTCAGCCTCGGCCTGATCCCACCCGGAGCTAAGGAATGTAAGTTCCACCTCAGAGTGTACGTGGAGAAAGAGGGCAAGCAGGAACCAGAAGGCGCTATGCCTACTGTCATGGGGTCAGCAGTTAGAAGGATAAAGAGGTCAACTGTTTGAAATTCTCACCTTTCAGACGTATTTTCTTTATTCATATTCCAGGATCATCCATTTTAAGGGACTGATCTTTGGAAAAACAACAACCGTAACAACCACAACGCAGAACAAAAGCTAAGTTGTAAATGAACTGTTTGGCGGCACTGTATATTACTTTTGCTTATTGTCACCGACAATTTGGACCTTAAGGTTGCTCGTTTGCATAAAAATGCAAAAAATTCTACATGAAAAAAAAAAAAGCACAGGGACTGCTCACAGAAGCTTCAGGTGACCCCCAGAGTGGGCTGAAGGAATATGGGCAAGACGCTGATCCAAACTAGACACTGCACTTCACACATTAAATCTTATCCGAAAAAAAAGAAAAAAAAAATCTTATCCGTCCTCCTGTGAGATAGATACTATTTCCATATTCCATATTTCAACAAGTCTACAATGGTATCAATCAAAATATACATCATTATTTTGTTACCACCAAGAAAGAAAAAATGCTACTGCTTAAAAATACAGCATACCATCCATTGTGAGATACAGCCCAATTTCAGAGATGGGAAATGTGAAAGACTGCCTTAGAATCTTAGAATCAATAAAATATGGCACATCCCCATTTTGCAGATGAGAACACCAGGCAACAAGAGCTAATGTTTTGTCCAAAGTTACATAGCTAATAATGAGCAGGGCCAAGACTCAACCTGGGCCCATCTAACCCCAAAGCCTGGATCTTCTGAACCTCCTGCAGAATAATCTGCTGAGTGTTACTGGACAACTTGAACATCGGACTGTGAGTGGTGCCCCTGGGATTGTGTGGTGCTTATCCAGCTGTAGCTGGTGGTTCTATACTTGTTCCACTGAGCCCAGCTGAGATGGTGGGGTTAGAACCTTCTGTAAAGGCTGGGGAGATACCCCAAGCCAAAGTATTAGGGTGGGAATAAGCAGGGAGCACGTGGCTAGAAATCAGCCTGACCTTGGCAGAGAATGTACACTGGGAAACCCAGAGAGATATGGGCCAACAGATGAGGTAGCCTCAAATAATAGGCCACCTGGAAAATATTCTCAACCTCTCCTCCTTCCTCCAGGGCCTAGTTTCTGGCATTGCCAGTTACCAAGTGCCAAATGACAAAGCAAGCTCTTCAAGCTTCACCCTGCTCTAAAATCAAGACCTTGTCCACCACTGCTCCTATTTCTGGGAGATCTTCCAAGGTCTAGCAATGATCAGACATCCAACTCGCTCATTTCTTCCCTGGGTTTGAGGCTGAGTTGTTGATATTCCTGCCGTGGTCCATCCTGGTGTATTTCTTCATTTTATTTTTCCCAATGCCACTGGGTGAATTTGATCAAATGTAAGAAGTAGATACGTGTTCAAATGCATGACCTTAGAATCCTTGGTCCCTAGAGAGGTTTTAGGATGTTCCCTGGAAATGATAGTCTGTTTTACATATTAGGCCTATCCTGGATACCCACAGGATTTGGAAAAGAAGCTGATGGACTTTTTTAGCTCTTCTTCCACTCTCTATTATTCCAAAATCTCCACGTTAGAGGCTGCCTGGCTGGGCAAGTGTAAGCAGCAGGTATTTTGAGCATTACTTTGCCTGCCTCAACTTCCCACTATGCAGAGGGTCTGTTCATCTGAAGCCAGGGCCTCAGGGACAGAAGTATGGCTACATTTCTGGACTCCACAAGAGTGGAGAAGGTCCCAGCAAAGAGGCATAGCACACTACAGTGTAGCCAGCACTTTCCCGTCACTCCCTTCCTGGGACCTCACGTTCTCCCCAGCCATGCTGGTGAACGTATCATCCAGAAGAAGCAACAGAAACCCAGTCCACACTGGTTACAATGGTTCATTGAGTGCGTCAACTGGACTGGGCTGGGGGATGCCCGATAGCTGGTAAAACACTATTTCTGGGGGTGTCTCCAAGGGTGTTTCCAGAAGAGATCAGCATTTGAATTGATGAATTGAGTAAAGCAGAAGGCCCTCCCTAATGCGGTGGGCATCACCCAATCTGTTTTAGGGCCTGTGGAGAACAAAAAGAGGGAGGAAGGGAGAATTCACCCTCTTTCTGCTTGAGCTGAAAGATCCATCTTCCACCTTCGGACATTGGCACGCCCGGTCCTCAGGCTTTCAGACTCACATTGGGACTTACATCAGCTGCCCCCGCCCCCAAATGCTCAGGCCTTTGGATTCAGACTGAATTATACACCAGCTTTCCTGGTTCATGGGACTTCCTGGCCCCCATAACCACACGTACCAGTTCCTATAATAAATCTCTCTCTTTTTTAAAAAAGATTTTATGTATTTATTTGACAGAGAGAGCAAGAGAGCACAAGCAGGGGGAGCAGCGGGCAGAGGGAGAAGCAGGCCCCCCCCACTGAGCAGGGAGCCCGATGCAGGGCTCGATCCCAGGACCCTGACTGAGATCATGACCTGAGCCAAAGGCAGACGCTTAACTGATTGAGCCACCCAGGAGTCTCTCTTCTTATATTTATCTCTATATATCCTACTGGATCTGCTTCTCTGGAGAATCCTGACGAATATACCAGCTTAAGAGAAAGGGAGAGTGACTCCTGCAATGCAAAAATGAAGTTAACAACCCCATCGCAGGCTGCAGAGGGATAAACCTGCATCACCCAATTCCTGGTACCTGGGCCTGGAGGCCACCAGGATTCCCTGAACCCCACTCTGTCTCTGCTTCTCATGTGTCAGATTCCTTCTCTCTTACTTCAGGTGCCACCATGGTCACCAACATTCCTTCTCTTCTCACACCAGAGAGAGGAGCTGACTCACTCCTTTACAGATTAAAGGACTCTGGCCCAATTTGGATCAGATGCCACCAGGAATCGGGTCACTCAGCCATGGCCAAGTGAACAACTATATAAAAACATGGGGCTCCTGCTAGATCCACAAGGTTAGACCCAGAGAGGAAAGGGAATTCCTGGAAGAATGCGGGTGCAGATTCCAGAAGGAAGTGGGAATAATGCCAAACCATGGAATCTCAGAATCCTTCTCAACACAGCACTCTAGATCACCACCACCCCTGGGTCATACTTGTTACAAGAGATAAAACCATTAACCTAAACTTTAGACCCCAGATCAATAGAAGATAGGGAGAGAACTTTTAGGTCCATCCTATTTGGAATCCACCAAAATAACCAAAACTTTAAAAAGGAACTTGTAGATCAATGACCAAATGATTTGTGACAAAGATTCCAGGATTTCGCCAAGTCCCCGAAGGTTTCCTCCCAGCCCACAGAAATAGCTGGTACCCACCAGATGTCCTCTGTCGATAGCTAGTTAATGATCACTTAACACATTAGATGGTTGCCATCCCTAACGATGGCAGCTGGGCCCCACCAAGCAGTCTGAGTATTTTTATTTTGCTCTGTTCCTAACTAAGATTGGCACTGGGGAATTTGAATGGCTGCTCGATGTGTCGAGACAGTTAAACAAAGCCATCGTGTCTGTTTGCTCACACACCTATCCTTGGCTGGGCTCTGGCAGAGTCGGAAGGCACCCTGTTCATTTTTCTTAAGAGGCAGAGTACTTCTCTGAATGTCTTTGTTATTATTATTGATCTCCCTAGGTCTCCTTATGGCCAGAAATAAGGAATCCAATTTGATTAGGGGCTGATTTGGCCTCCAAGCAAGATGTGTCAATACAACAGCTGAGAATCGTGCAGGCACCAATTTGGTTAGAGTTGATCCAGCACATTCAGAGGGGTAGCAAGGCCACCAGTGCCCTTCCGGTGCCTCTTCCAGCTGTCCGCCTCCTCCATCCCTCTCTGATGACCCCCTAACTCAGATGGGGGTTTATAACATAACAAACGGAAGATGCTGCCAAGGCTGACACATTCCACAGCTCCGTATCTGAGCCTCCATCCCCTCAACCTCTCTCGGAAGTGTGAAGAGGTGATTCACGTCAGCTTTGGAGTCAAACCAACTTGGGTTCAAGTCCAAGCTCTATGACATACAGTGGGGCCTTGGGCAAGTCATTGCTCTGAGCCTCAACTCCCTGCTCTGTAAAATGAGCATATTACATTGACATCCCTTTGGGTTGTGATGGCAGGAACGCTCCCTCGTCTTTTGCTCTTCAAACCTTTACTCTCTCAGTTCAGCCTTAGCAAGCCTCTTGTAGGTCCCTCCAAAGTGCCACCCACATCTCTTGCCAATGGCCTTCCAGCCCAAGGTACTCTCATGGATGAACTCTCTTTCCTTTATTTTTCACTTTTCAGGTCTCAGTGTAGGAGTCACTTCCTCCAGGAAGCTTTCCCTTGCCCTCCGCCCCTTCCCCCAGCTGTGTCAAGGGCCCTGGATCTGGTCCCCACCGTCCCTCATCTCTACACCCAGGAATTGTCTGCCTCCCCATTAGCCTGGGAGCCCTGGGAGGGCTGGGACGATGTGTCTCCTGTGTCTCTGCCTCCTCAGTGTCAGGCCCAAGGCAGGTACCCAGTGGCTGAATCAAGCCTGTGACGATGAGTTACTGTCCTGGTTCCATGGCTGTGCAACAAATTACCCCAAAATGTATTGGTACAACCCTTTATGAGGCTCACAGATCCTGTGGGTCAGGACTCCAGACAGGGCATGGAAGGCATGGCTTTTCTTCACTCCATGATGTCCGTGGCCTCTGCCCGCAAGATGGGAGGCTGGGAACTGGAGGCATCACCAGCCACGCCTCTGGAGGTTATCTTAGCTGCTGAACGAACCTCTAGCTAAAATTTTCAACTGGACCACTTCCTAGTAGCCTGTCCCCATGGCCTGGGCTTCCTTGCGGCCTAGTGATCTTGGGGTAATTGAGCTGCCGTTCAGAACTCCAATGCAAGCATTCCGGTGAGCAAAGTGGAAGAAGCCGTGTTGCCTTTTAAGACACAGCCTCGGGGTACCTGTGTGGCTCAGTCGTTAAGCGTCTGCCTTCAGCTCAGGTCGTGGTCCCAGGGTCCTGGGATCGAGCCCACGTCGGGCTCCCTGCTCAGCAGGAAGCCTGCTTCTCCCTCTCCCACTCCCCCTGCTTGTGTTCCTGCTCTCACTCTCTCTCTCTCTCTCTCTCTGTGTGTGTCAAATAAATAAATAAAATCTTTAAAAAAAAAAAAAGACACAGCCTCAGAAGCCATGCAGAGTTATTCCTGTTGCCTTCAGAGAATGTATGGACACGTTTAAAACTGTTCAGTTTTCTTCCAGTTTCCCCTTAGGATATAGAAAGCTGGAAAGAGTATCACTTCCACCTTTGCCACAAGAAAAACCCAGATGATCTGTGACTTTTTAACTTGTCTTGTACCTATCAGAGAGCTGAGATCACAGGGCAAACAACTGGCCTGAAATCTAAAGAGACACAGGCATCGGGCCCCGGGATGGTACAGTGTCCGACTCTTGGATTCGGCTGCGGTCATGATCTCAGGGTGGAGAGATCGAGCCCAGCTGGGGCTCCACGCTCAGCATGGAGTCCGCTTGAGATTCTTTCTCCCTCCCCTGCTCCTCCCCCTCCTCGTGCTCTCTCTCTCTCTCTCTCTCTCTCTCTCTCAAATAAATAAACAAATAAAATCTAAAGAGACACAGGCACTTCCAAGGAAGATGGGACATGAGCCTTTGCATACTCAGGGCTGATACCAATAAACCAGTAAGAATTGAAATAAATTTTTAAAAAGTTGCCAAGGGCTGAGTGTGGGCTGGTATGGGGGTGTGGATCCCCTGAGAGAAGCCAACTAAGGGGAAACTTGTACCTCCAACAGGCTCTTCTCTGTAGACTGCACTGGGTCTGGGGGAGAGAGACTGGGGGTGAGAGAGAAAGCCCACCGTGAGGTGCAGACCCAGCGGAGGGAACAGCAGCCACTGTTGGAAGGAAGGCCATAGACACTGGGGAAGGGACAGCAAGTCTCCTGGCCCTCAGTGCCCATTGCAGCTGGGGGAAAAGCACAGAAAAATCCCTTTATCAGTGAGAGAGGGCTGGATCACTAAGTCCCCCGGTCTCAGAGGGCCTGCCTAAGACTTAAACAGAACCTTCACAACAGAGAGCAACTCCCACACCTTCTACCCCCAGACTAGTAAATACCCAGTAATAGGTAACAGCTGTCTACTGCTGGAGGCGGGCAGGAGCGTACAGGAGGAACCTCTTTGTGGTGCAGGATCATAGGCAAAATCTACAGCTGGGGCTGAAACAGGACCACTGGGGAAAATACCCTCCAGCGACCCAGCTCCCACCCTGAACACAAAGCAGTGCTAGAGGAATTTGAAGAGTGTGATGCATTGACGGGAATCCTTGGAACAACAAAACCCAAACCCAGCTAACTCCTGTCCATATCAATCCAACCCCATGCTAAAGGCCTGGCAAAGGAAAAGGCATGACCATTTTCAGGCATAAGTACTATTTACTTCGATCTCTACTGCCCTACACAAGACATCCAGCTTTCAACAAAAAATTAGAAGACACACAAGAAGCAAGAGAAATAACATAGTATCAAGAGACAAATTATAGTGGACTTCTCATCAGAAACTATGCAAAGCAGGGGTGCCTGTGTCTGACTCTTGATTTTCGTCTGGGTCATGATCTCAGGGTCATGAGATCGAGCCCAGTGCGGAGCTCCACGTGGGACCCACGTCAGGCCCCGCGCTCAGCACAGAGCCCGCTTGAGATTCTCTCCCCTCTCCCTCTGCTCCTCCCCTGCTCACATGCTCACCCACTCTCTCTCTCTCTCAATAAAATCTTAAAAAAAAACAACTATGCAAAGCAGAAGATATCTTTAAAGTGCTGAGAGAGGCGGTGCCTTGGTGGCTCAGTCGTTAAGCATCTATCTGCCTTCGGCACAGGTCATGATCCCAGGGTCCTGGGATCGAGCCCCGCATCGGGCTCCCTGCTCAGCAGGAAGCCTGTTTCTCCCTCTCCCACTCCCCCTGTTTGTGTTCCCTCTCTCACTGTCTCTCTCTCTCTGTCAAATGAATAAACAAAATCTTTTAAAAAAATAAAATAAAGTGCCAACAGCAAAAAAACAAAACAAAACAAAACAAAAACCACAAAAAAAACCCTGTCAATCCAAAGTTGTATGCCCAGAGGAAATATCTTTCAAAAGTAAGCAATAAATATAAGACCTCTTCAGTTAAACAACATCAGAGAATTAATTACCAGCAGACCTGCACTATAAGATGTACTAAAGGAAGTTCTTCAGGAAGAAGAAATATGATGCCCCAAAGAAACTTATATTGATGCAAAGAAACGAGAAGTGCTAGAAATGGCATAAATGAAGGCAATGTAAAATTGATTGTTTTAAGTACAGCATGGGGAATATAGTCAATAAGATTGTAATAAGTTTGAATGGTGACAGATGGTAACTACATTTACCGTGATGAGCATGTTGTAATGGACATAATTTGTTCAATCGCCGGATTGGACAGCTGGAACTAATATGTCAACTGTACTTCGATTAAAAATAAAAATAAGGCAATAAAAAAATTTGTCTCATATTTTTAATTACTCTAAAAGATATTTTTGACTGTCTAAAGCAAAACAGTAGAAATACATTGTGTGTTTGCAGTACTTGTAAAAATAAAATGCATGACGGTATACCACAAAGGATGGCAGGGAAGGGTTCAGAGCGCAATGCTCTCGGGTCCTTACACATGTTAAGAAGTATAATATTAACAGAAGGCAGACTCTGACAAATTAAAGAGGCATAGGTAAGCTCCCAGACAGCCATTAAAGCCACCGCAGTCACCCTCCCAGCAGGTATTTATTCCGCATCTACCATGTGCCAGATCCCAGGCCAGTCCTGTGGATACAAGACACTCATGGAGCTCACAGGGGGAGGATCCTGGGCGTCTGTGGTGACCCCCAGCAGCACAGAGGACACATCAAGGAATGTGGATTTCTCAGTAGTTTGTCCCACACTCTTAGCCCTTCATCTGGTCTGGGGTCTTCAGGTTATATCAGATGGACAGAGGGACAGATGTCTTGGGTTGTTAGTGTGACTTTTCCCTGTTGCTTCAGAATCAGCAATGGGACCCAGCACAGAAGATGAATAGGTACCAAACTCCTTTTTCAAGATAGCCACCAAGCTAGAGAAGGGGACACTTTGGCATCTACTAAGGGGCAGCCAGACTGGCTCTTTTGCTCCCCAAGTGTCCTTCTCTGAATACAGAGGTGAGAGGGGAGTGGTCTTTGGAGTTGGGTGTTCTGTCTAAGGAGGAGGGGGCAGATGGTATTATGGCTTTCCCTCCCCTGGAAAAGGAGGTGGACTCCCACTCCCCCAGTTCAAGCCAAATGAAGAGGACTCCAGGAGAAATCTCAGAAGTTGGGGGTGCCACTTAGAAGGACAGACCAGCACCTTATTCTTATTAGATGTCTGCTTAGGCTCACCCATTCCTGGTGACTCTCAGTGGGAGAAGAACTGGGGAGGGATGACCAGGCAGAGAGAGGAGACACGTGGAGCACCCTGCACCCCAGCATCTGAGTAGCAAGGTTGTGGGAGGTTTCTGGCCCTAGAAGATGTACCTAGGCTTACATTTACATAAGGAAACTCTGTAAGGAGACACAAGGAACTAAGAAATGTGGTGGGTGATGAGAAGTGAACAGTTGAAATGTGGAGGTAAGACTGTGTGACTAGTTTTTTGTTTTTTTGTTTTTTTCCACTGTGTGATTAGTTTGATTTTTGAAACCAGTGATCGTGTGACTCTGGAGGGTTTTTCCCACTACCACCTAGGAATTCTCCAATCTCAGTGGACACTGACTAGGTGTCTGACAATTTAGCTCAACTCTGACACCACCTGCCTAGAGATAGCGTCAGATCCCATAGGTTGAGGGCTCAGTCCCACAAGACTGCCCCCACTTCAGCTATAACAGGAAGTTTCCACAACTCCCTTCCTGGGTTCAGTGGATTTGCTAGAGCGGCTCAGAGAAACATTTGCTCACATTTACCAGTTTATTGTGAAGGATATTATGAAGGATAGAGCTAAAGATCCCGATGAAGAAATACAAAGAGTGAGGTCCAGAAGTGTCCTGAGCGCAGGAGCTTCTGTCTCCATGGAAGTGGGATGTGTCCCCTTTCTGATGGATATGTTCACCAACTTGGAAGCTCATCAAATCGAGTTGTTCAAGATTTTCATAGAGCTTAGCTTCCAGCCCCAACCCCTTCCCAGAGGTCGATGTGTGGAACTGAAAGTTCTAACCCTCTAATCACTTGGTCTTTCTGGTGAGCAGCCCCATCCTGCAGAACTTTCCAAAGAGTGACCTCATTAATATAATAAACTAAGGTGTTGCTGAAAGGGGTTTGAATAATAGAAGACACCTTTATCCCTCTTACAATTTCAGAAATTCCAAGAGTTTTAGGAGCTCTGTGCCAGCAATGGAATGAGGACCAAATATATATTTCTTATTATAAGTCATAATATCACAATAATCCATTCTAAAAAATGAAATAGCAAAACAGCAAGAGTACAGAGGATGAGGAATGGGAGCTAAGGTTGGCAAGGCTGAGTCTGCTATTTATTTTGCAGGTAGTAGGGAGCCATAGAAGGATATAAAAGCAGAGGATAGAGACATGTGTGACATGACCAGACTTGTAAGCAGCCAGTGTGGAGGGTGGTTTACAGGGGGCAAGGCTAGATCTAGGAGAGCAACACCAAGGAGGCAGGTGTGGTCATCCCAGCAGAGTACCTGGCCACTGACCCAGGGCCGAGATCTTGGATGGGTGGGGAGAGTTGGTGGGGCGGAGGGACAGTGAGAGAGGGATAGGTTGAGGAGAGGAAAACCAGAAGGCAGAGCTCAGGAGGCCTCCACTGTGGGGCAGGGAGTCGTCAGCCAGCTCCTTTCCCTTCAGAAGAGATGTGGATGTCAGACTCTGAGCTCCACCTAGCCATGCTGGCCCCTGATAAACCCCCACTCCCTCTTCAGGGGCCAGTCATTAGTCTGCCTGTGTGCAGCCCCCTAACGGTTGAAAGAAGCAGTGATTGAGGCTGCCCTCTTGCCGTGGCTGACAAATGCCTGCCCGAACAAGAGCTGGGGAAGGACAGATGGGGTTCTGTTCAGCTTCCCTGCACCCAGTTCCCCGGGCCCTGCTGCTCCTGTAAGCTTTGGGAACCAACAAAACTCGGTGCTTAATGAGGCCACCCAGTCATCCATCATGCAAGGTCAGTGCACTGAGACACTGAGACTGAGGGAAAGTCCATCAGCTGAGATCCGGGCCATAGTCCCTGAGTCCGAGCAGGGAGAGGGTGGTGGGGCTGAGCAGGAAGAACATGGGCTCAGTGTAGTCGAATCTGTAAATCACCACCCCTCTCTGAGCTATCACTGCTTCCCCTAAACGAGGATAACATTCTGTGTGGCAGATGTTACAAATTACTAGCTCCAGACCTACTTGGTCTACTGCCTTACGAAGAGAACCACAGTTGTTGCATGATGGGAAGGAAAGGTACCACCAAAAATCCACTCTTCCAGCTTTTCTTTGGAGCTTGTGGTCGCCACGTGACCAGGTTCTGGACAAACGACAGAAGCTATGGGGGTATTTCAAAGATGAGATGCCTGCATGTACAACAAGGAGGGTGAACACCATACCCTGAGGGTGATGGAGTGGGAAAATCAAAGGTGTCCTAGCCTCTGGCAGCTTCATGGAGCCATCACACTAGCTTGGGGCTGCCATATCTGGACTTCTGGTTGGAAAGAGTTGGGGTTTTAATGCTTCTGTGAGCATAGAAGATTGAGGTTCTAGACCCTGTGAGAGGCTGGGAGCTAGAGCTAGGCTGCCTCCATAAAGGAGAAGTTGGAAATGAGCTATTTCTTCTTTGAATGGAAACTGGATAAAAACTGCCCAATAACCCTGGATGGCAGTGTAGATGTGAGTCTCCTATCCTGGGCCATGGAAGGAAAAAAGTCATCCAAGATAAAATGAAATTAAAATAAACTCAATAGATGGGTTTGACAGTAGCCTGGACATAGCTGTTGCCTAGAAGATCTAGATATTCCAAGGCTATCATCCGGAATATAACACGCAGAGAGACAAAAATGTGAAATATAAAACAAAAGTTAAGATGGAGGATGAAATGAGACGATCCATCATACATCTAATAGGAATTCCAATAAAAGACAATAAAGAAAGCATGGGAGGGGCGCCTGGGTGGCTCAGACGGTTAAGTATCTGCCTTCGGCTCAGATCATGATCCCAGGGTCCTGGGATCGAGGCCCACTTCAGGCTCCCTGCTCAGTGGAGAGCCTGCTTTTCTCTCTCCCTCTGCCTGCCACTCTGCCTACTTGTGCTCTCTATCTCTCTGTCAAATAAATAAACAAAATCTTAAAAAAAAAAAAAAAAAGGAAAACATGAGAAAGGCAGTATACGAAAAATCTAAGAATTTTCCAGAACGGAAGACAGATCTGAGTCCTCATAGAGTTCAAAGTGGGATAAATAATAACAAATCCACAATTTTGCAGTGAACAACAATAAGAATAAAAACAAAGTCTTTAAAGTTGCTGGGGGGAGGGGGTGGAAATTCCCTTCAAAAAAACAGTTAGACAATTAAATAAGCAGACTTCCAATTGGCAACAATAGGAGCCAGAAAAAAAGTAGAATAATATCTCTAAACACAATGAAACAATACTTGTCAGCCTAGAATTCTTTACTTAACTAAACTGTCACTACAGAGTGAGACCAAAGTAAAGATCCTTCCAGACACCAAGATTACTAGGGCTCAGGGGTGCCTGGCTGGGTCAGTCAGAAGAATGTGTGACTCTTGATCTCTCAAGTGACCTCTCACATAGGAGTCATGGGTTTGAGCCCCACGTTGCATGTAGAGATTACTAAAAAAATAAATAAACTTAAAAATATTCATAGAGTTTACTACTCACAGGCTGTCGCTGAAAGAACTATTAAAGAGTGCACATCAACAAGAAAGAAAATGAACTCAAGGGAGAAATAGAATGCAAGGTGCAGTGGTCATCAAAGCTTTTGGCAAAAAAGGTAAAAAACTAATACTAAGGAGGCACCTAGCGGACTCAGTCAGAAGAGCATCCGACTTTTGATCTTGGGGTCTTGAGTTCAAGCCCCACGTTGGGTGTAGAGATTACTTAAAAAAAATACTGAACAAGTCAGGTTTTATAAATAACATGGAACTAAAATCCTAAACAACAATAACAAAAGAGTTGGCAAAAGGGCATTCAGAAGGAAGGCAATGCATTTTGAGATTTTCTTTTTAACAACTTTAGATTTTGTTAGCATCCATGTAGTTAAATACAAGTAGGAAATTCAAGTGTAGCTTCTATGATGTTTAGATTGATCAGAATTAAAGATGGCCACAAATCCTTTGTCACGCGTCCCATCATACCCCTTGGATCTGTTTTGTCCTTATGATTTGTTTTATCTTAAAGAATGAAATGATGCTGTGTAATATTGAAGGCTGGGTATTAAGATACCTACAGCTTATGACTCCAGCTATTGGAACGCTCCTTCTTGAAATCCAGCCCCCACACTATGTGGAGGTTCAAGCAGCCATGTGGAAAGGCTGAAGAGGAGAACCAAGGTCCCCAACCAACAGCCCCAACTAAGCTCCCAGCTAGCGGCCAGCACGAATTGCCAGTCGTGTTAGGGAGGCTTTTTTAAGACCCTTTTGCTCTCTCAATGCCCCAGTCACATGAAGCAGAATTGATAAAAACAGTTTTTGTTTTAAGCCATTCCGGTGGGATGGTTTGTCATGTTGCAAAAAATACCTGAAACAAAATAAAAATAATATTTATACCTTCCAAACAAATAGATGAAATTAGCTAAAGAAATCCTGATCAGTCCAATAGCACCTGGCTGGCTCAGGAAGCTAGCTGTTGGAAGAACGTGCTACTCTTGATCTCAGGGTGATAAGTTCAAGCCCCACTTTGGGTGTAGAGATTACTAAAAAAAAAAAAAAGAAAGAAAAGAAAACTTGATCAATCCAAAAGGAAGCTCTAAAGAAGAAAAATTAATAAGCAAAGAAGAGAAGCTTCTCATAGCCCCATGTTGCCTCTCACAGATGGCCTTTCTGGAAAAGCAATGAAGCTTTGGGTTTTACTCTGATTCGAGCAGGACCTTGAGCCTCCTGGTCTTCAGAGAGGTAAGGCCTGGCCATGCCGATGGCATGTGAGGAGTGACAATGTTTGTGTCCTTTTTTTGCTACTTTCTGGGCTCCCAGCTGCTGGCCATAGCTCTGACTGAGCCACCAAAACCCTTTGGTCTAATTAAAAAATAAAATCAAAGAAAGAAAGGAAACTTTTTATTACACTTTTCTAATGGTGGAAAATAGTTTCAGGCAGAAAAAAAAGCATTCAGCTGGCTACTTCCCAGGCGTCAAAAATTAACAGCCACTACATTTTATTCTGAGGAATTAATGGAAAATTTTACATGGTGGCGTAAAATATAGGGGACAAGATGAAGGACACTATTCTTCATTGAAAGCTCACTCCCTCACTTGCAGCAAAGACACAGGTTTGGCTACCTGCTCTGAGCGGGAGCTGTAGGCTCACAGAAGACCAAGTGGGTTATGTGGGGCCTGAAGGGGCAGATGGGGGGAGTCAGGTACTTAGTAGCCTCATGGCCTTACCCAAGTGACCTCTCACATCCCTAGTCTCCACCTATGTAAAATGGCGCACCCCTCCCAACTTGTCCGATCTTCCCTGGCTCGAGGGGCCTCCCAGGTGCACTCCCAGTGACATGGGCCCAAGCTCTTCTTGTTTCCACAAGAGTTCATTCTAAAGCACAGCAGTGAGCTAACCCTCCCCGGAGGTGGGGAGGACCGGGTTTATATCACTCATTCTACAGCAAACTGAACATCCCCTTCGGAGCAAGCACCAGTCACTGTCTGGGGAGTGGGATGGAGGTGGCAGGGGGAGTACAGGGAGGTGGTTGGTTGTTGTTGTTGTTGTTAATGTAATTTAAGTATATTTAAATATATTTGGGAAAAAGAGCCCATAATTGACTGCTATATAATGTCCGTCCTTTTTTTTTTTTTAAGATTTTATTTATTTATTTGACAGAGAGAGAGACACAGCGAGAGAGGGAACACAGCAGGGGGCATGGGAGAGGGAGAAGCAGGCTTCCCATGGAGCAGGGAGCCCGATGCTGGGCTCGATCCCAGGACCCTGGGGTCATGACCTGAGCCGAAGACAGACACTTAACGACTGAGCCACCCAGGTGCCTCCCGTCCTTGTTTTTTATTTGAAATGTTTCTGAATCCAAATTTGTGGCCTCCTGAATATCTCCTCTCACATCCCACCCCCCACTCAGGGAACTCAACATTGGCCACAGCTGCTCCCCACCCCTACCCCCAAATCCCAGTCTGGGTGCCATGCTGGCCTCTCCTCCGATTCCAACATTCTGATCCTACCTCTGGAACCTCCTTCAGGTCTGTCCCCTGTTCTCCACATCTGCTGCCCCCACCCCAGTAGAGGGCCCACCATCACTCACCTCCCCACTGGTCTTTGCACAACTGAAGTGAGCTTTTTAAACACAATGTGCAATCTGGTCCCTCCCACTGCTCCAAGCCTTCAGTGGCTCCAAGGGTTTCAGGACAACATCCACACTCCTCACCTGGCATCAACACCCTCCAGGACCTTTCCAATCTCATCACTCATCACGCCTACTTGGGAGCCTAGAGCTACAAAAGAGCCCTACATCTCCCAGCTAGTTCCTGCCACCGTGCCTTTGCCCATGCTGTGCCCTCTCCTGGCATGCCCTTCCCTCTCTCCATTTCTCTACCTTGTGTCCGCATCCCCAACACCCACACCTACTACATCTCCAGATCCTTTGTATAGCACCTCTGTGACACCTTTGAGCCTGGTCCGACCAATCAGCAACTCTGTTCAAAAACATGTGTGCTGGGAACACGGCACTGAGTCAGACTGTGATCCTGCCCTCAGCGCCTAATCTGGTGAAAAAGACACAGATACTGATGATTAAATCCTGTTTTGATGACACGGGGATGAAGGACACTTACCAGCTTGTGTCCCAGAAGAAACCCTACCATAGCCGGAGAGGCCAAGGAAGGCTTCCTGGGGAGACAGGCGTAGAAGGGGAGAAGGCACTCAGCAGCAGGGCAGGAAGAGTCAGCAGGACAGAGAGCACGGCATTCGTAAAGGCTGGGGGTGCCCCTTCCAACAGGGGCCCAGCCTAGCCTCAAGAAGTCTCCTCTCGGTGGCTCGTAGGCTGGGAGCATTTCCAGTTCTTAGAGCACTGCCCAGAGGAAATCTCTCCATGAGGACGAAGATTTACTTATTTGGTGGTAAAGTGAAAGCCCGGCTGGAGTTGGGCAGGGAAAGGACAGAAAAGATAATAAAGAGGCAGGGAGAGGACAGATCCCTCCATCCCCGGGGTCCCTGAGCCAGCGGCTGCCCTCAACTCAATGCTCCTCCAACAAAGGTGCCTCCCACAGGCACACAGTGAGCGCCTGCTGTTTCCCACTTTGTGCCGGATGCTGGGATCCCATGGCAAAGATGACAAAAGCCTTGCTGGCAGCCAGAGACAGAAGTACCCTAGGCAGGGACAGGCCAGAGGGGCTGGTGCTGAGGTGGTAGGCACCCTGGGGGCCAGGAGAGCCTAGAGGAAGGCCCTGACCCAGCCTGGTTGGTGTGGGGGGCAGTGAAAGGGGGCAGGCAGAGACAGCTTCCAGGGGAAGTGGGCCAGGAAGAGGAAAGTGTGTAAAGATGCTCCCCAGCCATGCCTTGCACCCCTGGGTGGGTACAGGTCGGCAGTCCTCAGGGGCCCCATCATAGGACAACCTCTGTGGGGTTTAAAAAAGAAAAAGAATGTGGGGTACCTGATGCTTTTGCCTATAGCTTTGGCCTTGGTCATCGTTCCTGGGGCAACAGGAAACTGTTCCATGCGTCCTCTGGTATGTGTACAAAATGTATAAACTCCAGAAGAGCAGGGACACCATCTGCCTTATTCATTGTTATATCCTCAGTGACTCATGCAGTACCTGACATAGTAGGTGCTCAGGAAACATTCGTGGGGAAAAAAGAAAGGGAAAGAGGGAAGGAAGGAGAGAAAAGAAGAAAGAAGTAACTTCGAAAGAGTCTTCCAGAATCCCAGAAAGCAAACCCTCTCTCCTTCAGCCGGGTAGAGAAGATGCATTTTGAGGGGGCTGTTACTGTTCATTTTTAAAACTTCCATCAGAGCGCCTGGGTGGCTCAGATGGTTAAGCGTCTGCCTTCGGCTCAGGTCATGATCCCGGGGTCCTGGGATCGAGTCCCACATCGGGCTCCCTGCTCCTTGGGAGCCTGCTTCTCCCTCTGCTTCTCTCTCTCTCTCTTTCCCTCTCTCTCCCTCTGTCTCTCATGAATAAATAAAAAAAAAATTTTACTCTAAGTAACTTTAAAACTTCCATCAAATGACTCCAAAATTCAATTCCCTCTTGAATGTTTTTCTTTTTTCATTTTCATCACCCCCCTCTTTTTAAAACTCACTGTTGAGTTTCCCGTTTGGAGCGGTTGATTGAATTGTGGCTCTGGGGACTTGGCAACAGTCATTTCAGACACATAGAGTTCCAATCACACCGCCGCCACGCCAGCCCCACTTTAGCGCCGGAGAAACTGTCTCCTATGAGAGCCGATTATATCTTTACAGCCCAAACCGCCACGCTCTAAAACATGGGCTGTAAAAATTCTCCATGACTAATGTACATCCAATGAAAATATAAAAATGCCTATTTAACGGGAGAAGGGCTGATTGGAAAGATCCACGTGTTGGTGAAGTTCTGTGGCTGACGTCACACAGGGCCCGGGCCTGGAAAAGGCTGGGAGCTCCGCCGCCCAAGAAGCCAGGCTGTCCAGTCCCTCAGGGCTCACGGAGGCTCTGCAGTCCTCCTGCCGCAGGGAGTGGCAGCCTGGGGAGGCAGCCAGAGGGAGGCACGGCGAGAGAGCACCTCGTGTGTGCCAGGCACTGTGCGAGGCACAGTCCCATGGAATCCAGAGAACAACTTCATGAGGTGAGATTTATTTTCACCCTTTTTGCAGAAGGGGCTTCCCATGGGATCTCAAAGGATGAAGAGGAGTTAGCTGGGGGAGGAGGGCAGTCCTAGAAAGGAATTACATGAAGAGGGAACAGCATGTGCACAGGCAGGAGGCAATAAATAGAATAAAAGCAGTTTGGTATTGCTGAAGCAGGAAGAGAGGAAGGATGAGGCTGGAGGACTGAGCAGGAGTCAAGTCACACAGAGTTCAGTGGACTTTGCCGAGTGGGGAAGGGACTGGGAGGCGCTAGCGAGGAGATGAAGCCTGGAGGGATGTGTCATGGAGACAAAGTGAGCAGGAATGGGTGACTGATTGGATGCTCAGGGAGGCTGAGGGGAGGAGCGGACCCAAGGATGGCGCCCAGATTCCAGTCTTCAGGGCTGATGGTGGGGCTGCCTCTGACTCGGGGACGCACGGGAGGCACAGGTCAGCGGAAAGATGCTGCACTGTACTGTGGACGTCTGGGTTCATGGTGCTTACAAGGCGTGAGCCCAGGAGGAGAGGGTCTGCCTCAGAAGTGGCCTGGGCCCAACTTAGAGGTACAGCTGCCAGTTGTCAGTTTGGTCCTTAAAGCCACGGAGCACAGTGGCTCACCTAGGACAGTGTGGGTGGGAGGCTGCAAATGGGCAGCCACGGGCTTCATCTGCCCCGCACACAAGTTCAGTTTGGCCTGCATGGTATCTTAAAAAGCTTTGGAGCCAACGTTTAAAAATTATGCTCACTTAGGACGCCTGGGTGGCTCCGTTGGTTAAGCGTCTGCCTTCAGCTCAGGTCATGATCTCAGGGTCTTTGGATCTAGTCCCGCATCGGGCTCCCTGCTCGGTGGGAGGCCTAATCTACTGAGCCACCAGGCACCCCAGGGTTGCTGTTTATCAAGCAAAACAGGAAAGTATATATCTTTGTAGATGCCAAGACAATTTCTTTGCGTTTAATATGCAAAACAAGTCTGTGTCAAAAGCTTAGCCCAGGTCAGCCCTCTCCTCTCATTCACAAGACCCATTGGCGGTCCCTGATCTAGAGAGACATACCAGACAGAGAAAAAGAGAGAGAGATCAGACATGGAAGGTGACACAGGATGTGCCAAGGGAGAAACTTTTAAGGAGAGAGTGATCGGCATCATTTAAGTTGGAGCTGAGTCAGCTAAGGCACGAAGCATCTGAGACATGCAGGTGCATACAAGGCCACATGTGCATCCACACACAAAGAACGCACATAGACACATGTGTGCGTACCCACGTGCAGGCACATGGACACATGCACTCAGGCACAAAGACGCGTGTGTCTGCACAAACAAAGGCATGAAGGCACCTGTGTGTTCACAGAGCCTCCTGAATCCGTGCACCCTCCCAGGGATCCGCGTTCACACCTAATGAAGCCCTGCCAGTTCCAAACCAGCAACTCGTAACTAAATAAATATGATAAACACTTCCCCTCCAGATGGCTCTGCATGCACACCCACTCCTCCCGCTCAGAGGGATGGCACATTCTATGCCAATAAATCCTCCTGTTTGAAAACATTTGCCTTCTTAATTGGCCCATTTATGGGTAAAATATATTTCTGGGTAGTGCTTTGCCAGAATGGGACTCTGAGATGCCCACTCGCCCTGGGCTCAGCCCAGAGTCAGGACTTAGGTCCCGCTTCACCCATCCACAGAGACAAGACCCAAAGAGGAAGGGTCTCAGGACTGCCAGGGAGGCTCCCTCAGTGGTTTTTTCCTCCCTGTGCCTCAGTTTTTTTTCTCTGGGTACACACTTTTTGAGCTTAGCACAAGCAGCGCTATCTAAGGTCCTTGGAGGAATCCTGCTTCAAGCTTCCCTTTCTTGGGCAGCAGAGGTGAGGTGTGATAACTATGCTAAACCCCCTAGTGGGTTGAATGGCGGCCCCCCAAAAGATCTGTCCACATCCAAATCCCTGGAACCTTTGAATGGGACCTTATTTCGAAAAAAAGATCTTTGCAGATGTAATTAAATTAAGAATCTAACATGATATCATTCTGGATTACCCAGGTGGGCCCTAAATCCGATGACAAGTGCCCTTATTAGAAACAGAAGACACACACAGAGGAGAAGGTAATATGAAGGCAGAGCAGAAATTGGAGGCTACACACCACAGAATGCCAAGGCTTGCTGGCAAACTAGGCCAAGAAGCACTCTCCCCAAGAGGCCCTGCTGACATCTTGAGTTCAGACTTCTGGTCTGAACTGTGAAAAAAAAATTCTTATTGTCTGAAGTCACTCAATTCGTGGTGATTGCTGCAGCAGCCTCAGAAAATTAATATGCCCCCTCTTTTATGTGGGGTATGACGACACAGAGCTGTGACTCAAATTTTCATTTGCTCTTTACTCTGACACTTCAGAGTTTCCAAAGGAGACTCACAGGAGAGATGGGGAAACTGAGGCCCAGAAAGGGACTGGGTGTCACGTGGCAGCAAAGCAAGGACCAGAACCCAGGACACTGCCCCCTCCTCGTGTTGCAGCCCCAGCCGTTTCGTCATCAGGAGCCGAGTGGGCAGATGCACAATGGAGGACAGCCCTGAGGTGAGGTTTACCCTCAGGACATCCCATCCTGGGACCCACTGAGGAAGGACAGGAAAGAGAGCCCCTGAAGGGTCCCGTTTTCCTCTGCTCTAAGATGAGCCCAGGATGAGTAAATCATGAACATCCCTCATAACCACTTTCCGCTGAGCGCTCGAGATGTTCCAAGTGTCTTGGCCACCTCTCCTTCCACGTGCCCACTCCCACCTGGGGAGATGGGTGAGGACATCTGTTCCCCCCTTGCTCGGGTGGGAGAGTGAGACCACACAGCGGCTCACACGGCTGGTCACCAGTAGAGCTGGGATTTGAATTCAGGTCTGTCTGCTTCAAATGCCACTTGGCCATGTCACTTCACAGGTAAGAGAGCAAGGGTACCTTCCAGCGGCTGGGGAGCAGCCAGGCCACCAGAAGCAGAGGGAGGCCCTGAGTCCTCCTTCCTCTCTCACCCATAACAAGCTGGTGTATGGCTCAGTGGCCCCAATGTGCCCAGGTCACCCATTGTGTGACTGTGGCCAAGCCACTTCCCGCTCTGAGCCTCCCTTTCCTGTCTGTAAAATGGGGTGCATGATAACAGCTACTCCTAAGGGCTTTTGTGAGGACTGATGGAAAGAAAACCCAGAAAGCCCTTAGTAGCATGCTGAGTATCCAGTAAGTGCTTAATAACTGCTGGCTGGCATTAAAGTCAGCTTAGAGGCCAGCGAGAGAGAATATATAGCCTCTGGCCACGGAAAGTCACTTGATGTCCAAAGTGAGGCCAAGATGTCAGGCTATGGCCCTGCCTCTGTGCTCACCACTAGGGACACATAACCTCTCCTTGTGACTCAGCCCAACTGTCCTTCTGAGAGTTGAGAGGTGCCCGAGAGAAATGTGCACAGCCAGGGAAGGGGAGAAAGCAGAGAAGGGGATGCTGGTAGAGCAGGCTGCCCCAACCGACACCCAGCCCACCTTTCCTGGAGGTCTGCAGTAGGAGCTCAGAATAGGCAGCCACAGTAACATCCTCTCCCCTCTTTACGGGAACAGCATCTGGATTTATAACCAGTGTGACAGCTGAGGGTTCAGTCTGGCCAATGGGAACAGAAACTAGATCATTAACATTAGCCAAGAGGGGCTGGCTAAAGTTCAATGCAGGAAGAAAAAAAGTGGCAATATTGTCACCAAACCAGGTCCATTGAAGTCTCCCTGTTCTGCGGAGACAATCAATGATCATGTGGGGTTCCCATGCAGACCAAACATCTACTCTTTTTTTTTTTTTAAGTACTCTCTACACCCAGTGTGGGGCTTGAACTTACAACCCCAAGATCAAGAGTCACGCACGGCACAGACTGAGCCAGCCAGGTGCCCCTAAACTTTTTTTTTTTAAGATTTTATTTATTTATTTGAGAGAGACAGAACATGAATTGTGGGCAGAGGCAGAGGTAGGGGGAGAAGTGGACTCCCCACTGAGCAGGGAGCCCAATGCAGGGCTTGAACCCAGGACCCTGAGATCATGACCTGAGCCCAAGGCAGACGTTTAAAGAACTGAGCCACCCAGGCGCCCCCAAAACTATTTTTTTATCATGTAATGCGCTTCCCTATAAGATCTCATTTGACTAAATGATTCTGTTACCCCAAAAAATTGAAAACTCCTATCTTGGTCCAACTATCCTTTTCATCAATTAATTTATTTATTCAACCACCAAGTACTGAGCCTACCACGTGCAGGCACACAGTGGGGTCCGAGCACAGGAATGCAACGGCTGTTGCCCTCCTGGAACTTACGGTATGGAGGGAGAGACGGACATTGTGCCAGTAAATGTAAAGTCTCTTCAGTGAGCAGAGCGAGGCAGTGATCAGAGGGGAGCGATGAGGATATATAACTGAGGAGCCACGGGTTCGGGAAGCCAGCCAGGCAGAAGGGCTTTGTGCTTGCTCTTAAAGACAACAAGCAAGCAGTGGAGTGAGAATGTCTAGCCTAGATATTAAAAGGTCCCCCTGTCTGCTGAGTGGAGAATGGTTTGTAGGGAGTCAGGGAGACAGCAGGGAGGCCCATGAGGAGGTTGTGACAAGTGAGCATTGTTGATGGCCTGGATCAGCGATAGAGCAAGCTTCATGGGTGTGTGACCTGTGACTCAGAAGGGCCCCACTTGGTTTAATACCCTGTTGTCACTGTCTTGAAATTCTTAATAATTTTTTTAACAAGGGGTCCTGCATTTTCATTTTGCACTGGCCCCCACAAATGACATAGCAGGCCCTGACCAGAGCAGAGACATGATCTTCCTTAAACACGCCAAGTCATAAACAGATCTTTTCCCACTGGAGCCAGCTTGTACCAGTTCCCAAGAGCCAATTGTTCAATTTTGAGGAATTATGTTGTCCTGTTGGTATCTGAAATTGGCCATGCTGTGAGTATTTACACCATGGAAATCAGCAAATGTCAGGGTCTTTTTTTTTCTAAAGACGGTTCTTTGTCTGTCTTTCCCAGAGTGGGTCCACTGCCCGCTTTCGCAGTTAAAAATAGAGTTTCCAGGCACCCCTCCCCAGACTTGCTGGGTCACCTGCTGGCTGATTCTGGGAGCCCCTTGAGCCCGGAGGGCCAGGGCAGGAAGGCCCTACACAGTGGGCCCACAAGCTTCACAAAAGGAAAAACCGGTTTGGGAGGATTAGAAGAGGAAACTGGCAGAGGTGTGGGGGTGGCAGGTCGTGAAGAGAGCAGAAGGACAGACTTTGGGGGTCTGTTCCCTTGGGGGCCCTGCTCCAGGTCAACAACTGAAGTCCCCAGACTGGGACCCACCCTCACCTTTCCATGTGGGACGCAAACCCAAGGGGGAGATATCACCCACAGTGCTGCCCTCCTTTGTCAGAGTTTGGGGGAAGAGACCTCCCCACAGGATGAGGGAGGAGGGCACACCCCCCAGCACCTCTCCCTTCCGCGGCCCCAAGCAAATAAGGCGCTCAGGAAATAAGGACATTATTACCATTGTTGTCCTAATGGCCCCATCTCAAAGCTGGCTTCTCCCTTTCTCCTGCACCTCTCCTCTCACCCCCCAGGCCCCGGAAGGAGCTGGGACACACCACCCATCCCTCTCCCATCTAGTCAGATGGCCTCCTGCAGCCTCTCATCGAAGGACCCCCTCAAGGCAGTGGGGGGGGGGGATACAAAGCACACACATCCCGCGTCCCCGCCCGGGCTCCCGTTTCCTTTCACCTCTCGCTCCAGGGGTGCAGACCACCCGGGAAGAGCCTATCCTCCCCGGGCGGTTCCAGAGGAGCGCGGGGTCTCACTCCCTGGGAGATGGCGCCACCTACAGGCTCCCGGGAGCGTTGCGGCGTCCGCCCCTCAAATCCGGGAGGAGCGGGCAGAGAGGGTCCCATACTCTTTAGGGGCCTGGGGTGCGCTCCATCACTGGACCACAGCATCACATTGCCTCCCATTGTCCCCGCACCTGGAAGGAGCCCTGGCAGCGTTCCCCAGAATGTTCTGCAGAACCCACACCCTGGTCAAGGGGTTTGGAAAATGTCCCTTGGAGATTCCGCAAGCACATTTGCCCCTGATGTCTGACTTTTTTTTTTTTTTTTTTAAAGATTGTATTTATTTATTTGACAGAGAGACACAGGGAGAGAGGAGGGAACACAAGTCGGGGAGAGGGAGAAACAGGCTTCCCGCGGAGCAGGGAGCCCGATGCGGGGCTCGATCCCAGGATCCTGGGATCATGACCTGAGCCGAAGGCAGACGCTTAACCATCTGAGCCACCCAGGCGCCCCGCCCCTGATGTCTGACTTACTCTTCAGTTCCCTCAGTGAACATTGAGGCCGTGGGAAAGTTATTCTTTCTAGGCCTCGGTTTCCTCATCTGCAGAATGGGGATGAGGGTGTTGCACTAGAAGAGATTATCTCAAAGGCAAGTGGGATTCACAGACTTTAATGAGAAAGAGAATCCCATGGAAGCATGTTTAAAATGCAAGTTCCAGGGCCCCATTTCCCAAGCAATTCTGATCGATGCAGGAATCTGCAGGTTGAATCAGTCCCCAGGAAATTCTGATGCAGATGTTCTGCCAACCGCAGGATGAGAACAGGCCTTCAAAGGAGGCTGGAAAAGCAGGCAGGGGCCTGCCAGATCCTGCTGGGAGGATGGAAGCTGTGATTCTGTTTAGAGGGCAGTAGAAGCCACTGAGGTTTTATTTTTTATTTTATCTTTTTTTTTTTTTAAGATTTTTTATTTGGGGCGCCTGGATGGCTCAGTGGGTTAAGCAACTGCCTTTGGTCCAGGTCATGATCCCAGGGTCCTGGGATCGAGCCCCACATCGGGGTCCCTGCTCAATGAGGAGCCTTTTTCTCCCTCTCCTGCTGCTGCTCCCCCTGCTTGTGCTCTCTTAGTCTGGGTCTCTCACAGATAGATCAATCAATCAATCAATCAATCAATCAAATCTTATTTATTTATTTTGAGAGTGCGAGAGAGTACAAGCGGGGCAGGGGGGCAGCAAAAGGAGAGGGAGAAGAAGACCCTCTGCTGAGCATGGAGCCTGATGCGGGGCTCAATCCCAGGACTCTGGGATCATGGCCTGAGCCACCCAGGCGCCCCAAAGCCACTGAGCTTTTAAACGAGATTGACAGCTCTTTAGAAAGATTACTCTAGCTCTGGCTATTATGAAGGATTGGGGCCCTGGGGAGGCAAGGTGGGTGGCAGAGAGACCATGGAAGTTACTGCTGAAGTTGCTCGGTTGAGATTTAATGGTGTCCTGGACCAGGTGGTGGCAATGGATGGGAAGGAGAGGGGACAGATTTCAAAGGTAAATCCTTTAACTCCTTTGAAATACAGGAAGACAACATTGAAATTTCTGATTACCTTTATTTCTCATCCTAGCCTTTTAAAACCTCAAGGGGTTGTATATGTATTATGTATACAATATATTAGTACAGTGGTACATATATATAATTTATTTATGTATATATTTGTATTATATATACTATATAGAGAAAAGGAAAGATAGACAGACAGAGATAGATATAACATATACTCAAAAGAATTCTCTGGATGGGGTGAGGTTGGAGACAAGATGAGTGAATTCAATTCCTGGCACATAGTAAACCCTCTGTTAGCTATCATGGCAGATTGTATCTTCCAGAGGTAGGCCCACGCCCCGTGATACCTTCTGTCCTCCATGGTCTTTTAGAACTAGCCATGCCCTCATCAAGAAGTGGAATGTAGGAGCGCCCGGCTAGCTCAGTTGGAAGAGCCTGTGACTCTTGATACCCAGGTTGTGCCTTTGAGCCTCATGTGGGATGTAGAGATTACTTAAATAATGAAACTTTAAAAAAAGAGAGAGAGAGAGATGGAGTCTGATTCCCCACCCCTTGAACCTGGGTGGGTCTATAACTCACTCACAACCAGTCAAATGCATTGAAGTGGCTCTGTATGACTTCTAAAGCAAGGTCATAAAAGTAATGCACCTTCCTCACCCTGGCTGGGGCAATCCCTTTTAGAGCCCTAAGCTTGGACTACATTGAGGCTCCCGTGCTGTGAGGAAGCCCAAGCCACATGGAGAGGGCACATGCTCCTGCTGACAGTCCCAGTGGAGGTCCCAGCCAATAACTAGCAGCAACTACCACAAATACCAAAGTACTGAAGAGGCCCCTGGATGATTCCAGCCATTGAAGTAATCACCAGCCTTCAGGTCTTTGCAGGTGAGGCCCCAGTTATCAGGGAACAGAGACAAGTGGTTCCCACTGGGCGCTTTCCAAATTTCTGACCACAGAATCTGTGAGCATAATGAAATAGTTGCTTTTCACAACTAAGTTTCAGGGTGGTTTATTGTGTAATAGATAAGCAGAACTGCCATCGTTACATACCGTGGTATCTTTGTCCACACTTTTCTGTGAGGGAACCGCTTGTCCCCCACATAGCCGCCCAAGCTGAGGAGGGAGAGAGGGAAACAGAGGTAGTATCAGTGAGATGGTCGGGGGGGTGGGGTGGGGGTGGGGAATAGGTAGGGCCTCAGGGTGGGGAGGGCAAACCAGGCCCAGAGGGATCCCACCTTCCAAAGCCCCTTGCGGAAGGAGCCTGACTCCGCTGCATGGTTCTGACACCACTGCTCCAGTCCAGGTCACATTGGATGATTCTAGATCCTGCTGCCTGTGGTCTTTTCGCTCTCAGCAGGAAGATTCCTAAGAGAGTGGCCTCCTCTTTGGACCCGAGCATTTGGTCACATTCAGAGTTGGTACCTTCTGAGGGAGACAGGGAAGAGACTCTGTGAGCCTGCTCCTCCCCCGGCGCTGTGGCAAAGAGGGGAAGGGGCAAAGGTGGGGGTTGGATTCTTTTGGCTTTACTGCTCCCCAGTTCTGTGACCTTGAGCAAGTCACTTTATCCCCCTGAGCCTGGGTTTTCTTATCTGTAAAATAGGGCAATGTGTGGTCCTACCCTGAAATAGTTCTTGGGTGGATAAAGTAAGATGAAGGAGATTAAGTGCTTGTTAGTAAATACCTCCTTAATACTTGCCATTCTTTTAGGCTGTTGTTCTTATTGAAAACCAACAAGTCCAGGCAAGTAACATTAGTGGGCAAGAGAACATATTTCTGCTCTAAACAGGGGGACCTTTCCCCTCCGCTTCAGCCCAGGAGTTGCCCTGTGGGAATTTGGGCCCAGTTTAGCCAGAGCCTCATGGAAGTCCAGCTCGCAATCGGTGCCGTCCTGGCTGTGGAACCCAAAGGTCTATGCTTCTATCCCAGCTCCACCTGACTCCTCTGTTGTCTGACCAAGGCCAGGATGCAGCTTAGCAGGGAGGAAGGAAGTTGTTTCTGCAGCACCCAGTACCCGGGGCAGATAGGAAGAGACCTGGATAGGGAGACAGGGGAGTTGAGTTCATGTCTCAGCTCTGCCAGTATTTGCTATGGGACTTGAAGTACCTTGGTGCCTTTGTTTCCCCATCTGTAATTCATTTCATAAATACTTTTTAAAAAGATTTTATTTATTGGGGCACCTGGGTGGCTCAGTCGTTGAGCGTCTGCCTTCCGCTTAGGTCACGATCCCAGCGTCCTGGGATGGAGTCCCACATTGGGCTCCCTGCTCTGCAGGAGGCCTGCTTCTCCCTCTCCCGCTCCCCCTGCTTGTGTTCCTGCTCTCCCTCTCTCTCTCTGTCAAATTAATAAATAAAATCTTTAAATATTTATTTATTTGAGAGAGAGCGAGCAACTGTGAGCACGGGAAGGGACAGAGGGAGAGGGAGATAATCTCAAGCAGACTCTGCTTTAAGTGCGGAGCCCCACATGGGGCTCCATCCCACAACCCTGAGATCATGACCTGAGCTAAAATCAAGAGTCGGATGCTTAACTGACTGAGCCACCCAGGCGCCTCTCACTTCATAAATACATAGCTGAAGGTCTACTGACTCTGTGTCGTTGACCAGCCCAGGCCCACACAGAAGCCCAGGGTGGCCTCCAGGCCTTTGCACCTGCCACTGAAAACTATCCTAACTTCTGTCTTTCACACTGTTTCCCTTGCTGATTCCTCAGTACCCCTCAATCTTGGCTAAGATGGTACTTCCTCTCAGAAGCCCTCCTGGGGCAGGTACCCTCCCTCTTCTCAAAGGGTTTCACCACATTGACTACCCAGCCTGTCATGGCAATGATGATGAAGTAATTTTTCCACCAAACCATGAGCTGGCATAAAGATGCCCAAAATACAGATGTTGAATGGCCTTCATAAAATAAGCAACTCATCTGCTTCTTCTGTCACTTACTAGCAAGTGGGACCCAGAGTTTCCCTAAAGCCTCAGTTTTCACATCTAGCAAGTGGGGCTCATAATAGCTGGACTTCCCACCTCTACCTCACAGAGCTCTCTAAACCTTGCTGTGTGCTTTACAGGCTGTGACCTCACAGCTCTACGAGGCAGACACTATTCATAGTGTCCCCCCAAATTCATGTCCACCTGGAACCTCACGATGTGACCTTATTTGGAAATAGGGTCTATGCAGATATAATTAAAGTAAGGATCAAGATGAGATCATACTGAATTAGGGTGGGCCCTAACAATGACAAGTGTCCTTATAAGAGACAGGAAAGGACACACAGACACATAGGAAAGCCCTAAGAAGACCAGGCACAGACTGGAGTGAGAGAGCTACAAGCCAAAGAATGCTAGGAGCTACCTGAAACTAGAAAAGGTGAGGAAAGACCCTCCCTAGGGCCTCTGAGGGCAGTGTGGCCCTGCTGATTTTGGACTTCAGGCCTCTTAAGCTGTGAGAGAAGATTTCTACTGTGTTAAGGCCCCTGGTTTGTGGTCATTTGTAATAGAGGCACTAGAAAACAAAACAGGTGTTTAGTGCCTGCACATTATAGATGAGAAACCGGGCTTAGGCAATGAAGTCACCTCCCGGGGCTCACACGGTCCCTGCACTACAGAGGCAGGATCTGAACCTTATATGCCAGGCTCCCGTCTACATCCTGGCCTGCTGTTGCCCACACACCAGCCCACTGTCCAGCCTCCACTTGGAAGACGCAGGAATTTACCCCATGGTACGGCTGCTTCTGAAACTGCCACCCCTCACTTCACTGAGGGAAATGGGAGGCAGCCTAAAAAGCTTCATCTCTACCCCTCCTCTGGCCCCCAAACTATTGCCTGAGCAACTGATTTTTCCTTCTTTCCCCTACTGTCCCTGTCTCCCTTCCTTCCCTGCTTGATTCTTGACTATGTAGACCCCTCAGTCTCATGCTCGAGATCCCAGTCTAGCCTCAACCTACCTTTCCAGTTCTACCTCAATCTCTTCGCAAGCAAGCCCGTCCCCCAGTCAAATCCTCCTGAGGCAGCCCTCACCTCCCTGCCTTCTTGTCTCCTCTCCCAAGCTTCCCTTGGTCTAGAATCTCCCACTCATCGCAGGCACACATCAAAAATCCACTCCTTCAAGCCCAGGCTCAAATTCCACCTCCCCCTGGCACACCGAATCAACAGCACGCTCCCCTCTGACCATGTACATGCTTTCACACAAACATCGTTGAGTACCTGATCTGTGCCGGGCAGATCTAGGGGGTGAGGAAATGCAGTGATCTCACTGTCTGGGAAGAAGGTAAGGAATCCTAACAAGAGTGTGCGAAATGGGAAGTAGAGAAGGAAGCAGCAAATCCCTGCAGGAATGAGGCGGGTTGTGCTCAGGAGAGGAAGGCTAGGGAACTGGAGCCCACATAACGGCTGGGAGGCAGAGAACACATGTTCTCTGGAGACAGGAGATTCTGCATAACAGTATGGGGGAGACATGGGGAGAGGTTCCAGCTTATGGAGGATTCATGTAAACATTCTGAGGTCTTGATCCTGTCCACCTTAGTGTTCCAAAGTGTAGCCCCAGTACCACTACATCAGAATCATCCAAGGAGTTTGTTAAAATGCAAATTCTTGGATCCCCACCCAGCTCAGGGGATGGGGCCCAGGACACCGAACTTTTAACAAGCTCCCTGGGTAAGTCCAACGCACCTTAGTTTTCCAACCACAGAAGGGGAAAGGGTGGAGGCACATTGAAGGATTTGAGAGGAATACATCATGGGTTGATCCGCTTTTTGGAATAAACGGATAGAGCTGATCTCGTATCTGTCTGTTTCATTGTCTGCCTCTGTGGTAGAAACTTGGTGCCACCTAACTCAGCAACCATCCCCTCTTCTTCCTTTTTTTTTTTTAAACATTTTTTTTGCTTTTTTTTTTTTTTTAAGATTTTATTTGAGAGAGAGAGAGAATGAGAGATAGAAAGCACGAGAGGGAAGAGGGTCAGAGGGAGGAGCAGACTCCCCGCTGAGCAGGGAGCCCGATGCAGGACTCGATCCCGGGACTCCAGGATCATGACCTGAGCCGAAGGCAGTCGCTTAACCAACTGAGCCACCCAGGCGCCCCCCTCTTCTTCCTTCTTAAAAATAGTAATGGGCTCAGAGAAGGGAGGTCCATCCCAGCCCAAGGGGAGAATCCTGATTGGACCCTTTTGTACAGTCCCCACTTTCCCAGACTCCTTCACAGCAAGAAATGACCATGCAACAGTTGTGGTCCATGAGATATAGGGATAGTTTGTGTGGAGCCTCCTGGGAAAGGTTTGCCTCCTGTTAACATGGGCAGAGGTGAAAGAAACTCTGGCTATGCTGCTCCTTCTGCTTCTAGATCCTGGGTGTGTGATGAAAGGCAATCTAGTGACCAAGAGGGACCAAGCCCAATAAGGAAAAGCTAATGTATGGAGAGTGGCAGAGCAGAAGGATGCAAAGATCCTAGTTCTTGAGGACATGGTTGAGCCACTGCCTCAAACCCAGACTCCCCCCATGCCCTCACCACTCCCATTCAACCCTCTACCAAACCAAGATTTCTACTCCTGAGACTTATTAGAATGTAAACACCTCGAGGGCAGGGACTTTGTTGCATGCACTCACAGTGCCTTGAACAATGCCTGGCACACAGTAGGTGCTCAGTAAATGTTTGTTGAGTAAGCTTTGAATGGATAAGTAGATGACTTTACTGTTTATACTAGTCAACTGAGTCATCTGTAGCTTGTAGCCAAGGAATCCTAACATAGTAACTTTTCTCTCCAGCCTGAGAACCTCCTAAGAGCAGGAAAGAGACTGAGCATTATTGAACATGGCAACCCACAGCCTGGCACAGGGCCCACATTTAAGAGGAATAAGCAGCTATTTCTCAGAGGAGCCCCAGACACTGCCCTGAACCTGGTTTCAGGCCTGCCAGAGAGCTGGATGGTTGGACCTGTGAGTTACCCTCATTCAGACATTGGGTGAGAAGCCCCTGAGGCAACTGATGAGAAGAGCTTAGGAATGTTCACTCTGGATCCCCCACACCAAATGATGCCCAGGGGCTACACAAACTGCTCCAAGAGGGTGGGAAGCTGGCAGCAAGTGTTGCCACTAGATTCTTCTTGAGGTGGAAAGAAAAGAACTTCTGAGAATAGCCAGACCCAACCTCCACGCAAGTCATGAATTTCCAAGCCATGGTGGTCAAGTCTAATCCTAAGTGTGGCAGCCAGGGAAGATGAGAAACGAGGAGTGAGGCACAGGGCATCAGCAACTTCACAGACAGGACCTCGATGATCTGGTCCCACCCCCTTATTTCACAGATGGGAAAATGAGATCGGGGAAAGTGGGCAACTAGCCCCACGGTACCCAGTGAGCGATGGCAGTGTTTTAATTGTGAACTCAGGGTCACTGTAATCTTTTTTGGGGGGGGGCAAAGGGAGAAGGAGAGAGAGAATCCCAAGCAGGCTCCACACCCAGTGCGGAGCTGGACATGGGGCTCAATCTCACAACCCTGAGATCATGACCGGAGCCAAAATCCAGAGTCAGAAGCTTAATTGACAGAGCCACCCAGGAGCCCCAAGGTGATTTTAATCTTAAGAGGTTTAGGGATAGGCATTAGAGAAGGGATCCTCTCAAATTCTCCCAATTGGCATGCAGAATTAAGAATACATGTTCATAGATCCACTTTTCTAAAGAAGGTCCATAGTGGTCATCAGATTCTCCAGGGGGGATAGGACTAAAGAAAAGTAGAGGGAGTGGAAGAGGCTGGGCCAAGGTCACGTGGTGAGTCACAGCAGACCTGAGACTACCACATGTGTCCTAGATTCTTAGTCACTGCCCTACACTTTCTCTCCACGGGAAAGGCCATTTTCTTCAGTGCACCAACGTACCAGATTGGTTCACTAAACCAATGCACCAGATGGGCCTAGTCAGTAGGAATACCATGGTTTCCAACAGGGGGAGGCTCTGCCATCCCGTGGGCACTGCCCATGGACACTGACAGAGAAAAACAAGGGAAGACCACGGAACTGCGCAAGAACCCCTCACTCCTGAACTGTACCCAAGGGTCCCCAGGTAAGATGAAGGCCACAGATCCACGATCTCCAGAACTTAGAAACATTTCTAGTAAGATGCACTCTGTTCCTTGGTACAGATTGTTGATGCAGGTCATGCTCAACTCTTGTGTAGGTTTCCACAGACTCCACTGGACACCACGCTAGCCTCAGAAGAGTCAGCTCCCGAAGCAAATGACAGATTGAACACAACAGCAAAGTATGAAAATTAATTGAGATATTTAATAGACAGTGCAAACCATAATTTCATCTGAATATAAATGTATGCACATGTTTCCAATGAGTTATCTATCGGTTATCACAAACAGCAACAAGGACCTTAGAGCTATGTTAGAAAAATGTATAGCTGGGGTTTAACTCTACAGTCTCACTTGCTCTCAAGAGAACACCATCCATTTCAAATCAGTGTCACAAACTCCAAAAGACCAGGGGAATAGGAGTGAGGGGTAGGCAGATTGGTAAACACAGGGGCCAGTACACAGGAAATGGACAGAAATACAGTTCTCAAGGAAACCAAAGTCAGATGCATTATTACAGCTAAGGACAAGGAAAAGCCTATGGCTTTTAAAAAACTTTTCTGCCAGTACCATACAAGTCTTACAAAGAAATGTGCGACAAGTCAACTGACTTAAAAGGACAGAGGCTACATTTTCAGATCATTTCAACTGCAAACGGTCGACCCTTTCCACTGAGCTTCAGCAGTGGAGTTAGCATAGTCCAGAAGCTCAATGTTGGATTTGCAAATACAGTTTATTTTACAGAAATTCAACATTATAAACAGCAGGCACCTCCCACCCCACCCGCCCGCCCCCCTCCCCCCGCCCTGTCCCGCTGGGTGCAGACCATGCTGTGCAGAGAGTGAGCAGTGATGCGGCCCCAAGGCTTTGGAGGGAGACTCAGGAGCAATGGAACCTGCCTGCACCATGTCCTGCCTGCCCCGCACGCGCACACGCCTGCCCGCTGCACGGGTCACCAGAGTCTGTCTGGGCCCAGCTGCACTGGACCAGTTACATGGATCCAGCCCAGTTCTCCAATTCCTTCATGTCATCCTCTTCCTCTTCCTTCTTCTTGGCTGTGTGAAGGGAGAAAAGGCTACTTAGGAGGGCTGTGACCACACTGTAACCACGATGCTCTCACACATTCTGGCTGGGTGCAGGGGCAGGGCTGATTTAGAGACATGATGTAGCACAACCCTGGCACCCAGCCTCATTCCAGGCTATCAGCAGACTGTTTTTCTGCACCTGGAAGCTGCAACACAGAACTCCAGATAACAGGCACACGTTCCCGGCACCACCCCCTCCACCAGCATCGGGGCCGGGCAAAACAAGGATTCCACACTGACAGTCCGTCAGAACTCGTCCCAGAGCATTCAAGGATGGGGAAATCAGGAAGAACCCCAGAGGAGATCTAATCCTTGCCAGCAATCCCCCTCCACCTCAAGTGGCTTGAACCACCTCTCCACACCCACAGGTGCCCCTTAAACAGTGTTTGGACCCCCTTTGCCTGAACCCACCACCATGCTGCCGACTCAACTTGAGGGGCCATTTCTTCTGGATACATGGGAGGGTAAGGGGACTACAGCCTCGTTACACTGCCCCCCAGGCTCTCTCTCCATGCCAAGTCAAACTTCTGTGCCTTTCCTAGAAGTTTGATGTGGAATACTTCTACCCACCTAAGGTGAAATAACAGAAGAGGGAGGGGGAAGAAGGAGCAGGGAGAAAGAAATGAAAGTTTTATAGAACCATGTCTCTAGAAGAGCCAAAGATATTTCCTTCCCACAGTGGCTGCCTCTGAGGCCCCAAGTTTTTGCAGATGTGCACAGCAGAGGATATTAGACAGGAACCAACAGCTGTCCTGGAATTAAACTCTCACCCCTTCTCCCAGTGCCTAGAACTTTCTTTTGTTTAGTGACATAGGAAAAATCATTCTGGAAGAGTGGTTCTCAACTGGGGGTGATCCCCCCACACCCTGCAGGGGACATCTGCCAGTATCTGGACAGAGCCCACGGGTGCTGTGTAAACATCTGTAATACATAAAACCCCTCTCCCCCAACCCAAAGAATTACCTGGCTGTGTCAACAGTGCCGAGGTTAAGAAACCCTGTTCTACAGAGAAACTAGGAAAAGAGGTGATGGTGTCTCCGTGGCCTTCACAACAGATCTTCTGTGATTCTCAATCCCAGGCAAACTCAGGACCCAAACTGAGGCCAACCAACCTCAAGATTACCCACTACAGGGCATTAGGGGTATGTCATGACTGGGCAAGAAGTACTCACTGGGTTTTGATGGTAAGGTTATAGAGGGAACATTTGGTAGAGGGACTGTTTCGGGTCCACTGATTTCCAGCAAATTCTTGTCTAGTTCCTCCTGTTCTAGTTCTTCTAATTCTGCCATGAGCTCATCCTGGTAAAGGAAACAGAAGAGTGAGAGACATGTCCCTGGGAATCCTACCCCCTGCAACAGTCCCTCTTTCCTGATGACCCAGAGGACACACACCCCTTCTAGGAAGGTCAGAAGGGAGATGATCTCCAGGTCCATACTCTTACTCAAACCTTACACATGGTTCTACTGGTGAACCTAATACCCTATCAGGCAGTTACAAAGTCTATATCCAGTGTCCTGCACTAGCTGTCAGCATTTTGAGAGAAGGGATTGCATCTTTTCATTCCTCTTTCTTTATCTCAGAACTGGGTACACTCAGTGAATGTTCAGGAATATTTGCTGAATTGAAATTAACTTGACTAGTCCATCAAATTTCAGTCTGAAAACATGAAGACTCTGGTGCTGGGAGCCAAGTCTAAGAGCCACAGGCTGTTTTTTCCAGCTACAGTGGGAATCAGCACAAAGAATTAGGTTCAGGGCAGAGGACCTGGCCTTCAGCAGACGCAGATCTAACATAGAATGAAATCTCTTCAATAGGGCCTGGTGTATTTTAAAATCCTAAGAGACTCAAGATCCCAGTTGCTACAGCAGAAACTGGTAGGTGGCCGAGCTCCAGATGGATCCCTCAGGGGTCAGATATAAATGCTCTTTCCTTGGCTTCACCTTTACCTCAAATCGGAGTTGCCCAAGGGAAAATCCTGTAACCTTCTACAAGGAGCGGTCACCTCAGCTGCCCCAGCTCTGAGCCCAGGGCCCCCCATGAAATGTGCAAGGTAATTACTGAAACCAGTTATTGACCTGAAGCCTGCTGAGGGGTCCCTATGAAGGTCCCTTTACTCAACCTAAACTTCTATTCCGAAGAGTGAATGAAAGCCATTTCTCAAAATCCAGAATTAAGGAGAGTTAATACCATGATCTATTTATGTCCAAGACTCTGGAGGAATGAGAAGTGGTGATTTCCAAACCACATACACCATGCCAGAGAGACTTCAACAGCACATCAAAGGGCGGCCCGGGTGACATTTGTGAAGCTTATGCGAACTGCATGAAACCACTCACCTCATCAAACTCTTCTCCAAATCCTACAGGTTTTGAAATAGCTGTTGAAATCTCCTCTGCAAGTTCTTGCTGGTCAGCAATGTCCTGCATTAATTCATCAACTTTATCGATGTCCCTTTAAATGAAATGGACAGATGTCATACGGGACAGTCAGTCTTTGTGAAGAGGGTCCATGAGGCAGGAACAGAAACCCTACCGCACACAATCCGCTTCCCACCCTATCCCCTGTAATGACCCCCTCTGAGGAATTACTCGTCTGTCTTTATTATCTTTCTCCCCCTTTTAACATGCAGGTGTTCTTAGACACCATCTAGCCTGACACCCTCAGGAAATAAGGCTTAGCAAAGTTGGGTGCCACGTTCATGGCCTCTCACGTGAGCTAGTAATAAACGTGTCAAATGAGACTACAGGACTTTAACTCCTGGGCCAATAGCTCTTCTTCAAGCTCAAGGGCAACTCTGTAACTCTGTACAGGGAGAGATAAAATCGCAGATCACAGAACATAGCTGTGCCAGTTGATAGGTCCTTCCCTTCTACTCACATGCACTTACGGCTCCTCCAGTAGGGCCCAAAAGAAAGGCAAACATGCAGAATTACTTTCTGTGCACTGTCAATCTTACAAACATACAACTAATCAGTATAATACATACACATGTATTTCAAAGCCTGCACAGCGGTTTACTGAGATGTGCCCTTCGCTAGGCATCTTGGAGAACATAGAAATGGAGCAGACGTGGACCTATCTTAGGAAGCTCAGCCCAATGAACATCTACCCTCAGGTAATACCTCACTTATTTAAAGGCTACTTTTCCTGCAACCCCACATTTCCAGAGCAGAGATCAGTGAACTTTTCCTGTAAAGGACCAAATAGGAAATATCCTAGAATTTGTGGGCCAAACTGTCATGAACACTTCACCCTGCTATGTAGCACAAAAGCAGCCATTGATAATATGTAAATTAATGGGCACGACTGTGTATCCATAAAACTTTATTTACTAAATAGGTGGTAGGCCCACAGGCAACATTCTGCCAATCCCTGACATGGCTGAGTACCCCCAAGGAAGTAAAAAAGGACTTTAAACACTCCCCAAATATATGCTGCCAAGTCCAAGCACTACAACAAATGCACAATTTGTTCATGGGAGAGGCCCTCATTTGGAACTTAGTGTTACCCTGGCCTGTAATTACAACCGTAACAAGTTTGGTTATCTAGTTTCTTAGGCCACTGTACATGAGAAGTAGCCACATAAGGGAAGGCTCGCTGAGGTGAGAAACACTGTTTTGAAAGTTTTTTTTTTTTTTTGAAGTAATCTCTACACCCAACTTAGGGCTCAAACTTACAACCCTGAGATCAAGAGTCACATGCTCTACTGACTGAGCCAGCCAGGCACCCCAAGAACATTGTTAATATGACAGCCAAAGACTGAGAGAGCCAGAAAATTCCATCAAAAGCAGATATAAGAACAGAGAGATCCAAAGCCCTTTCAGGATCCCGACAGCATCAGGAAAAAGACATGAACACTGATTCTAACCCCAGTTCTATCCAAGCTCATCCATAACTCAGGGCAAGGCACCTCCCCTCTTTGGGACACAGCTTCCCCACCTTGATAATCAGGGGCCTGGGTGAAAGGACTTTCTAAGGATCTTTCTAGCTAGAAACTCTGCTCATCACAATAACCTTGAATTACTCAGAAATACTGTTTCATTCCATGAAATCTTCTTTTTTTTAAGTGATCTGAGATCAAGACTGGAGCTGAGATCAAGAGTTGGCCTTTTAACCAACTGAGCCACCCAGGCACCCTGAGATCTGTGTCTTTAGGCAATAGGGTACAAAATCCATTCTAAAAGGAGTTCCCAGAGGCGCCTGGGTGACTCAGTTGTTGGGTGTCTGCCTTCGGCTCAGGTCATGATCCCAGGGTCCTGGGATTGAGCCCCCGCATAGGGCTCCCTGCTCGGCGAGAAGCCTGTTTCTTCCCTCTCCCACTCCCCCCGGCTTGTGTTCCCTCTCTTGCTGTGTCTCTCTCTGTCAAATAAATAAAATCTTTAAAAAAAAAATAAAATAAATAAAAATAAATAAAAGGAGTTCCAAAAAAGAATGCAAATTAAAACAAACTCAGGTTTTGAGTGGATAAATCAAAGGGTCGCCCAAGGCCATGTCCTGGGACTGAGGCCCTGCCACACAGGTGCCCCCCCCACCAGTGGGTATCCACATACATGTTGTCGTGGGCAGCCTTCATGGCCTTAGCAGCATAGCCCATGTTCTTGAGCACCTCAGTGTTGGTATTGGCGTTCTCCAGGGCCTCCCGCTGAAACTCGATGGTTGACAGTGTGCCATCGATCTGCGCTAGCTGTTTCTCATACCTCTTCTTGCGCTTCAGGGCCTGGAGGGCCGCTGCATGGGGGAGAAAACAGTTTCAGAGAGCCTGACACCAGAATATCCTAGAGTTCACTTGAGTCTTCGCCCTAATTGTAATAAATGCACCTCAGTTGTTGTGTTAACCTTATTAACACAAGGTTAATAATGTCATCTACACAAAGAACATATTCAATTTTCTAAGAAAACTATACAAAATTTACATACTTCAAAGTGCAGCAAAGCACACAAGCTGAAGTTCATACTGTGTAACCACACCCCCACAAATCAAAGCATGGAAAGACACCGAGACAGAGAATGTGTTTTGAGGCCATGCTGCTTTAGGTTCAAATCCCAGTTCACAGATTTAGGTGAGCTACTTAGCTTCCCCGATAGGTTCATTGTGAGAAGTGAGAGAATATAAACACCTAGCACAACTTAAACATAGTGGACACCAAAAAACAACACCTCTAATTATTATAAAGCAGCTTTAAAGTATCATTTTATGCCAGCTAAATTATAGAAACAATAAATAATAATGATACTAAATACTGGATAAGTTAGGGCTAAAATGCTCTCTCACACATAGCTGTAAGTTGATATACTGATTCTGAAAAGCAACATGGCCACACACAGCAACAGGTATAATGACGTTCCTGCCCTATGACCCAGCAGTTTCCTTCTGGAAACTATTCAACAAAAGCAAAAATCCTCATGCCTAAAGATGGTTATCGTAGCATTCTCTATCATAGAGAACACAACACAACTAAAATAAAGACAGAATTCCCTGCCAGGGGCGAATCTAGAGTGCGACCATTTGGTCAAGTCAATGTCATCATCCATCTGTGCTTCCCGGCATGTTAAGGCTGTAGAGATCATCTTGTTCTTAGATCCAGTCCGGACAAGCAATTTGACCGAGGTGAATCTGTGGCACAGCAGGAGCCAAAAGCACATCTCCCTACTCACAACCCAGGGTGCCTTCCCCTTATCATCTCAACTCCCCTCTTTGCACCTAAAGATATCTTTAGTACACATCTCAGATGGGCATCAAGGCCAGAACGAATGGGCCCCTACCTTGGCCTGGATAGCACTAGTCTTAAGACATATATATGAACACACATATGTACCCACACACACACATGCTCCACCATGTCCCTGGGCTCCAAACCACAGCCATCTCCAGCAGGCTCTCAGGGACATGCAATCATCTTCCTTACAGGGCTGTGGTTTCTCCATATATCACATGAACAGGTCCCATGCTCCTTCTACTCATGCTTCCTATTAGCCTAGGATGCATCCTGAGAACATCTGCCAAGGGACTGCAGGTAAGCAGTCCATACTTCCTCTAAAATGAGCAAATAAAACCACTAGGAAAATTCTTCCAGCCAAAGGATAAAGCAGGCTAATGAGAAATTGCAAAAAATCTGAAGAACAATGAAATGTGCCTCCTTAAAAGTTGACAAGACATTCAACCTATATCTCCCTTGATTCCTGTGTGAATGACCTATAACCTCGAGAAATCTAACCTGCAGTCATACCCAAGGTCCCCAAGACTCTAAACACCTTCACCTGCTAATACTAAGTCATACATGCTATGTAAGTACCTCACAAAACAGAAACTCTTTAAGGTAGAAATGACCACCCTTTTTAGCAGATGAGGAAACAGGTTCAGAGAGGTTACGTAATTCAGGTCACCAGGTGGTGCCATCAGATGGCAGAAGGGATTAAGCCAAGGGTGGAACCCCAGAGCATGGACTCTGCCATTATAAATGTTATGTCTTCCACTTAATAAAAAAGGCAGGAGCCTGCCCTGGAGGGGCCATCCAGTCCAGTGAGGAGTGTCAAGGAGACTGTGGGAACACAGAAGATGGAGTGCAAATCCATGTCATTCCTTTGCTTAAAAACCCTCAACAGCTCCCTATACCCACACGACAAAGCCTCCATGGAGTTTGATATGGCCTGTAAGATCCTGCAAGGGACTGGGGTTGTCACCACAGGCTGGGTTCTGGGATACCTTTGCCACTGACTATCATGGCAGAGGGAAGATACCCTGGTATATAAGTGCTCAGGGCCTGGGGTTGCTTCCTTGTACCTTCCTTGGTGCTGTGTTGCCTTTCCACAGAAACGAACTCAGATTTTTTTTTTTTTAAAGATTTTATTTATTTGACACACAGAGAGAGAGAGCACAAGCAGGCACAGCAGCAGGCAGAGGGAGAAGCAGGTTCCCCGCTGAGCAGGGAGCCCAATGCAGGGCTCGATCCCAGGACCCCGGGATCACGACCTGAGCCGAATACAGACGCTTAACAACGGAGCCACTCAGGCACCCCAAACTCAGACATATCCTAATCAACAAATGAGTCTCAAGTTTTCTCAGGCCAATGTCCCACAGATGCCTCTTTCCCAGGTCCACCTCAGCCATCCCCACCACCCATGGCATAGCCCAGCTCATAAAAACTTGTCTGCCATGTTCATGAGTAAAGTGAACAAGGTGTCTGGCTGCCTACTGTGTGGTAAGCAAGCTGTGGCAGTCCCATCCACCTTCTCATTTAATCTTCCTTACCCAGTCATGGGGCAGAGATCCCAGATCTATTACTAACAAAGAGACTGGGGATCGGAAAGGTGAAGTGGCCCATCCAAGTCATACTGCTGTTATGTGGAGAGAGGAGGGCTCAACCACTGGTCAGTTTAAACCCTCAGGTCTCTGCTCTTCCCACACAGGCTCAGAATGATGGAAGTGACACTGGAACAGTTCTCAAGAATGAACAAGGAGATGACACACCTGCCCTGCTTTTCAGTGTCCTGAGTGTAGCAGGAGCCTTGATTTTATATAGTCAGCTACATTCTGATTTTTGTCTTTTTCTTCAAATTTTGTTCTTGGTTTGTTTGTTTGTTTTTTCCCCCAAGCCCTTGCGTAGAGGGCTGACTTTCAATAAATCACAGAGAGGGAGCTGCTCTGCTTTGTATGAAACCCCAACCCAGAAGCAGGGTGTTCATGAATGGTTTAGCACCAGTTTCCCCATATATTCTGATTTTTTTTTAAGAGGTTATTTATTTATTTGACAGAGACACAACCAGAGAGGGAACACAAGCCAGGGGGGAGTGGGAGAGGGAGAAGCAGGAGCAGGGAGCCTGATGCGGGGCTCGATCCCAGGACCCTGAGATCATGACCCGAACCGAAGGCAGACGCTTAACGACTAAGCCACCCAGGCGCCCCTACATTCTGATTTTTAAAACCAAATTTATTCTTTCCCTATTAACATATTAGATTTAGAACTGCTTTAATTTTTTTCTCTAATACATTTTTTTTAAGGAATCATATCCTTTTTTTTAAGATTTATTTTTGAGAGAGAGCATGTGCATGTGCGCAAGCACACAAGTGGGGGGGAGGGGCAGAGGGAGAAGCAGAGGCTCGACCCAGGTGCCCTCCCTACATTTTCAACTGACAGTGACTCCTTGTATGCCAATCTTACATTTCTCTGACCTCCACATTACTTCTAAAATTCTCCAAGCAGGGGCGCCTGGGTGGCTCAGTCGTTAAGCACCTGCCTTCGGCTCAGGTCATGATCCCAGGGTCCTGGGATCATGCCCGCATCCGGCCCCCTGCTCGGCGGGAAGCCTGCTTCTCCCTCTCCCACTCCCCCTGCTTGTGTTCCTGCTCATGCTCGCTCTCTCTCTGTGTCAAATAAATAAATAAAATCTTTAAAAAAAATAAATAAAAATAAAATTCCCCAAGCAATAAATGATCTGGAAGCAAATACCCAAACACATTAGAAGGAAGCAAGTCCCCCCATGAATGAAATGTTTATATTATTCACGTTTACAGACCAATATCCAGCACAATGGCTGGTACACAATAAGTACTTCATATATATTAAACTGAATCTCTAATTCCATCTGTATTTTAAGTTTTTCATGTATTTTATACGGGGTTCCTCATGTGTGATACACCCATATTTTATCTCCTGTGTCCCTCTGACTCAAAGGAGAAATGATAATGTCTCATTGAAACACTAGCTAAAACAATCATTTGATAGGATTCTTTCCCTGCATCCCTCCTGGCCCATAAAACAGCAACTTTTGTAAGCACTTGCCCTTCCCTCCATCCTCATCATAAGGTGTGCTCTTGGAGAGGAAGAAAATGGCCTGAGCAAAGAGCCTGGCCCTCTAGGACTTCCCCCCCTGCCTGCAGGGTTCACACAGTCTTCCTCTCCATGTAGTGAACTCTCCAGGATGGTACCTGGCAGGGACAGCTGATTTATTTACCCCAATCTAACTCCTGTGTGTATTTCTCAACTAGTTAAGAACTCCAAAGACAAAGTGTACACTATTCATTTTCTCCCTTCATATGTGGTTCATGAGTGATCTTTTTTTTTCCAAAAAAGATTTATTTATTTATTTTAGCGGGGGAGGGGCAAAGGGCAAGGGAGAGAAAGTCTCAAGCAGACTCCTCAATGGAGCGTGGGGTCCAAAGCAGGGCTTGATCTCATGACCCCGAGATCAGGATCTGAGCTGAAACCAAGAGTCGGCACTTAACTGACTGTGCCACCCAGGCGCCCCTAATGTAATATTGAAATTAGGGGGCGCCTGGGTGGCTCAGTGGTTAAGCATTTGACTCTTGGTTTTGGCTCAGGTCGTGATCTCAGGGTTGTGGGACTGAGTCCTGTGTCAGGCTCTGCGCTGAGTGTGGAGCCTGCTTGGGATTCTCTCTCTCCCTCTGCCTCTGCCCCTCCTCCTGCTTGTGCGCTCTCTCTCTCGAAATAAATAAAATCTTAAAAAAAAAAAAAGAAATTAGACATGAGATTACCATTTGGGCTATAAGAGTATGTGTAAACTTAAATATTCATAGTACCTGAACCACTCTATACTTTAGAAACGTGTGGCAGAGTGGTAAAGTATAACTTAGGGCAAACTACAGGAGTAAAATGCCTCTCTTCCTGCATACTGTTACACTTAAAGTAAAATATCCATCCCAACCCTATTTCTGACCACAGGAATCTACCTCTTTTTTTTTAAAGATTTTATTTATTTATTTATTTGACAGAGAGAGGCAGTGAGAGCAGGAACACAAGCAGGGGGAGTGGGAGAGAGAGAAGCAGGCTTCCCGCTGAGCAGGGAGCCCAATGTGGGACTCGATCCCAGGACCCTGGGACCATGACCTGAGCCGAAAGCAGACGCTTAACGACTGAGCCACCCATGCGCCCGGGAATCTACTTCTATACGTAGCCAAAGTTTAAAGGGCTGAACCCAATGTTTTCCATAAACATATGCTGGCTCTTAGTGTCTTGCCTTATACATCTCCAAATTCCAGATGGTTGCGTTTAAAAAAACAAGTACTGGGTTCTTATTATAAGAAAAAAAGTGTAACTGTGTGAGGTGATAGATGTTAACTAAACTTATCATGGTAATCATTTCACAATACATACATACATCAAATCATTACACTGTATAGTAAAACTAATACAATGTTATGTCAATTATATCTCAATAAAACTGGGGGAAATGAAAAAAATAAAAACAAGTACTGGGTTACAAGGAGTTCATCTAAACCAAATATTCAAAGAGGTATCCAAAGAAATCCCTTTCCTGTCAAAGAACATCAGTGTCATTCATAAACACAGTGGCTTTAACAGTTGAAATCTAACTCAGGCCAACAGAAGTTAGAGAGTTTGCTTTTAGATGGAAAAAAATAGTCCTTGGAATCTCCATATTTAATTATGCCTCTGCCGGTTCCAAGAGAGTAATTACAGCAGCAATTACAGAATCTAATAACCAGCTTTATTGGCTCTGAAAGCTGATGCAAAAACAACTCCAACCATGTTGAAATAAACATTGGTCTCCAGACAGTTGCTTCATTAGACACTCTAAATAGCTATTTGGAGGAAAAATACAAAAGACATAACCTATGAAACAGAGAGACCAGTTGAAAAGACATTCACCCAAGACTGGAAACTCCTTCTGCAAGGAACCTGTTAGTGACTATACAGAAACCATTTTCAGAGAACACATCAATTCAATACAACTAGATAGGATGCTCCTTTCTCTCAGGCAAAGGCACACTTGACTTCTCTTTGAAGAGCTGCTGAGGGGCAAGTCTGCCTGCCCTGGTCTGGGGGCATTCAGTATAGGAGCCACAAACCCAGGGCATCTCAACAGATGCTAAAAAGTCATAACTGTACACTCATGACTAATACAGAGAGATTTCGGCACTGATGGGAAGGAGGGCCCAGTAACATCCTCTCACTGAATGAATGAATGATGGTGTCCTTTCAAAGACCCAAGATTCTATATCTGAGTTCATCTAGCAGAAGATACAAGGACGAGGAGGGAAGGAGGAGAGTGCCGTTCCTTTTCCAATCTCAGCACACAGCAAACACAAACACACTCCAGAGGACACTTACACACAAATGCAACACTAAGTGGGAATTCTGAAGAACCAGCAGGCTGGTCATGGCGGAGACTACTGGCAGGCATGCAGCCGAGTGAAGCTGAGGGAGCCCTGCTTTGCCTGCATCTAGCAATCATTCAGACGTTCCTGCTCATCACGCCCATTGAGTAATTAGATGTTCAGGGTACCCTCACAGCCAGGAGAACCACATCTGGCCTTCAAGCCACTAGTCACTGTGCTGGGGTCACCTGTCATCTGTCCCATGAATGTGGGCAAGAAAAGACCCAAAATCAAAACAACCAAGTTAATCACCAATGTCAAAGAAAGCCATTGTCCTACAGGGACGGTTATTAGTAAGCATCCCTGCGTGACATGGCATCAAATGTCCTGCCAGACCCTAACTAAATGAGTTACAATTTTGGCATCAAAGGGGGGGGTGCACACTTGAAGTGTTCTCAGAGAACCTGAAGTCCGACCTGTCTCATTAGGTGACTGAGGAAAAATGATGCCCAGAAAGGTGACACATCACATAGGGAGTTAGAGAAAGAATCAGTACTAGAACCCAGGTCTACAGCCAGGGCTCCTTCCACCACCTCAACTCTCTTATCTCCAAATTAAGTTGCTACAAATAAATCAGCAGTTCCCCCACCATAAGGAAAATAGTCTCTTAATGCTCTTTCAATTTCCAAACTCTGCCCTTTGCAAAACCCATTTAAAAGCTCATGCTGACACATGAAAGAACCAGAAAGCTACCAATATTCTCTCCGAAGTCCCCAGTTAGAAGAAAAAGAAAAAAGAATGGAAAAAAGGTCCAACATCTGCCTGGTTCCAGAATACTTTCCCTAAATGGGTACTGTTGATCCTGTCCACAGTTTCAGAAGATGGGGTCGGGGCTGGGCTCTCATTTCTCTACCCTGTAGAGAAGTGGCACGGGGCGCCTGGGTGGTTCAGTTAGCTAAGCATCCGACTCTTGGTTTCAGCTCAGGTCCTGATCTCAGGGTGGTGGGATTGAGTCCTTAGTCAGGCTCTGTACTCAGTGTGGAGTCTGCCTGAGATTCTCTCTCCTCCTCTGTTCCTCACGCTCATGCTCTCTCTCTCTCTAAAATAGATAAATAAACCTTAAAAAAAAAAAGTGGCAGGAATAGCATGGGATCTACAGGAGCTACAGAAAGGTCTCAGAAACCCAAATATGCCTTTAAACCCAGACAGAGGCTGTTTTGTGTCCATCCTCACTCTGTATCCTGAGGCTCACCTGCAGAAAAGAGGGCCTCATCCTGCAAAAGCCCCGGAACGCTGTATTTATGCCCACACAGCTGAAGAGTGCAGGCGAGAGGTGCAGACAGCATTTTTCAGAGCAGCCTCCTTCTCTGTGATGTATCTCCCTGTTCCCCTAATTTGCTCTCCGTGGCCTGGAGCTAATGTGCTCCATTTAGAGATGGTAAAATAAGTACTTGTGTATGACCAGGCAAGTAGAGTCTGAAACCCTGCTGACTTCATCAGCAAACACACAGGGAGTACAGTACTCACTGCAAGGAAAAATTCTAGAGAGAAAGAAAGAAGCCCTTTATCTGTTTAATGGGGACAAATATGAAAGAAATAAGCCTCCCAATTAACAATCTAACATTATATATCATTTATTTATTTTTTTAAAGATTTTATTTATTTATTTGAGAGAGAGAGAGAATGAGAGCGAGAACATGAGAGGGGGGAGGGTCAGAGGGAGAAGCAGACTCCCCGCTGAGCAGGGAGCCCGATGTGGGGCTCGATCCTGGGACTCCAGGATCATGACCTGAGCCGAAGGCAGTCGCTTAACCAACTGAGCCACCCAGGCGCCCCTAACATTATATATCATTTAAACAACATTTAAATGTCCCAATCATTTAAACAACACATAGAAAGTACGTTCTGCAGAGGTCAGATAAAGGCATGATAAGACACCTTCGAACAACCTTAGGAAATGCTGGGTCATGCCAAGTTAACACGGTCATTTAGGGAGTCCAGCTGTTCAGCTGTTTCAGTTCCACTATCAAGTAAACCCTGAGAAATTACTGAACCTCACTAATTCTCAGATACTAATACTCATCTCATAGAGTTATTGTGAGGATTAAAATGACATACGTATGTGAAGCACCTGGCACAGGGCCAGAAAGGTCAAGTGCTCAGTAAATGTTGGTCACTGGTCTTATTAACTGCAGGGCTTCTCAGAGCCTGTTTTAATAGAAAGAGAACCACTACCATTACCACCACCATGCCCTCCTCCCCAAAAAGACAGCTTGGGAAAAAAGCAATTTAAAACCACCTTGATTACTCAGCCAACATAAGCTTCATCATCCTTTGTCTCGGCTGATGCATACCAGCACTGGAGCAGAGAGAAAAGAACATGGAGCTTGGTGTCAGAATCCTGGCTCTGCCACTGGCCTGGGGTAAGTTATTTCACCTCTTCATCAAATGGGAACATGGGAGTGATCGTGCTACCCCAAAGATGAATGAGAAGGATAATCTCTCTGAAAATACTCAATAAATGTGAGCTTTCTCTCCATCTTGCCCACTTCTTTAACCTGCCTCTCTCTCCTTGCCTGTGTCTGATATTCTCCCTGGGGATCTCTGTATCTTCTTTTCCCTGTGCTGTTCCTCCCCCTAGCCCCCAGCCCCCTAGCGCTCTAGCCCCCTAGCCCAATGTGTCTCTCCCAGAAATAGTATACAGCTGTGGCACAGTGGAGAAAAATATAATATAGAACAGCAGCTAACATAAGGAGTTTCTTGGGTAGCAGGCACCACGACTGGTGCTTTACATGTTCATTGGATCCTCCCAATAACCCTATAAAGTAAGTACTGTTATTGCCCCCATTAATAGATATAAAAATAGAGGCTCAAAGAGTTTATCACTTGCCCAAGTCATATGGTTAGACAGTAGGAGGCCTGGGATCAGTGCCAAGCTGCCTATCTGCAAAGGGCGTATTCTTACTCCATGGAGGAACATCTACCCTGTACTGAGCAGGCAGCTGGCCCACTTTTGCCTGAGCCTGGGGATCTGAGAGCCTCCTGTGCCTTCCCCACCCTCCACAAGCTAGCTAGCAGTCTGGCACCAAGGGCATCCATAGGCAGCTCAGTCTGCCCAGAAACACCTAACTGGTAATCCATGAGGGTAGGCAGTAAAAGCCTTTGGCTGAAAACAAATTTTTTTTCCAGTGGATTTTAAATTGGTTAAAAGTATATGTGATAAAATCCAACCATTTTATTAGCTCCTCTGCATGTAGGTTGACAATTCTACATAGTTGGGGAGACTATAATGAGTTGTTTTCTGTTTTAAAGGATATCTTCTTCCCTCATGCCTGCCCTGTATCTTCCCTAGGTCTTGAGCTCCTCAAGAGTGGAATCTACATCTCTGTGCCCCTAATACTAGCACTGACACAAGGAAAAGAGATGGGGGTACTCCATAATGCCCAACTTTGCCCTATCATTTCTTCTGAGGCCAGTGGGCTCTGCCCTCTGTCCTCTCACCCCATAATGTCCTCTAGATCTTTTCCCAAGACCTAAATAACCTTCCCTCTATATTACAGAACTATTATAGGAACTACAGCTACAAGAACTTGGTAAAGGTTCTCAAATTTCTGTCACTTGCCTACCTTTTATTTTTCCTGTATTAACTCCTGTCGGGATGCCTAGAACTCTATTTTTTATTTTTTTAAGTAATCTCTACACCCAACATGGGGCTCACAACCCAAGATCAAGAGTCACATGCTTTACTGAGCTAGCCAGACATCCCACGATGCCTAGAGCTTTAAAACCAGAGTCCAGGGGCTTGTTTAAGTGACAGTGAGCCCAGGGCCTTCCCTTGTGACTACATCTGAGAGAAAGTAGCACAGACCCAGAGTAAGCAGCAAATTGTTCCATCCAGACTGGGCCAATGGGAGTGGCCCAGGCCATAAGGAAGAAGAGAAAATGGCCAAGCAAAGTCAGGCCCACCCAGGGGAACAGTGCAAAGCCTGTGTGGCTGCTTCCTCTTGTTCCTAAAAGGGCAGCTGATGGCTTTCTGGGGCTCTGCTGCAGCTGGGTTCAATTTGGGCAGGATGAAGAGGTGTTTCACTTCCCAGATACAGCAGGCAGCCAGGGAGTAGCTCTTGTGACAAGGGTAACTCAGGGCCAGATGGGGGAACTAGGATCCCAGGAAGGAAGGTCATCTGCCTTTAGTTATTGAGGGCCACAGTCAGACAGCCTGTGCTTTGGGCCAAGGTTCAGAAGAATCTCATTTAAATAGCTATCAGAAACTAAAACTGAGCACCCATGCAACCCAAAGATATGTCTTAGTTGTTCCATGTCTTAATACATAAATTTGAATGTTACATATTTCACACAAAAAAATCCAGATTTTTGGCTTCCTTTTGATAATGCAAATTTTCTGGCAATAATCCAATGGAATTAAGTAGCAGCCATCCTTTTAGAAGGAGCACATAGTCTCTAGTTCACCTCAGTGCCCACCACTGCCCACTCTTATAAACATGGCCATGTTACTCATTTACATGTCCTGACCACTCTATAACACTAGACATTAATCTTAGATCTGGAGGAAACTGTTACGCATTATCTGGGACAACCCCTTGCCTTCAGGCAATTAAGGTTATTCCCAATTTAAAGACAAGTAACCAAAGGTTCAACAACTTGCTCAAGGTTACAAAGTTAGAGGTAATGGCCAAGGAGGAACCCAAGCCAGGTGCCCTGTGTCCTGGGACAGTGCTCGTTCCACTACTTTTTTTCTTTTAAGATTTTATTTGTTTGACAGAGAAAGAAACAGCGAGAGAGGGAACAGAAGCAGGGGGAGTGGGAGAGGGAGAAGCAAGCCCCCCACGGAGCAGGGAGCCCGATGTGGGGCTCGATCCCATCACCCTGGGATCATGACCTGAGCCAAAGGCAGACGCTCAATGACTGAGCCACCCAGGTGCCCCTCTTTCCACTACTCTTGGGGAGACTTGTGTCTAGACAGAAACTGAAACATGGGTCCTGTGATCCTCGACCTAGCTTCTTGATCTAAATCTGTCATGATCAAATTATGTCACTGAGTAAGTCCCTCTTAGGGCTCAGACTCCTCATCAAGGACACAGGAAGGGTGGATTAGATGCTCCCTCTAAGGTGTTCCTCCAGGTCTAATAATATATGAACCTGTATAGTTCTGAAATTTCCAGTAACTGATTAAAACACAAAAGGCTTTTTCTGACTGACCCTGTGTGATCTTGGAAATGTAATTAACAGCAATACACTCCATTTCCTGAGTATTTCACATAATCAAGTTTTTCCTGTCCAATAAAATTAGCAGTATCTCTTTTAACTGGTTTCACAAATTGTGTTAGAAAAATCATAGACTACTTCTAGCCTCTGCACTCAGCTGCTCCAGCTGGGTGGAGGAAGTCAGCACTCATGCTCAGCACTAGCCACAGATGTCATTCATATATGTCATTCAGGGAGAAGAGCTAATTACAGTTAGAATGTAAAGCTAGATGCCCTCACTCTCCATTTCCCTGTAAGTTCTGGCACCGGTGACCTCCTCTCTCTGAAATGCCTCTCTCCTGTTAGTTTTAGAAGATACCCTAGAATCTGGCTCCCTGGCTCCCACAATCATTTCTTCTTGGGTTTTTCTAGATCCTTTCTCTCTTCTTCTCAATTCCAAGTGGTTGGATGGAGCTCAGCCTTGATCCTGTGTTCTTTTCACACATACCAACCTGAGTTAACACACCTGTTCAGAGTCTTGTATTTTATTCCTTCATTTAATCCTTACAATAAGGAATTAGTCTTATTAGTCCATTTATAGATGAGGAGATTTGAGGCTGGAGAGATTATGTAACTTACTAACCTCTCAAAGCTTGTGAATAACTGGCAGAGTCAGGATCCAAATCCACATTCCTCCTGCTTCTAGCCAAGATAAAATGGTAGGGACTGAACTTACCCTCCTACCTAAGAAAAATGAAACAATGATTTGCAAGACACTAGACATCAGGTACAAAAAGGTCAGTGATCCCTGAGAAATGGGAAATAAACTAGGTGACAACTGCCCTAGTTTATTGCTTTGAGAGTTTCCTAGGCCTCAGTGCAGGGAGAGAAAACCCAGGCAGAGCCTGGCGGGCTTCCCTAGTTGACAAGATACAGCTGAGAGTCTAGAGAGACCAAAGAGGCTAGAGTTCACAGGAGAAAGAGTACCAGAGAGGACAAAGCTGGAGGAGGTGACGGGGAGGGAGAGAGAAAGAGAACACACAACACAAACTCCTGGAGATCTGCAGTCCCCTCCAGTATCCAGCAAAATACTCATCAGTACAAGTGTGAAGAAGCTATCCGAGGCCAAGGAAAGAACCTCTCAAAAGGATTAGAGAGAACAGTACCAGGCGCTCACATGGGGCTGGTTATAGTACCTGCTCCTCAGCCATACTGAAAAACCTCATAATTCATGGGGCTTTAGGTGGAGTATTCAGAAGGGTCTTGTCTCGTTGGTAGGGAATAAATAGCCCTGCTTTGGGCCCACCTAACAAATTTTAAAAGCAGGACCCAAAAACACAAAATGTTACCAACAAAATTAACTAATGCCAAACAAAGCTTAAGAATATAGGAATACAGGGGCCCCTGGGTGGCTTAGTCGGTTGGGCATCTGCCTTTGGCTCGGGTCATGATCCCAGGGTCCTGGGATTGAGCCCTGCATGGGGCTCCCTGCTTGGGGGGAGCCTGCTTCTCCCTCTCCTCCCTGCTTGTACTCTCTCTTGCTATCTCTTTCACTATCTGTCTCTCTCTCTCAAATAAATAAATCTTAAAAAAAAAAAACAGTCGTTAAAAAAAAATATAGGAATATAAAAATATCTAATACCCAATAAGGTAAAATTTCTATATGACATCCGATCAATCAGGCAGAAGGAAAATGATACCAGATGAAAATACAGCTCTACACAGAGGTATGAGGAGCACCAGAAAGGATAAATACATGGATAAACATGTAAGGCTTTTTAATTATTTAAATCTCTTTAAACAACAACAACAAAAAATAATAGTGTAGTTTATTTTATTAGTTATGTTTATAACATATGCAAAAGTAAAACATGACAACAACAGCACATGAGCCACGGGAGAAGTGAGAGTGTACTACTGTAAGGTTCAGACACTATATGTGAGGTGACAATATCACTTGAAAGTAGAATACATAAAGATGTATATTATAAGCTCTACAGTATTAAAAATAACAAAAAATTATAGCTAATAAGCCAACAAAAAAGATAAACGGAATCATAAAAACACTTAATCCAAAATAAGGCAGAAAAAAAGAAAAAAATGGGAGCAAAGAACAGATGAGACAAATTAAAAAAAGAGCAAGATGACAGATTTATATTTAGCCATATCAATAATCACATAAAATCTAACTTTCTAAATGCCTCAATTAAAAGGCAGAAGGGGACACCTGGGTGGCTCAGTTGGTTAAGCATCTGCCTCCGGCTCAGGTCATGATCCCAGAGTCCTGGGACTGAGCCCTGCACTGGGCTCCTTGCTCAGCGGGGAGCCTGCTTCTCCCTCTGCCTGCCGCTCCCCCTGCTTGTGCTCTCTCTGACAAATAATAAAATCTTTGGGGAAAAAAAAAAAGGCAGAAGTTATTGGGGCACCTGCGTGGCTCAGTTGGTTGTGTCCGACTCCTGATTTTGGCTCAGGTCATATCTCAGGGTCCTGGGTTCGAGACCCACAAAGGGCTCCATGCTCAGCGGGGAGTCTGCTTGAGGATTCTCTCCCTCGCCCTCGGCCCCTCCCCCTGCTCATGTTCTCTCCCTCCTTCTCTCTCTCTCTCAAATAAATAAATCCTCTAATAAACTAAAAATAATAAAAGGCAGATGTTAATTGATTGGATTAAAAATCCAACTAGATGCTGTCCACAAAAAACGCACTTCAAACATAAAGACAAGTTAAAAGTAAAAGGATGGAAAAAAGATATACCAAGGTTACACTACTCAAAAGAAAGCTGGAATGGCTATATTAATTAATAAACCAAAATAGATTTCAGAGCAAAGAATTACCAGAGACAAAGATCATCTCATAATCATACAGAGTTCCATATATCAGGAGGATATAACAATCAGAAACATGTACAAACCTAATAATAGAATTTTAAAATATACAAAGCAAAAATGGATAGAACTGCAAGGAGAAACAGGTAAATCCACAATTACAGTCAGATTTTAATACCCTTCTTTGACAACTGATAGAGCAGACAGAAAATCAATAAGGATACAGAAGTCTCGTGCATTGACTGATGAATGGATAAAGAAGATGTGGTGTATATATACACAATGGAATATTACTCAGCCATCAAAAAGAATGAAATCTTGCCATTTGCAACAACATGGATGGAATTAGAGTGTATTATGCTAAGCAAAGTCAGTCAGTCAGAGAAAGACAAGTATCATATGATTTCACGCATATGTGGAATTTAAGAAACAAAACAGATGAACATAGGGGAAGGGAAGGAAAAACAAAATAAGATAAAAACAGAAAGGCAGACAAACCACAACAGACTCTTAACTATAGAGAACAAACTGAGGGTTGCTGGAGGTGGGGGAGAGTAGGGGGATGAGCTAAATGGGATGGGCATTAAGGAGGGCACTTGTTGGGGATGAGCACTGGGTGTTATATGTAAGTGATGAATCACTAAATTCTACTCCTGAAACCAATACTACATTATATGTTAACCAACTTGAATTTAAATAAAAAAGATAATAATAAAATAAAAATTAAAAAAAGGATACAGAAGTCCTGAATAGCTCAAAATCAATAAACTTGAGGGCGCCTCGGTGGCTCAGTTGGTTAAGCGACTGCCTTTGGCTCAGGTCATGATCCTGGAGTCCCGGGATCAAGTCCCGCATCGGGCTCCCTGCTCAGCAGGGAGTCTGCTTCTCCCTCTGACCCTCCCCCCTCTCATGTGCTCTCTCTCTCATTCTCGCTCTCTCAAATAAATAAAATCTTTAAAAAAAAAAATCAATAAACTTGACCCAACTGACATCTGTAGAAGACTTCACCACCACCAGCAGAATACTCCTTCTGTTCATGTGTACATAGAACAGTTACCAATATAGACCACATTCTAGGCCATAATACAAAACTCAATAAATTTAAAAGGACTCAAGTCATACAAAGTATGCTCTCTAACCACAATAAAACTAAATTAGAAATCATAAACAGAAGATCTCTGGAAAACTCCCCAAATATTTGGAAACTAACATACTGCTAAATAACCCATAGGTCAAAAAGAAATAAAATGAGAAATTAGAAGTTTTGTTTTTTAGAGAGAGTTGAGCCAGAGGAGGGCAGAGGGAGAGAGAGAGAATCTTAAGCAGGCTCCACACTCAGCGCAGAGCCTGCCCTGGGGCTGGATCTCACAACCCTGAGATCATGATCTGAGTTGAAACCAAGAGTCAGATGCTTAACCAACTGAGCCATCCAGGCGCCCCAATTAGAAAGTATTTTGAACTGAATGAAAATGAAAAATAACATATCAAGATTTGTGGGACACCACTAAAGCAGTACTTAGGGGAAATTTTACAGCACTAAATGTTTATATTAGAAAAGAAGAAAGACCTCAAATCAGTGACCTCAACTTCTACCTTAAGAAACCAGAAAAAGAGGGGTGCCTGGGTGACTAGTCAGTTAAGCCGCTGACTTTTTTTTTAAGATTTTATTTTTATTTATTTGAGAGAGAGAGAGAGAGAGACAGCGCACGCAAGCGAGCATGAGAGGGGTTGGGGGGGAGGGAGAGGGAGAAGCAGGCTCCCCGCCGAGCAGGGAGCCCGATTTGGGGCTCGATTCCAGGACCCCAGGATCATGACCTGAGCCAAAGGCAGACGCTTAACCGACTGAGCCACCCAGGTGCTCCTAGGCATCTGATTCTTGATTTCAGCTCAGGTCATGATCAGGGTCATGAGATCGAGCCCCACATACAGCTCCACACTGAGCATGACCCTGCTTAGGATTGTCTCTCCCTTCTCCCTCTGTCCCCCCTCCCCTGAACACACGTGCTCTCCCCCCCCAAAAAAAGTAAAGAAACTAGAAAAAGAATAAAACCCAAAGTAAGCAGAAGAAAGGAAATGAGAATCAAAGTGAAAATCAATAAAACAGAATATAGATGGATGTTAACTAGACTTACTGTGGTGATCCTTTTACAGTATATATATTATCAAATCAATATGTCATATACTTGAAACTAATATATGTCAGTTATATCTCAATAAAAAAGAAAACAGAAAACAGAAATAATAGAAATCAGTGAAATAAAAATCTGGCTCTTTGATCAATAAAATAGAACTTCTAGGGGCGCCTGGGTGGCTCAGTCGTTAAGCATCTGCCTTCGGGCTCAGGTCATGATCCCAGGGTCCTGGGATCGAGCCCCACATCCGGCTCCCTGCTCATCTCCCTCTCCCTCTGCCTGCCACTCTGCCTACTTGTGCTCTCTATTTCTCTGTCAAATAAATAAAATCTTTTTAAAAAATAAATAAATAAAATAGAACTTCTAGCCAGAATGATCAGGAAAAAAAAATTACCATTTACCAAGGCTAAAGGAGTTCACAAACCAGCAAAGAGATGGGCAATGTGATATAATGACAGAGGTAGGCACAGGGGGCTAGGGGAGCCCACAGGTGGGGACCTAACCTTTGCAGTTATCACACACTTTAAAGGATGGTAAGAGTCAGGCAAGAGAGACGCATCCCAGACAGGAGGAACAGAAAGGCACGAGAGAATGGGGGAGGGAGCGAGGAAAGATAAAAGCCCAAGAGAGAAACTTAAGAACAAGCTTGTAGGTCCTATGAAGGTGCGGCTAGACTTTATCCCAGGGTTAGAGGAAAGCCATTGAAGGATTCTAAGCCGGGCAGGCATGTGATCAGATTTGCATTTCAGAAAGATCCCTCTGGCTGCTGTGAGGAGAAAGGACTGGTGACTACAGCAATAACCCAGAGTTTGGATTTCAAGGGCCTGAACTAAGGCCACAGCAGAGGGATGAGGATGAACTTAAGAGATATCACGAAGGGAGACTCCGTGGGCCTGTTTATCACCTGTTTCAATGTGTAGGGGAAGGAAATGCAGGGTCAGGAACAACCCCCAAGTTCTGGTTGGGGCAACCAGGTGGTTGAGATGCCATTTCTCAGAGACTAGTGACTCAGGGGAGAGAAGATCGGACAGGAAGGGAGAAACTATTCTCTCAAGGTCTTTCTGTGGGGCTGTGTACTTCAAGACTCAAATTTAAATGAACATTCCCTAAATCCATATAATGAAGACGAAGTTCAGGGACTTCTCACTGGGTCCAATCTAAATAATTTCTTACATGCTCTTGTAAAGAGTAAAGGATTCAAAGGTAACTTAATTGCAATATTTTATGCATGTGTGTGTCAGAAGGATATACAGGTATATGCTTGTAATTTGCAGAGACTATCTGTGGGCCTTGTAATTGGTTGCCTCTGGGAGGGGTAAAGAGTGGCTAGGGCAGAGAAAGCACCTTTTTTTTTTTTTAAGATTTTATTTATTTGATAGAGAGAGAGAGATAGCTAGAGAGGGAACACAAGCAGGGGGAGTGAGAGAGGGAGAAGCAGGCTGCCTGACAAGCAGGGAGCCCAACTCGGGGCTCGATCCCAGGGACCTGGGATCACAACCTGAGCTGAAGGCAGCCACTCAACGACTGAGCCACCCAGGTGCCCCCAGAGAAAGCACTTTTAAAATTATGTACCATTTACATGTCGATCTAATCAAAACAAACAAAAAAGTAACTTAAATAAAACAGCCAATTTCTGCTCCATCCCCAGACATGAAAAGGCAATTATACTTAAAAGAGCAAACATTTGGGGCACTTGGGTGGCTCAGTTGGTTAAGGGTCTGCTTTCAGCTCAGGTCATGATCCCAGGGTCCTGGGACTGAGCCCTGCTTTAGGCTTCCATGCTCAGCAGGGAGTCTTGCTTCTCCCTCTCCCTCTGCCCCACCCCTAACACACACACACACTCTCTCTCTCAAATAAATAAATAAAATCTTAAAAAAAAAGAAAAAGAGCAAACATTTATTAAGAACAACTTAACTATGCCTGGCACTGGAACTGTGCACCAGTGGAGTAAAGGCACGGGGTGCACTCCTTCCCCCACCCACCAGATCCCAGGCTATATGCTCTTATCCCGGCTCACTTGGGGTGACCAGGTTCTTGGCTAGGGCAGAGAAAAAGCAGAGCCTGCCCTTGGTTTCCGTTCCCAGGCTAGAATGAAATGTTTCTTTTCCAGCTGGCTTTTCTTCCCCTGCTTCCAGCTGAATTCATGCCAACAAAAGCCCCCTCTGCCTGAACAAGCACGAAAGCACCCTGGCAACTGAGATGACAACAGAGGTCTGGGGCTGAAGTCGTTTGTGGGGAAGTGGGGAGAGGGGAATGCCAGCAGAATAACACCAGGAAATGTTTTTCCAAAGCAGGAGGGAAAACCGAACCAGCATTTTCTCTTTTTAGAATCAGACATGATGAGGTGGGTAGAGACAAATCACCCTCCCTGACTGAATGGCGGCTTCCAAGGAATGGAGAGCAAGAGGAGCCACAGTTAGCTGGTGCCTTTCTGGGAAAGAACAGTCTTCCCTGGTCCACAAAAAAATGGAGGCACAGAACCTCAGCATCCTGGAACCCTAATGCATCTCTCTAATTTTACACTGTAAGAATGTGAACTCTGGGAGGAAGGGACTTGTCTTTCCATCTCAGTGTTCTCGGTACATAGTACCGAGGTGTTTGGTGAGGGATGGCTGGCCGGACAACACACTTCTGGAGAGTAAATCCAACCCTGTTTGTACAGGGGAGGAAACTAAGACCCAGGGAGGCACAAGCAGGGTGTATGTTCAGTAGACCCCTGGTAGAGGGTGGTCGTCCAAGGACCAGAACACAGGTCTTTAGTTTTTCCCCACAAGCCCTGCTAGAGCTGGGAAAGAATGGATGAACAGGAGCAGAGAGCTCTACCAGGAAGGAGGAGAAAAGTGCAGGGGCAATTGCTTCCTGAGGATCAACCTCCTCAAACCCCAAGCCTCTACAAACAAACCCTGCCTCCCTGGCCTCAGGGTGGAGTAGGCCTGTGATCCAAGATGGGCCAGAGAACAGCTGCCGCCCCCCATTGCTGTGGTCGGTCTAGTCACGAGTACAAGACCCAAGCAGCCAATCAGATTCCTACTCTGGAATTTGCTAGGAGATTCCAGAGTAGAGTGGAGGGAGGTAGTGATACTTTCCCTGCCAGGGTGCAAAGCTGTAAACACAGCAGCCTGCAGCCCTAGCCCAGACTCATGAGGAAGTAAGAATGAGTCAACATGCTGAAAGAGAGACCAGCTCCACCCTGCCCTTTCCCAGTCATATGTCAGTAAGTCCTCCCTCCGCAGAGTAAGTGGCTTACCAGGATGAGTTGGCATTTTGTCACCTGCAACTAAAACCAAACTGGCCAATTCAAGAATTGAAGCAGTAGAGAAAAACAGCAGAGAAGCTGCAACAGGATTCTCAACTTGGGGTCCAGGATCCCTACCACAACCTGCAAAATTTCACAAACATTGTACATGTAGTTTTGGGAGAAAACTGTACTTACTAGATTTTGAAAAGGGTCTGTGATTCCCCAAATAATTAAAAATGAGGGAGCTTGAGAAAAAGGAGATAGACATTCCCAAAGCCAGGGTCTCCTGATGAGGATCTATCAGGAGTTCTTGATTGGTCCACCAAATTTGGAGGTCTACTTCCTTACTATTCCCATGTCCTAGCTCTACGGCCCCCAACTTCCTTCATGCCTGCCTTTACTGGTGCAACAACCGATATTCTTGCCTCCAGGAAAATAACAGAACTAAAATTTCTTTTTGCTACTCTCGACCCTCTGCAACTTTTGTGCTGGGCTGTTTACCTCAAGTTCTCAATAGGATGAGCATACATCCTGGTTTTCCTGAGATAGTCCCAGTTGATACCTGACCAGAGAAGTTATTAATGACATCTCCTTTCACTCTCATAAGTGTCCTGGTTTGGATGATCTATATACGGTCACCCTACCCCCCAGGAATTAGATAAGAACTTCCCTCTTCCTTTTTCTTCCCAGTCACAGATCCTGTCCCATGGTGGACAGATACACATAGCAAAGGTTCTAAGGATCTCAGGGCAAAAAAAGAGGAGCACAAGGGTATCTCACAAGGACAGGGCCATTTCTTCCTCTACATGCACCTTGCCAGTCCACCTGGGTCAGGGGCATCAGGTGGCAGTTTGGCTAAAGTCCTGTTTACAAACATACATGCACTTCCTCACCTCTGGGGGAACATAGCTCTTATGTCTACACTCACCCTCCCTGACTGAGGAGCTGGGTAGTTAACAATTCAACCTTACCCCCCACAGCATTTACCACCCCTCCCAATTCTGGTGGACCTGGATCAAGGCTGAAATATGGAAAGCAATTTCAGCCTCTTCTTCCTTAGAGGCTCAAAAAGCGTCTCTGCCCACAAATCTTCAGCCTAAGCCCTAACCCTTAAGCACATCAGGGGAAGGGCCCTCCCTACAACGGGAGCAATCAGGACCCAAGAGCAAGTGGACTATGTCCAGGGTAGAGCCCTATGTTGAGTGTGTTTCTTTGGGGCAAAAGGATTTTGTTGCATACTTGCTCACAAGGTTATGGTTGAGCTCTATGAGCTGGGGAAGGCAGTGGGAAGAGTGTGTGTGTGGATGGGGGTTGGAGTTACCCCCACTCTACTTGTCACAAGTGGCCTTTCTAAACACAGACTTTAACATTCTACTCCCCGGCCTAGAAAACCCTGTACTGGCTTTCATTCTCTGCAGCCTCCTCAGCCTTCCAGTTCTCCTCAAATGCTCTTCTCACCCTTCTGGCTAGCTCCCACTGGTCGTGCAGGCCTATCCAGACAGCAGCTTCTCAATCACGCCACTCTCCCCAGGCCAGGCGAGGACACGTCTGCATGCTCCTGAACCTCTCCTTGCTGAAGGCTGCCTCAAAGCACTAACACTATACTGTAACTGGCATACCCTTAGAGAGTGCAATGAACCTTCTGGGGACAGCGTCTGGCATAGATGAGGTGTTCAAGCCCATGTGTCATTTGAATGAATGAGGAAGAAGCAATGTCTATGGTCTAGTCATCCACTTAAAAACTGCCCAAGGACCTGCCATCATTGCTTCTCCACAGAAGAGTTTATTTGAACCAAGTCTGACTACTGAAAAAGTTCTTAAACTATCTCAATGGAATAGAAACCCCAACAACAGCCTGAGATCCCCATAACTTTGGGAGAACTCTAATGAGACTTTTATCCTTGCCAGTCCTCACTGTTTATGAAATCACAAGACACCCACTGGTCTACCTCCCAAGGTCAACGAGAGAACAAATAATGAATCTGTTACTGGGAATATAACAGTGATGGCAGTTCTCTGTTTCTGTTCTCTGCAAAACTTTTGAGCAGACAAGCTAATAATGGCTGGGAAAACCCCTTCCTTATCACCCTCCCTTAACATCTTATTATTTTGTGATTCAGGTCAAATCTCACTGTAATTAATTTCCTGGGGCTAACCAAATTCTAATGCTGGAATGAAATTCATTTTTATCAACAACTGCCAAAAACAACTGGGCCACAGTCAGGTCATCAATCCTGAGGTACCGTGAGGTAGGAGTCAAGCAGACCTGGGTCCATATCCTCTCTCTACCATCTACAATCTGGGCTATCTTGGGTGAGCCTTGAGCTTTCATTTCCTCATTTATAAAATGGTGGTAAGACAATAAAATAATCCTGGTATGAACTATAATGCCTATCACCCAAAAAACATTCAGCAAACATTAACTGAATCAGAATCCATATGAAAAAAAAATCCCATTTCAGAAAGTACAATAGTCATTCCCAAAAGGCTCTTCCCTAGATTTATTAATTGGGTGATCACGGGCAAGTCACTTAATCATTCTGAGACTCAGTGTCCAAATATATAAAATAAAGATAATAACATCTGTATCTCACTGGACCACTGTGAGGAAACAAGGCAGCACATGCAAGGCAACTTGTATAGTATAACACCTGATCATAGATGCTCAATAAATCTTCATTCCCTTCTCCTTCAATAGCAAAAGAATGTAAATGGAAACTTAGAAAGCTAAGTAATTCCCCAAAATTGTAGTCAGTGATAGAGCCTGAATGCAAATCCAGTTTGTCTGACTCCAGGTCTTATTATGATTATTACTCCTGTTTTACAGATGAGACCAAACAGTTAATCTTGACGGCAGGCATCAAATTTAAGTACCCTTCTGCTCATGATTAATCTTGGCCAGGGGGTCCCTGGGGGTGGCTCAAGTCATGACCCTAGGGTCCTGGGACTGAGCCCCACATCAGGCTCCCTGCTCAATGGGGAGCCTGCTTCTCCCTCTCCCGCACCTCCTGCTTGTGCTCAACCTCTCTGTCAAATAAATAATACCTTCAAAACAAACAAACAAACAAAAAAGACAAAACTGTACACTTAAAAGTGGTTAAAATACGGGTGCCTGGGTGGCTCAGTTGGTTAAGTAATCTGACTCTTGATTTCAGCTCAGGTCTCGACCTCAGGGTTGTGAGTTTAAGCCCTGCGTTGGGCTCCACACTGTGCGTGGAGCCTACATTTAAAAAAGAAAGGTTAGGGGCAGCTGGGTGGCTCAGTCGTTAGGCATCTGCCTTCAGCGCAGGTCATGATCCCAGGGTCCTGGGATCGAGCCCCGCATCGGGCTCCCTGCTCGGCGGGAAGCCTGCTTCTCCCTCTCCCACTCCCCCTGCTTGTGTTCCCTCTCTCCCTATCTCTCTCTCTGTCAAATGGATAAATAAAATCTTTTAATTTAATTTAATTTAATTTAATTAATTAATTTATTTGAGAGAGAGAATGAGATAGAGAGAGTACATGACAGGGCGGAGGGTCAGAGGGAGCAGACTCCCTGCTCAGCAGGAAGCCCGATGCGGGACTCGATCCTGGGACTTCAGGATCATGACCTGAGCCGAAGGCAGTCGCTTAACCAACTGAGCCACCCAGGCATCCTGGATAAATAAAATCTTAAAAAATTTTTTTTTTAATTTTTTAAAGGTTAAATGGTAAATTTTATATTATATATGTATATATAATATATATGTATATATCATGTATACATAATCTATATGTAAATATGTATATTATGTATACATATAATTATATAAATACGTGTGTGTGTGTGTGTGTGTATCCCAACAGTGACAGATTATAATCTGATTGTTTAGAAAAGAATGTAAAGAAAGGAATATCAGAAAGCAGGCTTCCTGGGGCGCCCGGGTGGCTCAGTCGGCTAAATGACTGGCTCTAGATTTAGGCTCAGGTCGCCCCAGATCAGGTCCTGGCATTAAACCCTGCATCCAGCCCCACATTGGCTCCATGCTCAGCAGGGAGGCAGCTTAAGGATTCTTTCTTTCTCTTCTCCCTCTGCCTGCCCCTGCTTGCTCACATTCTCTCTCAAATAAATAAATCTTTAAAAAAAAAAAAAAAGGAAGAAGGTAGGCTTCCTACCGAGGAAAGCAACACCTCCAGGGTCCCCAAGTAGTCAAATAGAAAACAAAAAGATAAGGAGGCTAAGTGCCAAAGATTCTCTAGCCAATTAAAGACCTTAATCCTGGCCACAGTAGCTTCCATATCCCCTTGCTATGGGGGTCCCAGGGCACCCCCGTCAGATGACTGACAGCCTCAGAGTCTTCCCTGCCTCCACACTCATACCTCTCCCACCTCCAGCATTTTGGTTTTCCTGGTTCCACTGCTGGGGGGAACCATCCAGTGCTCCTGTCACTCTGTTCACCCTCCACATCTAAAACCACCCTCTCCCAGCCATGCTTCCTTCGAAATCCTGCTAAGCACTCTAACAGAACATCTTTGTACTCCACTAGACATGGACCTGGTTCTGGTTCCAGCCCTTATCAAATCAAAGTCTTGGTTTCCTCATCTGTGGAATGGACCCAAATGATCTAAAGTCTCTTATGATTCCAAGACATAGTAGTTCATCAGAACCTGAACAAGGTGCAGCCTAGCTAAGCCATTTGCCCTTCTTTCTTTCCTATTTACACATGTACCAAAGGTAAAGCTCTGCAATGTTCAGATGTCCCAGACTAGTATCTCCTCATGCTAACCCTGTCTTGGGCACTGGTCTTCACTACCTTGGGAGAATCTTTCTTTAAAGAAAGGGATCACCTTGCATTTACTTAGACATGGCCTTCTTCCCTCCTACCAACCACAGAGCCATATGCCCTTATTAGCAATTAAAACAAAAAAAACCCTTGTTTTTCACACATGAAAATAGATCAGAAAAGTCATTCTTGAATCTGTTTTCACTTAAGACACAGAAAATTCTGTTTTAAACTATTTGACCAAGGGGGGCAGAGAAATTCAGGCCAAAATTAACTCAAAAACATTTGTGGTCTTTTAAGTCTTAAGACCCAAGAGAGAAGGGAAGTCAGCTCCTTAGAGCCTGGTAGCCACAGTGGGGGAGAAGAGCCTTGTTTTTGCTCTCTTCCATATTGTCTAAGTTCTCTCCAGCAGAAAAAGCAAGATGGGGCAAACACCAGAGATGCAGATTTTCAGCTGGGCCTGCACCTCTCCAAAGGACCCAACAACGGTCTAAAAATGCAAAGAACTGGCTGAGAAGGGACTGAAAGTCCATAACCTGGCTCCTTTCCTGTATTCATGAATAGTGAGAGGAGTGGGGAAAATTCTGTGGCTGCAAATACACATACTTGCCTCTCCCAGCCAGAAGCTGCCTCCTTCCTCCAAGCTGCTTCTTAGAGACCTTCTCACTTTCTCCCTGGGGTCCTAGTCGTAATCTCTTACGGGTTGTGAGCCCAAGACAGAGGTCAACAATTACTCATTTCTGAACTCCCTAGCACAGCGCCCTATACTACTAGGTATTTGGGAAACATATGTTCAGTGAGTAACAGAAGGATAATATAATACCTCTGAGATTCTTAAGGGGGCCAGAGTAAACAAATACTGTTTTCTTCTCAAGTCCTTAGCTGCTAAAAAAACACAAGACTGCTAAAATGCTAGAAATGTTCTATGTCTTGATCAGAGTGGTGATTACATGGGTATATACATTTGTAAAAGAAACACTGAGCTGTACACTTACGACTTACCAGCTTTACTATAAATAAAATACACCTCAATAAAAAAGAAAAAAAATTAAGAAGCACCAAAATTGCCATTTACATACCAACTTTTCCTTAGGTCTCTTTATAGACTTCCTAATCCTCCCCAGAGTCCTACACAAGGGGTTAAAAGTAGGAATTATTCTGATCCCTTGCATAGGAGGGATTCCCCCCTAGAAGGCAGGGAAAGACAGCCTGGTTACACAAAGAGTCAGGAAGGTAGCAACAACAGGACCCCAAGGTTTATGATCCTCCACTCAGGCTGTGCCATCCTGCCAAACCACCAACAGCCAGTTATTACTCAAAAGAAAACAACCCCCTAAAATAGCAACTGTTTGCTCCATCTCTGCATCAGCCTGCTTTCTGCATGGCAACTTTATTTCCTGCATGGCCACTAATTTTATTTTCAAAACCATTCTGGGAACATACCACCCCAGAGTCTGTTGAGAAGCAGTGAAGCAGCAGAACTCAATGGAATGAGGAGGTTAAGAGCCATGTGTTCTAGTCCCAGATTTCTCTTCATGAGCTGTGTCACTCTTAACAGGGTCACTTAACCTTTCTGGGCCTGGGATTTCCCTCTGTATGGGCAAGAAGAACTCCAAAGTTGTGTGATTTTTCCAGAGCTGCTTAGGAGACAGGAAGGTACCATGAAAATTAATAAAAGGGAGAGAATGGTTTTTAATGGGCACTACAAGGGGCTTGAAGTTTTAAAGGTCTTAATTTAGAACCAGGTGGGTAAACGTCTTCCATATTTCTTTTTTTTTTACGTCTTCCATATTTCTAAGAGGTTTAGCTGCTGCTCACGGTGGTGCCAGGATTTACACCAAGCACACAAGGTCTTTGTAGAGAAGACCACTGCTCTCCCCCAAGACATCAGTATCATCTTCAGTCGCCATCCTAAAAAGATTTTTTTTTAAAGATTTTATTTATTTATTTGAGAGAGAGAGAATGAGAGCCAGAGAGCACGAGAGGGAAGAGGGTCAGAGGGAGAAGCAGACTCCCGGCTGAGCAGGGAGCCCGATGTGGGACTCAATCCCGGGACTCCAGGATCATGACCTGAGCCGAAGGCAGTTGCTTAACCAACTGAGCCACCCAGGCACCCTAAAAAGCAGATTTAGATAAGATGACTCAAGTCAGGCCAGCCCTGACCACCTGGTTCCTTTCTCCACTCCCCTCACAAAGGAGACAAACTCTTTGTATCCTGTGGCCCTGAAAACGGGTTGGTAAGGAGGTCAAGAACTACTACGAGGAAGCACCCCTAGTATGCTTAACTGGTCACTGCTGGGTTTTCTGTCCAGCAGGGCTTAAGCCTGCTCAGCCCCAGAAGAAATGTGTGCCTCTGATTTGCCAAAAGGCTGGCAGTCAAGTCCAGAGGCAGACTATTGATCCAAAAGAGGCTCAGACACCAGGAGAGATGCCCTCTGGCATCTGTGCTACTCACCTGGATGCAGGCTCATGGGAGCAGCTAAAATGCTCTGGCCTCTGAACCAGGGAATCACAATTAAAAGACATCCATCACATTCTACATTCTGTGGCTGCCCTCAGCTTCTACAATGAGCAGGGCTGTACCCAAGCTGCTAACAGACAAAAAGGAACACTAAGCTGCTCCATCTTTTTATGCAGCAAAACTGCTCAGAGCAACACCTGGTCCTCTGGAGAGTTACTGTAATATGGTACTTGTTGACTCAGACAATGCTAGAACAGGAAGAATCTTAGCATTCACTTAATCCATCCTTCTCATTTTATTGTTGAAAAAACAAAGGGAGGGCACTTGCCCAAAGAGGCTAGTTGACAGAATCAGAACTAGAACTTGGAGGGGGGTGGGGAATGTCATCCTAGGGCTCTGCTTGGCCATCCTGGGTGATGGAGGGAGCACCTAGGAAACAGGAAAGCAAACAGGAGGCTGAAAGCTCAGGAAAGAGTGGGTAATAAAAGAGTGAGCTCTCAGATTTTGTGAGGATAGCAGACAGAGACCAGGCTGAACTTGAAATGTATAGCCTCAGAAACAAAGGTCGCTGTCATCAGCCAAGGGAAGTAACTCTCCCCATCTCCCTCTCTCTTGGATCAAAGATAAACATGAAGGGAAGATTAAATAATCTCAAAGATCACAACTAATTAAGTGAGCCAGCCAGGAGTTGGGAGTGAAATGCACAACATGAAGCAGTCAAGGACCTGATTAATAAATGAGGCTCGGCCAAGCTGGTTTAAGTAAGGAAGATCTGCCTGCCTACGTTGAGCATATAACTGAGATACTCTCAAGCAGAAAAAGGTTACTGTTCTCTTTCTACCCAGTTGCCCAGGATGCTCCAGGTTTCAGATAAAGCAGAAGGGGAACCAGGAAGAAGTAATGAGAGAAAGGGTAGTGACCCATGAGTCCTCCCTTATAAGGGAACAACCCCTCTACCCACTTCATTCTCTCAAGTAGTAATGGGTAGAAAGCCTACCAATGGGTAACTTCACCAGGATGCTGCAGGAAGATGGCTGCTGGTCCCCACAAACTGCTTGAGAGACAGTGTTCATTCAGTATGTGCCTCACTAAATTCAATTTAACACAGAGATTCCTCAGCTTAGGGTCCAGGGCTTCCTCAGGGAGGCTGCAGGCTATCTTTCCAACTGTCACTCTGCTTGAGCCACCCCTACCCCTCACCCCCCCAATTTCCCCCCTCCCCTCTCACATACATACACAGTACCTCGGCTCCCACAAGTCCCTCAGCCTCAAATCCTATCCATCTGTGTCCTACGCTGTCCCTTCACATGGAGTCTTTCACGGTGGGCACTCAAAATGTTGGCCAAATTGGGTAGAACTTAATCTAACAACTTTTTTCTTTTTCCCCACCATCATCTGACAGAAACAAACAGCCCCATCCTGGATGCCAACCAGAGTTCCAGTCCTAAACCTGAAGTAGCTGGTTCTCTTTCAGGGACCATTTGTGCAGCCTCGCCTCTCTGCCTCTTACCTCTGAAACAAGAGCAATATTTCTTGTCAGAGAAGCTGAGTGCTTCAAGATGAGAGAGAGGCTGTGGAAACACATATTCTTAAGTTCAAGGCCATTATTTTAAACTCCCTTTAGACCCATGCACCATTTACCAACTAATACTAAGAACTTAAAGCTTGTTTCCAGCCAAATGCCTCTTTTTTTATCACAAATGCCCTAGTGTAAAGCTGTTGAGAGAGCCGCACTGAGGACTCTGGGTAGCCTACTGGCTTTTTATTTCCACAGACTGTGGAGTTTTCTATCTTGAGTGTAAAGAGAGTTCATGGTTTCAAGAAAAGCCCTGAGTTTCAGGCCTACCGTTCTCCCAAATCTCATGGTATAATGCATCAATTGGTTTCCAACCTATGGGTTGTGAGCTCATAGGGTTCATGGTTACCACTACAGTGCTCTGTGAAATATGCCCACCCAGCACTGCCTGTGCACTAAGTGGTGAATATATCACACAACCACAAAAGCAACTGCCACTTGACCACCTACTACCGTTCATGTGAAACAGTCCTAGGATGGAGACACAGACAGTGGGTATTCAGTAAATACTGACTAAAGATAATTATAGATCTTCCCAATTAATGGATACTAAAGTACAACTATGCATTATCACATGACCATTCCGGATTTTTTTCTGGAATTAGAAAAGCATCCTCCTGCCTGAAGACTGAAAACCTCCGGGTTGGTGAATGAATCCAGAAAAGCATCCTCCAACCTGAAGACTGAAAAACTCTGTGTTGGTCAAAGAGTCCTGAGTAGGAGGGATTCAGATCTAGGTCCCAGTCCAACCCAGGCTCCCAGAAAGCAGAGCTGGAAGGCCCTGAGCTACCTCTAGACCTTGGTGTCCTCAGCAGAACAACACAAGGGTAGGATTAAAAGTACTCTAATGGATCCTCTCAGCTCTACTCTTTTTAAAAACAACTGACCCTTAGGCCAGTCTCTGGAGCTCTAGAGCTGTACCCGTGCAGCTTGACCAGCCCTAGAGCAGTGGTTCTCAACCCTAGGAGCTTCTGTCCCCCAGAGGACAGTTAGCAGTGTTTGGAGACATTTTTGCGTGTCACAACTGGAGAGGGAATTCTATGGACTTCTAACAAGTAGAAGTCAAAGATGCTACTAAACATCCTGCAATGCAGAGGACAGCGCCCCCAAACAAAGAATTCTGTGGTCCAAAATGTCAATAGTTCCAAGGTTGAGAAACACTGCTTTAAAGACCACTGGGAAACTAAGTTTATTATGGCAAAAGAAATGGAAACCAGACTGGGAAATGCACAATGCTAATGCTGTAGCAGACTGTGAATGAATGAATGTAGTGAACAAAGGCTCTCAAACCATTCCAGACACACATCAACAGTCTCCCCTTAGCTTTCTCTCTGGCACTAGCCCCACTGTGGATAACATAATCCAGTCACTCTGAGGACCCCCAACCCTGTCCTCCTCAACCTGACCTACACCCATTATTGACACATTGCCTTGCTAAAGCTGGCAAGGGAATCTGAAACTGAGCATTAGATAACAGGGAGCCAGAACAGTGCATGGTGTAGTAGGAAAGCACTAGACTTGGGTTCTATAGCCTTGACTCAGTCCCTAGGGAAACCACTCAATTGCTTTGAGCCCTAGTTTTCTCCTCTGCAAAATGGGGTTAAAATCACAACCTGCCCTACCTATCTTATAAGGTTTCTCTAACTTTCAAAACAAGATCGTGTATGTGAAAGTGTTTTGGAAGCCATAAAATCCTATACAAATGTGAAATATTTCCCTGCAGAATAACTTGCACTGTACTTACACAGTGTAAAGAATAGTAAAAAAAAAAAAAAAAAAAAAATTTTTTTTTCCATTGATAAGTTATGAGCACTGAAGGCTATGGAGTCCTGGCCCTATAGGACACCAGAAATACCCAAACCCACTGTGATGCAGTCCACCTTGGGATCCCCCAAGGCTTCTGGATTGGACCAGTGACTCATGTAATCTGAATGTCAGCTTTCTCATCTCTAATGGGGGTGTGGGGTGTAATACCACTTAATGCATGGGCTGTTGGGAAAAAAAAAGAACATGATCAAATTTATAAAGTGTATGGTATTTCCCAAACATAGGGGGGAATGTTTTCATTTTCTGAAGATTTTTCTCCTGAAAATAATTTTTACTTTGAAATACAATTTGATGAATGATGAAAATAACCTCAGAAAAGGTGTTTCTATACTGCTCTGCCCTTTACACCTCTAAAATCTAAACATGAGAAGGGCTGTCTGCAGCCACCAGTCCTACCGCTGTCTGCTAAAAGCAACATGCTGGATGCCAGGCTGATACTGGCTCCCTCCTTGGACATGGCCACAGAAGGCTATCAGAGCTCATTACAACTCAACACCCACATCTTCTAACTCCAGACTTGCTAAGCAATCTGCAACCATTCACTGACCTTGCATAAGATTCTAAAGGGAAAAATGCTCTGGAGAGGTGAAAGCAACTGATCCACTTGATGGAGAATTAAGAAACCAGCAATTATTTTAGTTTTAAATGTCACCCTTGTCAGTCAACATTTCAAAGTCTAATGAACTCTGGGGACACGGAGCTGATCAAACACCTCAGCCCAATGGGGAGCTTTTCATATGGCCTTGTTGAGTACCAGCTCCTCTTCAACCTCTGCAGAGAACAGCAGCCAGGCTACACACATGTACAAGTATAATTTTTGCTTTCACACTATCAGGTCTTTTAAAGATTACAAACAATCAGTTCCTGATTATGCAAACAGTAAATCATTCCTCAAGTTTATTCCTACTTCCTTTTGTAGGAAGTAAGACAACTGTAAAGCAAATTTGTAATAATTATCAGAATAAGCTGTACTTTAGTATTCTAAAACTAATTCTTGTATGACTAAACTAAGTTAAACATGTATCCATTCTTATGTCCCCACAAGGAATCCTGATCCAAAGTGCTTTTTAAAAGCATTGTATGTATTTCCATGTTCCTGGGTTTTCTTTCTCAAAAAGTTTTTCTATTAATTTAAAGTTTCAAGCACTTATACATTTTGAGTTCCTTCCTCTCTAACAATCTATTACTCTCCAAAATAGCTATTTAATAAAATATAGACTCAATCAACACACACACACACACACACACACACACACAGCCTGTTTCAGTTCCTTCTATTGCATATCCTGTATTCTGAATATGGTTCTAGAACAGATCACACGGTACCCTGATTATATCTGATTACTTGTTTGTCACTCTAGCTAGATTGTAAGCATTCAGAGGCAATGACCTGTCCTCATCTGCATTTACCCAATAAACTGGGACAGTATCTGGCACACAGCTCAAATTACTATATATTTATCAAATGGGTTTGTGAGTGAAGCAAAAATTTCTAGCTCACTTTCGTCTTTTAAATTAAAGTATAACCAAACAATATTAATTTCATGTGTACAACATAGTGATTTAACATTTGATACATTGTGACGTTTACATACATTGCAAACTGATGACCATATAAGTCTAGTGTCCATCTGTCCTAAGTTAATACAATATTATGACTGTATTCCCTATGCTGTACATTATATCCCCATGACTTATTTTATAACTAAAAGTTTGTACCTCTTGATCCCCTAACCCATTTCACTGCTACCCCAACCCCCTTCCCTCTGGCAACCACCATTCTGTTCTCTGTATTTATGAGTCTGGGGTTTTTATTTTGTTTTTTTGTATTCCACTTACAAGTAAAATCATGAAATATGTCTTTCTCTGTTTGACTTATTTCACTTCGCATAATACCCTCAATGTTCATCCATGTTGCTATGAATGGTAAGATTTCATTCTTTTTTATGAAATACACACACACGCACATACACACAAATACATACCCCACATCTTCTTTAATTCATTCATCTACTGATGGATACTTAGGCTGTTTCCACATCTTGGTTATTATAAATAATGCTGCATTAACATGGGGGTGCATATATCTTTTCAAATTAATGTTTCTGTTTTTATCAGATAGATACTCAGAACTGGAACTGCTGGATGTGGCAGTTCTATATTTAATTTTTTAAAAGATTTATTTATTTACTTGACAGAGAGAGAGAACAAGCAGGGGGATTGGCAGGCAGAGGGAGAGGGAGAAGCAGGCTCCCCACAGAGCAGGGAGCCCAATGCGGGGCTTGATCCCAGGACCCAGGATCATGACCTGAGCTGAAGCCAGATGCCTAACCGCCTAAGCCACCCAGGCGCCCCCTCTATATTTAATTTTATGAGGAATTTCCACACTGTTTTCCAAAAGTGTTTTTACCAATTTACATTCCCACCAATAGTGCACAAGGGCTCCCTTTTCTTCACATCCTTACCAACAATTGTTATTTCTTGTCTTTTTGATAACAGCCATTATGACAGGTGTGAGGTGATATCTCACTGTGGTTTTGATTTGCATTTCACTGATGATCAGTGATGTTGAGCATCTTTTCATGTGCCTATTGCTACCTAGATATCTTCTTTGGAAAAATGTCTATTCAGGTCCTTTGCCCATCTTTTAATCAGATAGGTTTTTTTTTGTTGTTGTTAAGAGTTGTAGGAGTTCTTTAAATATTCTGAATATTAATCCCTTAACAGATAACATGATTTGCAAATATCTTCTCCCATTCAGTAGGTTGCCTTTTCGTTTTGTTGATGGCTTCCTTCAGTGTGAAGAGGTGTTTTAGTTTGATGCAGTCTCATTTGTTTATTTTTGCTTTTGTTGTCCTTGCCTTTGGAGTCTGATCCAAAAGAACATCACTAACACCAATCTCAAGGAGATTACCACCTATGTGCTCTTCCAGGAGTTTTATGGATTCAAATCTCACATTCAAGTCTTTAACCCCTTGAGTTAATTTTTGTATATGGTGTAAATAGTGGTGCAATTTCATTCTTTTGCACATAGCTGTCCAGTTTTCCCAATAGTCCTTTCTCCATTATATACTCTTGCCTCTTCTGTCATAAATTAATTGACCACAGGGGCGCCAGGGTGGCTCAGTCGTTAAGCATCTGCCTTCGGCTCAGGTCATGATCCCAGGATCCTGGGATTGAGCCCCACATTGGCTTCCCTGCTTGGCGGGAAGCCTGCTTCTCCCTCTCCCACTCCCTCTGCTTGTATTCCCTCTCACTCTCTCTCTCTCTGTCAAATAAATAAAATAAAATCTTAAAAAAATTAGTTGACCATATATGGCCAATTTGTGGGTTTATTTCTGGGCTCTCTATTCTAGTCCATTGATCTCTGTGTCTGTTTTTATGCCAATACCACACTGTTTTCATCACTACAGCTTTGTAATATAGTTTGAAATCAGAAAGTGTGATGCCTCTGGCTTTGTTCTTTCTCAAGATTGCTCTGGTTATTCAAGTCTTTTGTGGTTCCAAATAATTCTATATTTGTTCTAGTTCTGTGAAAAAAAAAAGAAAAGAAAGAAAGAAAAATGCCATTGCATTGAATCTGTAGATTGTTTGGGGTAATATGGACATTTACACAATATTAATTCTTCCAATCCATAAGCAGAAATATTTTCCTATTTATTTGTATCTTCTTCAATGTCTTTCATCAATGTCTTACAGTTTTCAGTGTACAGTTCTTTCACCTTCTTAGCTAAATTTTTTCCTAGGTATTTTATTTATTTATTTTTTTTTGGCCCTTCTCAGCTTTTTGGGTTTTTTTTTTTTTTAAGATTTATTTATTTATTTTAGGGGCACCTGGGTGGCTCAGTCGTTAGGCGTCTGCCTTTGGCTCAGGTCATGATCCCAGGGTCCTGGGATCGAGCCCCGCATCAGGCTCCCTGCTCCACGGGAAGCCTGCTTCTCCCTCTCCCACTCCCCCTTCTTGTGTTCCCTCTCTCGCTGTGTCTCTCTCTGTCAAATAAATAAATAAAATCTTTAAAAAAGAAAAGATTTATTTATTTATTTTAAAGGGAGGGGGAGCAGGAGAAGGCAGAGGGAGAGGAGAGATTCTCAAGCAGACTCCTCACTGAGCACTGAGTGCAGAGCCCATTGTAGGGCTTGATCTCAGGACCCCAAGATCATGACCTGAGCCAAAACCAAGAGTCAGACACTCAACTGAGCCACCCAGGTGCCCCTGGCTCTTTTCAGTTTATTGCACAAAGGAGTTACACTAGTCCAAGTTAAAAGCAGACTCCAAATAGTTACCTTATACAAGCTATGAGGTTTTTAAACTTGTGGTAAGGGAGAGAAGGGAAATTCTACTCATTGCATGGAAATCCTCACTTAAGCTTCAGTGAACCAAAAGCACTTAAAACTCATGAACCTTCAGCTGGTCATGTTTAGCCAGTCCAATTTCTACAAAGAAGGAACTGTATATATTTTTACACTGATCACCCTGTAGGTGAATTACTTCTCCATATTCTGGATGCTCAATTACAGTACCACTGCAGGCAAATTTCTTCTTAAACACCTTCACTAGTTTTTATTGTAATCATCAGCAAACCCTTGGACAAGAGTAAGGGTCTTCCTGCCATTTCTCTGAATTCTTTTTTTTTTTTTAAAGATTTATTTATTTGACTGAGAGAGAGAAAGTGTGAGAGAGTGCACACAGGAGCAGAGGGGAGGAGCAGAGAGAGAGGGAAAAGGAGACTCCCCGCTGAGCAGGAAGCCCAGATGCAGGGCTAAATCCCAGGACCTGAGATCATGACCTGAGCTGAAGGCAGATGCTTAACCGACTGAGCCACCAAGGCGCCCCTCTCTGTTGAATTCTTATATATATAAAATCCTCAGTGTCAGCAGGAAACAGAACATCACCCTTACTTGCATCAGCAAAGGAGTCACAAGAGTGGAGGTTCTGGAGAGCGGAAATTCGATATGATTCCTTTCTTTGGTGGAAAAGGCCTGCAGGAGGAGGGGTGGGGAAAAGCTGGGGGGACGGGTACTGGGACGGAGAACTGGGAAACAGGAGGGCTCAAGGGGGATGCTGCTGAGTCCTCAGTGGTGGCTCAATGACTGGAGCTATTTTATTCTTTTTGTTACAATTGTTAAGTGGGACTGCTTTCTTGTTTTCCCTTTCTGATAGTTCCTCATTAGTGAATAGAAATGCAACAGATTTTTGTATGCTAATTTTGTATCCCACAACTTTACTAAATTCATTTATTAGCTCTGAGAGTTTTTTGGTGGAGTCTTTAATGTTTTCAATGTATAGTATCATGTCATCTGCAAATAGTGATGGTTTTACTCCTTCCTTTCCAATTTGGATAACTTCTAGCTACCTTCTTTTAAAATGGACCATCTGAGCATGGAGCCTGCTTGGGATTCTCTCTCTCCTTTCCTTCTGCCCCTACTCTACCCACCCCCCCACACACACACACTCCTCTCTCTCTAAAAAAAATAATAATAAAGGGCGCCTGGGTGGCTCAGTTGGCTAAGTGACTGCCTTCGGCTCAGGTCATGATCCTGGAGTCCCGGGATCGAGTCCCACATGGGGCTCCACGCTCAGCAGGGAGTCTGCTTCTCCCTCTGACCCTCCCCCCCTCATGCTCTCTCTATCTCATTCTCTCTCAAATAAATAAATAAAATCTTTAAAAAATAATAATAATAAATTAAATAAGAAAAAATGGACCATCTGAAGTGAAATGCCAATGTCTACCTATGCAGCACTATGACAAAAAAGATTTGGGATTTCAACATCAAGATCCCTAAACAGTACAAAATATCCAAATCCATTTCAAAAGCCTTAGTTTCCTTTTCTCAAATATACTACTCTATACTCAACAGAGCTAGATGAAACAGAGGTTCTTCTGCATCTTCCAGTTGTAACTCTAGATCTGAGGTGGTGTCATATACCAAACATGAGTATCTACATTCAACCCCCACCCCACTCTAACCCACCCCACTCCACCCTATAGCTGCCTACTCCTTTAAGGACTAACACAAAAGATCACATTGTCATCTCTCTGTTGAGAGCCCTAAACTGGAGAACTGCTCCCTTCTTCAAATCTCCACTACACTTCATTTAGGGTGCTCCTGTGGGTGGCACTTACAGCCAATTTTGCACTGTAATTATCCCTGTCCTAAGTTTACTGCCCCCCACCCCGACCAAGAGTATGGGCCTTCTGAGAGCAGGATCATTTGACAAGCCCCACACTTGGGCAGGCAACACTAGATGAATGTCTCAGCTTTTACTTTGGGACTTGTAGTCTCCAGCTCTGAGCAAACTCAACTACCCTGATTGTTCAATGGGAGGAAACTTTCCTCAGCAGGTTGTGTCAAGTCCCAGGCCTACCACCCCGAGAAGCATAGTGCTTGATTCACTATCACCCCAAATCCAGAAAAATGTCATTTTATGGAATCAAACAGGGCAAGTTGATGATGGAATTCCCTGCACTGATCCTCTGCCATCATCTGTACTTCATCATCCCATATAACTCCCTTTCTCCTGGCTGAGAAGCTCCTTGAACTTTCTACTTTATCCATAAGTTTTACTTTATCCATAAGTTCCTGAAAGGAACACTTAGGATGGTAGTAAGACTCCAATGAAAAAAAAATGTATGGGCTATGGAGCTGTGATAACTTTTCCTCTGAAAGAGCCTCAGATCTGTTTAACTGTAGGATCCACTGGGCCAGGCTGTGTCTTTTTCACTGCCTGGAAATCCACATGGCATCTCAGATTGCTCCTAACACAAAACAAGCTCTCAGAGAACATCTGTCCCTCCTGATGCAGAAAACTGGTGGATTAGAACACTACCAATGCCATATAAACAGAACAGGAAACAGCCACAAAGCCACTGAACCAAGAATCAGAACTCACTGAAAAATCATTTAGGGTAAAAAAAAAAGTAAGACTTCAAAAAATTCATTTCCTAGCCACCCCCTAGCCCCCAGGTGGAGTTAATCCCTCTTTGGGGTTCTTATGGCACTCTATACAAGCCTAACTGGGTAGAAATGCTTTCTTTACCAACTGGTCCCCCAACTAGGCAGTAGTGCTTACTAAGGATGGGAACTGCCCCTAACTTATCAGCAGGGTTGCCGGTGGGGTCCTTGTGACCAGACAGCTTGACTGAATACATGTCAATTACCCAGATGACTGACTTCTTTCATGGAGAAGGCCATTACCCCATCAGCAGAACAAGTGCTTCAAGTTTTTCAAAGGGAGGGGAGGCAGATTCTACTGAACCATCACACTCTGTGACCTCACTGGGTTTGGAGGTAGCTGAAGGTATTTGAAAATAGATTGAGCTGGATAAGAGTTCAATCTCTGAGCAGCCAAAGAAGTGAGCAAACTGACCAAGGAGACAGCATCCCTGAGTGTCTCCTTGTGAGGAATGATTATTGACTGGCATGGGCATATGAAAATGCCCACTATTCTCATTTAATCTCCACAATAACTACAGAGAGATGTCTCTCGAACTTTAATGTGCATACAAACTACTTAAGGATCTCATAAATATGGAGGTTCTGCTTCTGCAGGGCTGGTAGGGCCTGATAATCTGTATTTCTAACACTTTCCCAAATGTTTCCATAGACTGCACTCTGAGTAGCAAAGTTATAACGTAAATACTATGTACTGTTTTTGCAGCTGAAGAAGCTGATGTTCAGAGATATAAGGAGATTTGCTGCAGATCACAAAGCTAGCAAGTAGCAGAGGTGGAATATGAGTGCAGGTCTTCTGATCCTAAGCCTATCACCTTTTCCAATATACCATACAAATAACCTTTTGAGCCATGACCACAAAGATGTATAGTTTTCCTGCATTCCTCAAATAACCCTCCAGCCAGCTTTGGCCTGTATGGAAGAGGGAGGAGGCAGAACTAGAAATATCAGCTTTGGGAGAATCAAGCCAGCCAGATGCTTTTATTAAGAACTTAAATCATTCAATCCTTCAGCTAAGGCTCCTTAAAGGCCAAACTTTTACTAGTTACTAGATGCTCATTCCTTTATTAATGAAAGGCCACTGGAAAGCAAAATCTGCTTAAAAAACAAAACAAAACAAACACCAAGTCTCAGTGATACGGGAATTATCAGGGCCATTCAGTACATGGAACCAAATTAATTCCTAGACAAATGGCTAGCCCTGCATATTCTGGGCTATGTTGCTCAGACCTTGGCTGGAATATTCAGAGATTCAGCTTTGCCCACTCCACAACTTAAAGGCAACACTGATAAAAAGGAGAACATTCAGAGGAGGGTAACAAGAAAAGAGAAATGCCTGGCAACAGACAGTCAATGGAAAAGAGATCTGTCCCAGAGAAGTGCAGGCTTGAAACATTACGCACCATCTTCCCTGGTATGTCCTGTTCTCTTTGGCCCCCAGAAGAGCATTAGCAGTTAGCTTTCCTGATGCAAGAAACACTGTTCACAACCCTCTACTGTCGGAGCGAGGATCTGCCCCAAGCCTTCTAACTCCAGATCCCACATTCTTTCCACTAGCCCAAACTGTTTCCCTACAGAGCTACCGCCTCAACCTGTGAGAAGTAGGCACTAAAGGAAGAAAGATCATTCCAAAGAAAAAAGGTGGTTTTATAGTCAGGGCGATCCAAAGACAGACGATGCTGTGGTATGGGAGGATAGAACAGCTAATACAAATCCTGTCAGCAAAGAGGTTCAATCAAAGGTTAATCGCTTGGCAGGAACACTGCAAAGGGAATTTGGGCATTGGATGGGTGGCTGGGTGAAAATGAACCTGCCAACCCTCAGAGATGAATTAATCTATTCCAGCTGTATTTTCCTAATACTTCATTTGTACATTTACCATGGTTTGCCTTTTATCAGTTACTTGTAACTGTATGAGTCTTCTTCACTGAATTGTGAGCCCTTGTAGGAAGAAAGTAATGTCTCATCCATCTTTATATCCCTTATTGTGCCTAAAACTACACCTGGGAAAACAAGGGCACATTTACATCTCTTCTATGTTCCAGGCACTCTGCTAGGCACTTTACATATATCATATTCCACATCCTCCCAAGAACCCTAAGAAGTATTATTTTTCCCTTTTTATAGATGGGGACGTTGAGACTCAGAGAGGATAAGGAACTGCCAAGGTACTGCTGGTGAGTGGTGAAGTCAGCATTCAAACTGAGAAATCTTTTGCCTAAACCATCACGCTGCTTTCCTCCTAGAGTGAACTCAAAAAACATCTGCTGGTTTGAGCCAAACACCTTAAAAACAGGCTAGTATTATATCCAACCAGGTCTGTTCTTATTTCCTGTTGCTAAGTTCAAATTTTCCTTCTAAATATACCCTCTATCCTCAAAATGACCAATCTAAAGTTGTTTTTGGATATCCTCTCTCTCACTCTTTTAAAGACAACAGCACAGCACAAAACAATTCTTGGCAAGAGAACCAAGTTTTCATAAACCTTTCCTATCCAAAGGAATTCCGCAAGACCCCAAGAGCTTCCCTTCTCCCAGCAGGCCCTGGCTCCACCTCAGGGCTCTGGACCACTGAAAACAAATCAGGTCCTGGCTTTCTGCCTCAGGGATGTAGGGCTCGCACACATCTTCACAGGCTGTTTTCCAAGACCTTGCTCTTTGCACACAAACCCAACCAGGGACAACACTAAATTTCCCTGAGCAAAATAGTCCAGGCTCAAAGGTCCTCACATTTAGCTCGACTTCCAAACAAAATCTATCTTGAATTTCAAACCACATTATAAACCTACTGGCAGACACTTAAAAATATTTAATCTCCCTGCCAAATGGGGCAAAAAAGATTTTGTCGTTTGAATCAAAGGCACCAGCATGTTTGGAGAGCCAACACATGAGGCCTCTCTGACACTCCATCTGTCTTAAAAAGTAAACCAAACCCAATCTGGCCAAGCGTTTCTTCAAACAAGAAGCTTAAGCATCACCAAGGGAAATTCCCACTGCTCAGTTCCCTGGGTGGGTTTTGGGTTTTCCATCCCAGGGCCTCTGGAAGAGGAGATCCTGCTGACACATGCACCATTACGATACTGTACTTTTCTTTTAAGATTTTATTTATTTATTTGGGAGAGAGAGAGAGCAGGGGGAGGGGCAGACTCCCTGCTGAGCAGGGTTTGCAGGATCATGACCTGAGCCCAAGGCAAATGCTTAACCAACTGAGCCACCCAGGTGCCCCAAGATGCTGTACTTTTCAACCTGATACCTTGAGTCTAGAGAACCAGAAGGCTACACTCATTATAAATGTAACTTATTAAGATGTCTTCCCACATGCTAACATTTCAAAGCAATTTTATTAAAGATGAGAGAGTCACCCTGGCTCCAGCAATTAACAGGACTTAACGAAGATGTATTTCCTGTGAGTGCATAGCCTCTCTGCATCCGTCAGACATTTTCCACTGAACCTAAATTAAACTGTAAATGAACTGATTTGCGTCCATAAATCCAAGAGAAATGTATCGGTATAGGGTGTTTGAGATACCAGTCTCATACCCATTTCCCAACCTCATACAGTTCTCTTGTTAAACTAAAATATGACCCTTTCTACAAACTGTTTTCAATTTTATTAAACAGGGGAAAAAGGAAATCTGAATCACTTAGGTAGATATTTTATAACTCATTACAACACCTTAGGAAGAAAAAAATCTTTGATATTTGACCATCTGTCTTAGAGAAAACTAACAGGGCACTGTTAGAAAAGCACCAAAAAAGACCTAAGTTTGAGTGATTTTTGTCAATTCACCTAGACTGGTTTCCATCCAGTTCTCAGTGAAAGAACTTTTCCATTTTGACAATCAAACCAAAGAAATTTGAGCAGCAATAACTTTATCAGAAAAGGAAAGACAAGTATACTTTCATATCCACAATGTGTCACACTTTCATATATTCTTAGCTAATCCTCACCATAGTAATGTGAGATAAATATTATTTCTACTTTATAGAAAAGGAAAGTGATGATATTTAAGTCCCTTGAATGGCAGGGACCATGTTTGTTTTCTCTATATTTCCAGCACTGAGCTTGGGGCCTGGGACACAGTTCAAGAGCATGCTATATGCTTAAGAATGAATACATGATTAAAGAAAAGGAAAAGGAATTTGGAAAAAATACGCAATCCAAATTTTGCTCCAGGACCCTAACTAAAATCACTTCCTGGAACGCACTTGCACACTGCAATAATCTACCTGAGCTTCAGAGATTTGTTTTAAAGGACAGTTTATCATCTTTCCAATGTATACACCACAAGGGCATGGCGTGGTCCTATCTCACTTCTTTCCTCCCAACTCAGCACCACACCTTGCACAAGTGAGTGTTTAATGAGATAGGTGATGACAAAGGTAATGATGATGCCTTCAGCCATCACGGGAGTACAAAGAACACAAGATACCCATAGCCACCAGAAGAACTGGTCTCTGAGTCAAGTTACATCCTCTCTTGAGCCTCATTTTTTTCTCTGTACAATGGGAGTAACAAAATAAACTCAAAAGATGGTTTCCATTCATTTAATAAATATTTACTGAACCATAACCATATGTCAGGCACTATGCTAGGGGACACAGTGATGAACATAACCATCACATCCTGCCTGGAGGAGCTCAGTTTCCGTGGATGCTCTGAGACTCAGGAAAAAAGTTTTACAAACCTCAAAGGACAACACAGTTATGAGGTACTGCTCCTCCTCTGGGTTTCTTAACTTGGTTAATGACATCACCATCCACCCAACTGTCCAACTTGGGAATTGTCCTCAACTCCTCCCTCCTTTATCCTACCCACAATTCCCATAAATCACCAAGATTCTTTTGATTCTCCTTCAGAAAAGTCTGACATGTATTACTTCTCATCTAGTTTTCCATGCTTCTATTCTAAGCCCTTTGTTTCCACCTGAAAATTACGAGTCTCCTTATAATAATGATAATGGCAAGCATTTATTGATCGCTTACCATACGGCAGGCACTGTGCTAAGAGCTCTGCATACATAACACAATTTAACCCAATAAGAGAGATACTAGTACCCCTATTCTTGGAGGAGGAATATGAGGTGCAGTAACCAGCCCCAAGGCACCAGCTAGTAAGTGATAAATCTATGGCTCAAATCATGTCTATGAGAGTCTATCCTTACGTTTTAATGGATTCCTGCCTCCAGCCCCTTCCTGATTGGTCTATACTCCTTACTTTTATTCTGTTGCTGGTGTGCTCTTTGGAAACCCAAGCTGATCTGTTTCTTCTGCTTTAAGACAGCCAGTGGCTCCTCAGCATCTCCAGGTTGAGGCCTGAGGCTACAGGACACTCTGCAATATTTTTTCTCTGCTGTCTCACCCCACGAACACCCTCACTGCTCCCCAAACTCTTTGCTGACCCTCCCTGCTCTGTAAAGCATCCCTTGCCCTTTCCCTTCCAGACAGGAACCTCCTCCTATGCAGCCGCAGACCCATGTACATACATTTCAGCACTGACTGGTATGTTCCCCTCCCCCCCCTTCCTCCTCCTCCTCCTTTTCCTCCCTCTCTCTCTCACTCTCTCTCACACACATACACACAAAAACTACAACAAAAACACACCCACTACCAATCCTGAGTTCCTGGAAGGCAGGCACAGTGTATTTTCATCTGATTCTCCAGTTCCTGCCTCAGTAGCGAGTTAGTAAGTGACTAAATGAATGGCATGTGGTGGTGTCAATACCTCACAGCTCTACCCCAATAAGCAGATAAGACCTTTCCCCCAGAACACGCTAAAGAGTAGGGCAAGCTTATAGTAGCTCCTGTCCTCTTAGGCAAACTCAAGAAGATGGGATGCTTCCAGCAAAATTATTACAACTAAGATAGGTCCTCCGCTGTCTGCTGGTACCCTCTCTTGAAAGCAAATCCAATCACCTCTGAAACTGCAAAAACTAAACCAGCTCCAGACCAAAAGACCTCAGAAGAACTGCCCTCTCAGATGAGAGATGAGGTAAAGTGATACCTTCCTCCCCACCACCCTGCAATGGGCAAAGCATTCCAAAATGCAGGCTGGTAAAAACAATGACTCTAATGAACAATAGAGGATCCTGACAGAGGGAGAGTCATCAAAGAAAAAAAGCTAGAGGCAGCAAAATCTAACCCTACTCTCTGCCTCCAGGGCTATCTATAACTGGAGTCCAGGCCACAAATGGATGACAGCAACTACCTCAGGTCTCCTTGCTCCCACTCTCATCACACCTGTCTACTTTCCAAAGAGCAGCCAGATGGTGTTTTTAAACTCTATCAATGATAAGGACACACTCCTGGATAACACCCTCCAACATCTTTCTACCCACTTGAAATAAAATCCAAACTCTACCAGGAAGTCCAAGGTCCACTCCTCACCCATTTTCCCCTTCGATTGCTACATTCCTGATACAGAGGTCTTCTGTTTCTTAAAACAGGCCAACCTCCGGGCCTTTTCCTATGCTGTTTTCCCTGCGTGGAAGGCTCCTCCTCTAGCTTTTTACAGAGCTCGTTCCTTCTCAAGGCTCAGTTCAAACTTGACTTTTTAAAAGAGGCCTTTCCCGACCACTCTATCTAAAGCGTCACCCCTTTACCCACTCCATCATTCCCCATCAGGTCATCTTCTTTTTTTAAGCACCCACCACCACTAGACAATATTTTCTTCATTTATTTTCCTGTTTTTATCTTCTCCTGCATAGAGTAGAAACTCTGCTTTGTTCACCCTGTCAATATGCAGCCAGCACTCAAAAAAAATTTCCGGACTATTTGTTGACTATCAGCAAAGGAGCATCCTCGCGATGGACTATTTTGTTCTTCTGTTAGAATGAAAAAAACATCTACTTAGCCTCTACTAGGTGCTGGGCACTGTAAATGCATGATTTTCCTTTTAAAGGGGTAAAATAACCAGCTCAAGGTCACGTGGCTAATGACTAGCCGACTTCTAAATTAAATACTTGTTTGTGCAGCTCCTCAACTCCTCTCACCTTTGCCTCCCTCTCTGGGGGGAGGCACTGTCACTCTGTGGTTCACTCTCATATTGCCATAACACCAAAAGAATCAAATACTTCTAAACTGCTTTACAGTTATTAAAGCATTGTCACATTCACCCTAAGAATACAAAGCACTTGCCCAGAAAGCCATACAGCACCAGGAAGTATATTAAGCACGCCTCAAGGTTCACTATCCCCACCCTGACCCCCAGGAGTGGGGACTGGGAAGGAGTCACTGCCAATGGAGGAATGGCGTCCCTATTTCTGGTTCAGAGGGATGGGGAAGCCGTGAGTCACCCGTGAAGGCTTATGCTACCAGAAACTCTGATAAGACCTGGCTATGAGGCAACAAGCAGTGAATCACGAATCTGGAAGGCACTCGCTGATGGACGTGGAAAAGGAGGCCTCAAAAGGAAAGCAACTTGTTAAGTTCGCTCAGCAAGTAAACAGAGACGGAACCAGGGGTCTCCTCTCCCCCAGGCCCCTTTCCTCTCCACCAAAAAGGCTTCTCAAGGAGAATTCTGAGTCAGGGGGATGGAGGGAGGGCAGGGGCAGCTCATGGACTCCACAGAAGGGTCAGGAGAAGGCAGGGGTAGGACAAGGAAGGACACAAGAGTTAGAATGGGGGGGGTGGGGAGCAGAAATGAGCCAATAAGAAAAAGACGGCAGTTTCTCGAAGGTGGGTGAGGGCAGGCCTGAGAGAGGAGAAGGCGGAAGAGAACGGACTCCAGGGAGGGCCGAGGGCAGTGCAGTGAAACCAGGGTCTGAAAGGGCCTGGCAGAGAGGGGAGAGCCTGAGGGGGAAAGGCAGGAATGCGAGTCTGATGGTGGAGGAGTCCAAGGCCCCAAGAGACACTCAAGGGAGCCAGACGGGGAGGTGTCCGGAACGGCCTAGAGGGGAGTGTGACCGGGGAGAGTTCTAGGGTCGGGGCAGACCCTGGGGCGTGTCTGATGAAGGAGGAGTCCGGGCCCGGGGAGCCTAAGGAGAGTCTGAGGGGACCGGGCCGACTCACCGCGCTTGTTTTTGGTGCCGTGCTTCTTGGCGGCGGTCAGCTCCTGCTCGATCTTAGTCTCCAGGAATTCCTGCTTCTTACTTAGCATCTCCTCCGTGTCCCGCAGCCGCTGGATGGCATCCTGAGGGGTCGGGCCGCCCTTGCCGGCCTTGCCCCCTCCTGCCCCGAACAGTTTCCCGAACACCGACATGGTGGCTGCTCGCCGCGCCGGCCTGCGCCGCCCACTCCGGCTCGGCTCGGCTCGGCTCCAGCGCCCGCTCCCGGCCCCGCTGCTCCCTGCCGCCACAGGCCTCTCCGCCGCCTCCGCCCCGCAGCCGGGCCCCGCCGCGCCACCTCCCACAGGCCCCCACGCCCGGCCCGGCCGGCGTCAGAGCAATACGTCGCTGACTACAACTCCCGGTGAGCAACGCGCCGACCGTGCCTCAAATCTAATGGAAGGGGGCGCACTGCACGCCGGGAGACTATAGTCTTCCGGCTTGAGGCTCTCGTCGGCGCGTCTTTTTGGTCTAGCTAGAGTCAAAGGGCGAGGTGGCATGCTGGGAAATGTAGTCTCCTTGGAACCCGTTCTGTAGTGGTAGAAGGACAAGCAGAGAAATAACAGTATTTTTTTAAAACATTAATTAGCGCTATGCACATTCTATGATCCAGGTATTGTACAAAGTGCTTTACACGCATTATCCCATTTAATTCTCACAAAACTATGAACCTATAAACCTATAATACTGTTCCTATTTTGTAGGTGAGTAACCAAGACTCAGAGAAACTGAGTGACTGACTAGCTTGACTAGCCCTGTCTTTACATATTTTGTACCCTCTACCTAGAATGCCTTTCTATTCGCCTAACAGGTTCTTCTAAACCTAGTAGAAGCTAACAGCCTTGGCACTGGAGTGCATGGGCTCAAAACGCATCTTTATGACTTACTTGGCCAAGTTACTTCCCCTACTCTGTGTGCCTCCCTGGAGATGATAATAACAAGACCACCTCCAAGCTTATGTGAGACAGGTAATGTAAAATGCTTACTGAGCATGGCCTAGCACTGCAGGTCCTCAAAAATTTATTCCTTATCTTGGTCATCGTTATACACAATAATAATTAAACTAGGAGGAGACCCAAAACTTCCAAAGTAGTAGAAGCATTGAAGAGTTTTTTGCTCCTGCATTTTACAGGCCGCTATAGTTGTGGGGCCACATTTTATTGTTTTCCCTTGTCCTTTGCTGTCAAGAATCACTTCTCCATCCATTAACAGTAAGGCAGTGTCTAGTAGCCAATACTTGGCCCAAGCCACCATTCTAAATTTGCTGCTTCCAATCTTTTATTTGGAAGCCGTGTTACTTGTCACTTAGATTTATATGAAAGCAAAGAGTAAGCCAGTTCTGAGTGAGGGTCTGAAGTGCTCTCCAATGAAGAAAAACATAGCTTCTCAAAGCCCTTTTTTATTCCTTCCTGGACCTTCCAAATATGTGAAGTTGCTTGGGAACAGTTTCCAATAATTGAGAGCTTGACTGAATTTTTTTATTATATCACATACAAGTCTTGTCTCCTCAGACTATGATCTACATGTAGATAAAAACATGCCTCAGATTTTGTTGTTCTTATTGTAATCAATGACAATCCCAGCCTGCATATACAGGGAACAATTCCCAGAGGATGGGAGAGTTTATTTCACCCAACTTTCCAGGTTGGAAGATATTTTTCAAAGTGAGAGACATGCCAGAACTGTCAAGATTCACAGCAGCATAAATTGTGAAACTAAGTCACACTTGTGCTTGTTTTGTAATTGAGGTATTGCAATGTTTTTATCAAAATAAAAAATATAAATAAGGAGGCTTCAATCAAGCCACCTCATGGGTACAGCAATTCCTCTACATCTAAGCAATCTACCTCCTCCCCTCTTATTTAAGTCATGCTGTAATCAGACATACAGGTAGCAAAAGATTTGCTAGGTTTGAGCCATGACCCACAGAATATATGAACAGGAGACATGAGAGGCCTTACCACCACCAGTCTTATATTGCTGTGGGATAAACTGAGGATGATAGCAGAATCCCTCATGTCATAACATTGAGAGCCCAGAAAAACATCTTAGGGATATGATAACAGAACATTTAGATTTAATCTTGAGTATCAACCCCAATTAGTTGGTGTAGGCTACTCAGATTACTGGATTGAGAAGAATTTTGAGGCTGCATTAGGACTCCCTGAAAAATGTGCTGAGATCTATTTGTGATGTCTGTCGGGAGTGTGGGATAGGAAGTGGTGATATAAGGGCACGATAGCTGTGATCCTGGCTGAGAATCCAACTGCCTTGGTAGAAATTCATATGGTGGGCTGATTCAACACAGGAGAGCCCCGTTTTTTTTTTTTCTTTTTTTTTTTTTTTTTTTTTTGGTCTCTTGGGGAAATGCACAGCCTTTTCAAGCCATGACTGACTAGCATTAAAAATTATGTGAAGGGACGCCTGGGTGGCTCAGCTGGTTGAGCGTCTGCCTTCGGCTCAGGTCATGATCCTGGAGTCCTGGGATCAAGCCCTGCATCGGGCTCCCTGCTCCGCGGGGAGCCTGCTTCTCCCTCTCCCACTCCCCCTGCTTGTGTTCCCTCTCTCGCTGTGTCTCTCTCTGTCAAATAAATAAATAAAATCTTTAAAAAAAATTATGTGAAAAAAATGACCAATCATTACATGCAACAACTTGGAAGATTTTTAGATATTCTGCTGAGTGAAAGAAATCAGACACAAGCCTGTATAATTCCATTTATACAGAGTTCGAAAACAGGCAAAACTAATCTATGGTGATAGGTGTTAGAATAGTGGTGCCCTGGCTCAGTCAGAAGAACCTGTGACTCTTGATCTCTGGGTTGTGAGTTCAAGCTCCACGCTGGGTGTAGAGATTACTTAAATAAATAAACATTAAAAAAAGAATAGTGGTTATCTTCAGGGGTGGTATAGAACAAGCAGAATGATCTTTATGGGGTGCTGGACAGGTTCTATATCAAGATCTAGTGGTATTTATGTGGGTGTATACAAATTTACCTGTCTTCATAATTAAGATCACTGCCCTTTACATACCTTATGTACTTTACTAAATAAATGTTATATTGCAATTTTTAAAAAATTCTCTGGTAAAAACAGCAACAGAAGCATACAGTTTTTGTTTGCAAAATACTTTCGCATACAAAATCTCATCTTATCTCCAATCACCAAAGCCCTAAGAAATAAGCATTACTATACAATCTTCATCTTACCGTTGAAGAAACTGAGGCCCAGAGAATAGAAATTGCCCAAGGTCACATGGTTAAAGACTCTCAAACATATATTTATTTGTAACCTTCCTTAAAAATGTCAAGAAAAATTGAGTTAATAAAACTTATAATAGGTTTCAAATTATGAATAAAAAAATTCTTATGAAACTTGGTCTCAGGTAATTATACCAAATCAAATAGAGGATTTGCTGATTTTTAACTGTAAAAAAAAAGTACATCCAAGACTCCCTTCCTAATAAAAACACTCAACAAACTAGGAATAGAAAAGAACTGCTCAACCTGATAAAGAACATCTATGAAAAAACCCACAGCTGGGGCACCTGGGTGGCTCAGTCACTGAGCGTCTGCCATCGGCTCAGGTCATGATCCCAGGGTCCTGGGATTGAGCCCCGTGTCGGGCTCCCTGCTCAGCGGAAAGCCTGCTTCTCTCTCTCCCACTCCCCCTGCTTGTGTTCCCTCTCTCGCTGTGTCTCTCTCTGTCAAATAAATAAATAAAATCTGAAAAAAAAACAAAAACAAAAACACCACAGCCAACATCACACTGAATGGCGAAAGACAGAGTTTTGCCCCTAAAATCAGGAACAAGCAAGGATGGCTGCTCTCACCACTATTTGACATTGTACTGGAGATTCTAGCCAGGGCAATTAAGTGAAAAAAGAAATGAAAGACATCCAGATCAAAAAAGAAGTAAAACTATTTCTGTTTGCAGATGACATGCTCTTCTATATAGAAAACCTAAAAGAGGGTGCCTGGGGTGGCTCAGTTGGTTAGGTGTCTGCCTTCAGCTCAGGTCATGATCCCAGAGTCCTGGGATGGAGCCCCACGTCGGGCTCCCTGCTCATTGGAGAGCCTGCTTCTCCCTCTCCCCCTGCCCCTCCTCCTGCTCGTTTTCTCTCTCTCTCTCTTTCAAAATAAATAAATAAAAATCTTAAAAAAGAAAACCTAAAAGAATCCGCAAAAAACTCTTAGAGCTAAAAAAGAATTTGGCAAAGTTGTGGGATACAAGATCAACACACAAAAATCAGTTGTATATTTGGGGCACCAAATGCTCAGGTCATGATCTCAGGGTTGTGAGATCAAGTCCCACATCGGGCTCGGTCTTTTGGGCTTAGGATTCTCTCTCTCCCTCTCCCTCTGCCCCTCCCCCCACTTGCACGCTTTCTCTCTCTTTCTCAAAAATAAGGGGGAGGAACCCCTGGGTGGTGCAGTCGGTTAAGCATAGGAGTCTTGTTTTTGGCTCAGGTCCTGATCTCAGGGTGCTGGGATCGAGCCCTGCATCAGGCTCCAGAAATCTGCAAAAGTTTCTTTCTCCCTCTCTCTCTGCCTCCCCCCATGCTCTCTCTCTCTCTCTCTCTCTCTCTCTCTCTCAAATAAATAAATAAATCTTTTTAAAAATCCGTTGTAGGGGCACCTGAGTGGCTCAGAGGGTTAAGCGTCTGCCTTCAGCTCAGGTCATGATCCCAGGGTCCCGGGATCAAGCCCTGCATTGGGCTCCTGGCCCAGCAGGGAGCCTGCTTCTCCCTCTCTCTCTGCCTCTCCCCCTGCTCATGCTCTCTCTCTCTGTGTATCTCTGTGTCTCAGATGAATAAACAAACAAAAAAAAAATCTTAAAAAAAATAAAAAATAAAAATAAAAATCCGTTGTATTTCTATATATTAGCAGAGAATAATCTGAAAATAAGATTTAAAAAAAACAATTCCATTTACAATAACATCAAGAATAAAATACTTAGAAATAAATTTAACCAAGGAAATGCAAGTCTCGTACACTGATAAGTACAATACTTTGTTGAAAGAAATGAAAGAAGACCTAAATAAATGGAAACAACAGCCCATGTTCATGGATTAGAAGACTTACTACTGTTAAGGTGGCAACACTCCAAATTGATCTAGATTCAATACAATCCCTATCAAAATCTGAACTGCTTTTTTTGCAGAAAATGGATGAGCTGATTCTAAAATTCACATGGAACTGCAAGGGGTCCTGCATAACCAAAACAAAGTTGGAGGACTCACACTTTCCAATTTCAAAACTTATTATAAAGCAACAGTAATCGAAATACTGTGGTACTGGCATAAGAACAGACATATAAATCAATGGAATAGAATTGAAAGTTCAGGAATAAGCCAATATATCTACGGTTAGTTGATTTTCAGTGAGGATGCCAAGACCAGTCAATGGGGAAAGAATAGTCTTTTCAACAAATAGTGCTGGGATAACTGGATATTCAAATGCAAAAGAATGAATGTGTACCCCTACCTCACATCATATATATATATGAAAATTGACTCAAAATGGATCAAAGATCTAAGTAAGAGCTAGGGGCGCCCGGGTGGCTCAGTCAGTTAAGCATCTGCCTTCACCTTGGGTCATGGTCCCAGGATCCTGGGATAGAGTCCCTCATCGGGCTCCCTGCTCAGCGGGGAGTGTGCTTCTTTCCCTCCCTCTGCCGCTCCCCCGCTTCTGCTCTCTCTCTCTCTCAAACAAATAAATAAAATCTTAAAAAAAAGAAAAAATAAATGTAAGAGCTAAAACTATAAAACTCTTAGAAGGAGATGTAGGTATAAACCTTTATGACCTTTAATTAGGCAACAGTTCCTTTTTTTTTAAGATTTTATTTATTTAAGAGAGAGAAAGAGAGTGAGCAAACAAGTAGGGGCAGGGGCAAAGGGAGAGGGAGAAGCACACTCCCCACTGAGCGGGGAGTCCAATGTGGGACTCGATCCCAGGACCCTGGGAACACAACCTGAGCCGAAGGCAGCCACTTAACCGACTGAGCCACCCGGGCACCCCTCTTATTTATTTATTTATTTATTTATTTATTTATTTATGCCTTCATTCATTCATTTATTTATTTATTTTAAGATTTATTTATTTATTTATTTATTTATTTATTTATTTATTTATTTGACAGAGAGAGAGACAGCGAGAGAGGGAACACAGGCAGGGGGAGTGGGAGAGGGAGAAACAGGCTTCCCACTGAGCAGGGAGCCTAACACAGGGCTCGACCTCAGGACCATGGGATCATGATCTGAGTCGAAGGCAGATGCTTAACGACTGAGCCACCCAGGCACCCTTTTTTTTTTAAGATTTTATTTAGTTGAGAGAGAGAGAGAGCACAGGCATGCATGAGTCAGGGGAGTGGCAGAGGGAGAAGGAGAAGCAGACTCCCCATTAAGCAGGGAGCTGGATGCAGAGCTCGATCCCAGGACCCCAGGATCATGACCTGAGCTGAAGGCAGAAGCTTAACCAACTGGGCTACCCAGGCGCCGCTAGGCAACAGTTTCTTAAATATGTCACCAAAAGCACAAGCAACAAAAGAAAAATATAGATATATCGAACTTCATCAAAATTAAAAACTTCTGTGCGTCAAAGTACACCATCAAGAAAGTGAAGACAACCCATGAAATGGGAGAAAATAATGACAAGTCCTATATCCGACAAAGGGTTAATATTCAGAATATATATATGTATATATATATATATATATATATATATATATAAAACCCTCTTACAACTCAAAAGACAAACAACCCAATTAAAAAGCACTAAATTGTACACTTCAAAATAGTTAAAATGGGGCGCCTGGGTGGCTCAGTTTGTTAAGCGACTGCCTTCGGCTCGGGTCATGATCCTGGAGTCCCGGCATCGAGTCCCGCATTGGGCTCCCTGCTCAGCGGGGAGTCTGCTTCTCCCTCTGACCCTCCCCCCCTCTCATGTGCTCTCTCTCTCTCTCTCTCTCTCATTCTCTCTCTCAAATAAATAAATAAAATCTTTTAAAAAATAGTTAAAATGGTGAGTTTTATTATGTGAATTCTATTTCCCCAAAAAAAGTGTGTTGAAGTAATGAAAACATGTTTTGGTGCCCACCACACAAACCTAGATTAGAACTGAGGTTCTGTCATTCAACCATGTGGCAAGGTGCTCCATCTGACTCAGTTTCCCCAACTGTGAGAGACCCTCTTTACCAGGCCATTCTGAGGATTCAATAAGAACATAGGTAAAGGGCCTGGCACAGACTATGCATCCAATAAATATTTATAAAATAAATAAACAATAATAGTTACAAAAAGAACAATAATAGTTACAAAAAGAACAATCACTGACATCTATGGGCCCTCACTCTGAGTCAGATGGCTTACAAAGACTATTTCTTTTTTTTTAAATGTTTTATTTATTGGACATCTGGGTGGCTCAGATGGTTAAGCGTCTGCCTTCAGCTCAGGTCATGATCCCGGGGTCCGGGGATCAAGGCCCACATCGGGCTTCCTGCTCGGCAGGGAGTCTGCTTCTCTCCTCTCTCTCTGCTCCTCCCCCCTGCTCATGCTTGCACTGTCTCTCTAAAAAAAAAAAAAAAAAAATGTTTTATTTATTTATTCATGAGAGTCAGAGAGAGAGAGAGAGAGAGAGAGACAGAGAGGCAGAGGGAGAAGCCGGCTCCCCGCAGAGCAGGGAGCCTGATGCGGGACTCAATCCCAGGACTCTGGGATCATGACCTGAGCCGAAGGCAGACGCTTAACCATCTGAGCCACCCAGGCGCCCATACAAAGACTATTTCATTCATTATCTCACTGTAGCCCTATGAGGTAGGTACAGATTATAGCTAAGGAAACAGAAGTTTAGAGCGGTTGAATGACTTGCCCAGAGTCATCCCATTATAAGTGATGTGGCTGGCATTTGAACCCCCAGCAAACGATAGAAAATCTTTATTGAGTACTTTATGCTAAGCAAGACACTGAGCTGAGTATTTGCATCTATCACCTCATTTAGCCCACACAACTGCGTGAGGTGGGCCTTGTTATCGTCCCCATTTTATTTTTTATTTTGTTAGAAGATTTTATTTTATTTATTTGACAGAGAGAGAGAGGGAGAGGACAAGCAGGGGAAGCAGCAGCAGAGGGAGAAGCAAACTCCCAGCTGAGCAGGGAGCCCGACAGGGGGCTTGATCCCAGGACCCTGGGATCATGACCTGAGCCAAAGGCAGACTCTTAACTGACTGAGCCACTCAGGTGCCCCGTCCCCATTTTATGTATTAGGTACTGGAGAAACAGAGAAATTGAACAGCTTGCCCAAGGTTGCATGCCTTGTAGGGGCAAAGTTGAGATTCTCACTGTAGGATAACCTTCTTAACTTCTATGCTACACTGCCTTTATCCAAATGAATGAATGGGTACAGAGATATGCACAAATAAACACAAATAAATGAAGTGTGATGAGCCTGGGAGCAGGTATGAACTCCCTGGGGAATAGGGCAAAGTTAGCAGTAGGGGTAGAAGAGTGGCAAGAGGGGAGATGGGGGAGACTGTGCACTGGAAGGGCCCCTGCACTTGAGCCAATGGTGGGTTACAGCACCTGCCTATTCCATACCTATTCATCTGAGCACATGTAGGCTATGACCCTCTGTGCCCTAGAGGGTCAAATGTTTCCTTCTTAGTAAAGCTTTTTGGGCCACCCCATATCATGCTGCAACCTGCACCCCCCCACACACACTACTCTCCTCCATTTTTTTTTTTTTTACAGTACTCATCACCTTCTAACATATTATATAACTTGCTTATTTGTTGTTTATCTTCTGCTTCTTCCACAGAGGATCTCTACAGATCATTATTTTTCTGGTTCACAATGTATCATCAATGCCTAGCATATAGTATCATCAATGCCCAGCATATAGTAGGCACTTAATAAATATTTGTCAAATGGATAAATGAATGGGCTGAGGTAGCAGTGACTTGGGGGGCAGGAAAACTGGGTTTGGATTTAGCCTTGTTATGTTGGATCTTGGACAAGACCCTTTCCCTCTCTGGGCCTCATTCTCTGCGATTCCACAAAGGGCCCAAGGCCCTGAAGTTGGGCCTTAGCCCCTGGCCTCAGGATTCTGTGCCTGACCTTACACAAGCCATCCTTGGTGAGCAGGGGCTCACCCCCAACCCTGAGGTGGAATCTGCTCTACCAACCTACAGGACCTGAGAACCCATGGGTCTCATTTGCTGGCTGCCCTGGGGGTTGGGAGCACCTCCACTCTAGCCTCCCCAAGGGAGACAAAACTGGTCCAACTGGTTCTCCTGGGCCACACCAATACCTGCTGCATCATCTGAAAGTTCCAAGCCATTGCCTCTCATTTGTCCCAAATACTCTCAGCTTCTTAAGACAAGGAAAATGGAGCTTTACAGGGCTTTAGGTTAGCCATTTCTCAGCCTACATGACAGATTCTTCTTGAGGGAAACTTACCCTTGGCCTCCATGGATAGGGAAAAGGGGATGGGTAGAGCGGGTCTTCTTCTCTCAAAGTGCTGTTGTTGGTTCATTCAACAAATATTGAACAAAACAGAGAAAAGTCTTTGTCCTTGTGGACCTTTTGTTTCTAATGAGGGGAATGGACAATAAAGAAATGTCTAATATAATGTCAAGGATGATGAATAAAAATGAAGAGTAAGGGACTAGATTGTGATGAGGGTGGGGTGGGACTATTTTAGACAAATTGGCCAGGGAAGTCCTAAGGAAATAACTATTGGACAAAGGTAAATAGAGGGAGGGGGCCAGACATATGAAAATCTGGGGGAAGAGCATTCTAGACAGAGGGAACAGCAAATGCAAAGGCCCTGAGGCAGGAACTAACATGATGGAGGAACAGCAAGAGGACAGGTATGGCTAGAGTAGAATGAGAGAAGAAAAGACGAGGGCCATATCATGCAGAACCTTGAAATCTACCAGGAAAACTTTAGATTTCATTCTGGGAGAGGTTGGAAGCCACTAGAGGGTTTTAAACAGGAAAGTGGCATAATCTAGAAAGATGCCTTGGGATGCTGTCAAGGGAATGGATCACGGTGGAGTGAGAGAGAAATCACGGAAACCAAAGAGAAGGCTGATGCAATCATTCATGCAAGAGAGGCTAGCAGCCTGGACAGGGCAGTGATGGCTGAGGAAATGAAAAGTGGTTGGAGCCTTGGAGAAGTGATTAAAACAACAACAAAACCAAAACCTTGGCCTCTCAGAGCTGGTGAGAGCTTTAGTGATCCTAAGACAAGGCAGGAACTTTGGAGTCTGTCAGTTCTGGGTTTGAAGCCCAGCTCCACACATTCTGGCTGAGAATCTTTGGGCAGGTTGCTACACCTCGCTGAGACTTGGTTTCCCCATTTATAAACTGGGTGTGATAAAAGAGCTTGCTTCCAAGGGTGTTTTGAGGACTCAGTGACATGTAAATAAGATGCAGAACACAAGGTTTGGCACTTAATAGAAAGTAAAGTTAGCTATGACTCAATTCCCCACATTTATTGATAGAGAAACTGAGGCCAGCTGGCTTAGAGGCAAACAGAGGACTGGCAGTGGTAGGGAGAAAAGAAAGCACTATTACAGGGTTCCTCAAGTCATATACCTCAGGTCCAGACAGAAAGATGGTTGAGTAGGCAAGGAACATAAAAATTCATGTGACCCTCTCTGGCCATCTTGTTTTTCTACTGTCAAAAGATATGTGAAATTAGAAATATTTCTCTAAGATCAATCAACACAAGTATAGTAAGTAGCAACTGACATTCAGCTGCAATATCAGGGAGACCTTAGGAAAAAACAGGGACCATGGCATCTGGAAAGCATGTGCCCATTGAAAGGGGCTGGCTAGCTCACCTCCACCTGACTGCTGTCTCCCTATGCCAGACATCCTTATATTTAACAGAAGTCAGAATCCAGATTTTTATATGAAATCTCCCATTTTTTAAAAGATTCTGTTTTTGGGGCGCCTGGATGGCTCAGTCGTTAGGCATCTGCCTTCGGCGCGGGTCATGATCCCAGGGTCCTGGGATCGAGCCCCGCCTTGGGCTCCCTGCTCCGTGGGAAGCCTGCTTCTCCCTCTCTCACTCCCCCTGCTTGTGTTCCCTCTCTCACTGTGTCTCTCTCTGTCAAATAAATAAATAAAATCTTTTAAAAATAAATAAATAAATAAATAAATAAATAAATAAATAAATAAATAAATAAATAAAATAAAAGACTCTATTTTTAAGTTATCTCTACACCCAATGTGGGGCTCAAACTTACAACTCCAAGATCAAGAGTCGCACGCTCCACCAACTGAGCCAGCCAGGCATCCTGAAATCTCCCAATTTTTTTTCAACTTGTTTTTTTTTTTTCCTTAAGTAGGCTCCACGCCCAGCATGGAGCCCACCATAGGACTTGAACTAATGACCCTGAGATCAAGACCTGAACTGAAATCAAGTTGTAAGCTTAACTGACTGAGCCACCCAGGTGCCCCCCAAATCTCCCAATTTTTACTTACATTTTCTTATTGCTTCTGGAGTATAGGAACAGCATTTTTTTTAATTCATAGAACCTAGTAAAGTTTTGTATATTGATCTTGCTATTATTTCAGCATTCTTGCCATTATTTCACCCTTTCTGATCCTTATACTGTTTCTTTTTCTTGCCTTATTGCTTTGGCTAGGCCTCCAACATAAAATGGGAATCATGATAGCAGGCATCCTTTTCTTGTTCCTGACACAGAGGGAATATATCTCACTTTTCACCATTGTGGTAGGTTTTTAATTTCCCTATTTTTAAATGTTGGCTTTTTCTTTTTTTCTCATTGTGAAACCTAAACAAAGTCTGTCTATAGGCTGCATTCAACCCATGGGCTGCCAATCTGTGATCTCTGCTTTACCCGAATTCTCTCTCTGAATTGTGATAACCTTATTGGATAGGTACTATTATTCTCCCCAACTTGACATATGAACACACTGAAGTTCAGAGAGGTGAAGTGACTTGCCATAGCCACATACCCGGGAAGGGACAGAACCAGGATTCAAAACTAGCTCTCCTCAGTGTCAAAATCTGTGGTACCCTGGAGGCTCAGGGCAGCCCCACTTTACATTTCATCCTCTCCAGCATCTTGTGGGGGGGGGGACTATAGGGGACTCTGGGTTCCTGGAGCAGCTCTGTCATCAACTTTGAGTGACCCTTGACCAAGGTCCTTCCCCTTTCTGGGCCTGTCTTCCCATCTGTCAACCTAGGAGGGATGTAGTTATGGGAACCCCAATATGGTCCCAGCTTCCTTCCCTGCAGTCTAACTATGTATCTATCAAATTTAGGCCTTGATATGTTCCTTGTTCTGTGGCCTGGCTCCACCACTTACTGCTGTGTGATTTGGGGCTACTTAACCTCACTGTGCCTTTTGCCTCATCTCAGCTGTAAGATGGAATTAAAAGTAGCACCTACCTCAAAGTGCTTAGGACATGCCAGGCATGGTGTAAGTGCCTAGTAAACATGAGTCCTCATGAGTATTGATAAATGTACATGCATGTGTACATTGGCAGGAAGAGACAGAAATATAACTTAAATAGTTTTATTAGGATGGAAACTTTTTAACATTTTCTTTAATGTCATAATTTTTAAAAATGTTTAATGACTCCTCCATTTTGTAGAGAATAAAGTCCAAATTCCTTAACCCAACATCCAAGGATATCTCTGATTCACCATCAACTTATATTTCAATACAGCAAAATGGCTAACAGCACATAGACGCAGGCCACTCCAGCCGGAATCCCAGCTCTGTGACTTACTAACTGTGTGAGCTTGGGCAAGGAGCTCTGCCTCTTTGCACCTGTTTCCTCATCTGTAAAATAAGAAAATTAACAATTCTCACCTGATGGGGCTGAGGTGCTATGTGCAGTGTCCCATCATGTGGAAGCTTGAAACATATTAGCGATTATGATGATCTAACCACTACCCTCAGATCTCTGGTCATGCTGGATCATTCACCAGCCCCAGAACTGTCATACCTTGAAGGCTTTGCTCATGGTTTGCAATCCCTGACATGCCTTTCCCTATTTATACATCCATCAAAACATTCTGTGTCAAGGACCAGCTCAAATGCAACCTCCCCTGAAGAGACTTTCTGTCCTCACCACTTCCTTGAAGTGGCCTCTGGCCTTGAAGGCTAGGTGCACCTAACAGCTCTCACCGCCTCAGCCATGTACCACTTCCTCATTGGTCCTTCCTCCTGCATCATACCCTTCCTGAGGGGAAGTTGGGCTTGCTTTGAGCTCCAGCCCAGAGCCCAACCACAGATATCTGAGGGACATGCCAGCCTTCAAGGGAACATATCAAACTGAGTCCAACAGCTCTGCTGCATCCTGCCCTGTCCCTTCTCGAGCCTCAGTTTCCTCTCCTATCACTGAGGCAGTGTGGCTGTGAATAGAAATGAGGAAACACTGGCCAAGGCCCCTTTTCTCTTCCCTGCCTCCTAATAAGCCTGGTTTGCTTCTCCTCTGGGCTAGTTGGGGAGTGGGGACAGAGTGCTGGCAGTGGGGGCAACTACGGATTCTAGAGACCTGCTTGAGATGGACCTCTGATGCCAAAGGATTTGGGGCAAGGCCCAGGATCCTGCACTTTCAAAAGTGAGTATAGACCCTTTCCATGGCCATGTTCTGAAATATGGGAGCACCAAAACTCTCATAGCTGATGGAGCAGCACAGCTGTGTGCAAGGGGCCATGGGACCTCTCAGTCCCCCAACACTTTGGAGGGAGTGCTGTCACCTAGGGGCAAAGAAAGAAACTGCCAAGGCTCCGGCCTGAGCCATTGGACACACATTTAGATAAAAACATTTATTGAGTACTTTCCAAGTGCCGAGCACTATGCCAAGTCCTTTGCACATTTCGCCATATTGGATCCCCATGACAGCCCTATGAGGTCGAAATGTCATATGTCCCATTGTACAGATGAGAAACGTACAGATGAGAGCTCAGAGAAGTAAAGTGACATACCCAAGGTCACACAGCAAGTGCGTAGCAGTGCTTAGATTTGAAGCCAAATCTGAGTGATAGCTGCACTCCAGCTGTGACACGAGTGCCGCCTAAATGCCTACATCACAGAGTCATCTGTGGAAACCATGTGGAACTGTATATGAAAAGGTCCAGCAGATAAGGGCTCTACCCATTTCAGGCCCCCAGAAAAGCAGCTTGACCAGAGGTCACACCAAGACAGCCCGGAGGAGGGGTGGGCAGGACTACCCTGTCTTCTCTCTGAGGTGGGCTGACACCAGCCTGGACCAGCCAGACCCTGGGCTGCTGGCGTGGCCAGCTCTCTTATCTCCAGTGCCCCTACCTGGAAGCTGTAGGCAGCCCTGCCTCACATTCCAGAATGCTGCAGGGCTAGCCAGCAGAATAGGAGCCACAGCAGGCTGGCCACAGCCAGGGTTCATAGGACACTCCAGAAGGATTTTGGCCAATGGCTCACTTCCATTGGGAAGGACCTCTTGTTGGCCCCTGAGGCCTGGACCCACAGGTGAGCATCAGGCCAGGCTCTGGAAGCAAACACCCTGGGTCCATCACTCGGAGGCCTGGATGTAGACGGGCACAGCAAGCATGGCACATGGGCCCTCGGCCCCTGCCTGCAGCTCTGCCAGTGCCAGGTTGGAGCCCAGGCTCTCTGCATGCCCGGGCACTACCAGCTCCGGTTCGCCCCCCACCGTGCCACCCACCACGATGGACAGCACTGCATCTGGCTCCGAGAAGGGCGGCTTGCCTGGGGCGGCCTCGGGCACTGGCCCAGCCCCAGTGTCCTTCAGCTCCTCCAGCCCCAGCGGGTCCGGCAGGGGGGTCACCACCTTGCGCCCGCCACCACTGCCGCTGCGGGGTGCTGCCCTCCTCCGGGAGGGCCGCCGGGCTTGCAGGTCCTTATCCTTTTGGGGGCCAAGGCGGCAGCGGTGATCCTTGAGGTATTTGTGTCGGGAAAAGCCCTTGGCACAGCCGGCGCAGCGGAACTTGTAGTTGCCCGTGTGGGCACGCTGGTGCTCCGCGAGGTGGGCACGGCGGCTGAAGGACTTGCTGCACAGGGCGCACTTGTGGAGCTTCATGCCTGGAGCGAGGGGAAGTCCATGAGAGGCACCCCGACCCCTTACTCTGCAACCATGCCTCTGCGCTCAGGATAAAACCCAGTCTCTCAGCTTGGCCTCTGACCATGTGTGCAATCTGGGCTCTGCTCCTGCCAGTCTCATCTCCCACCTTCGCCCAGCCACGCACGCCCAGCCAGCCACACCTGCTCTCCTCAGGCCACCGAGCTGGCTCCTGCCACTGGGCCTTTGCACTTGCTGTTTCCCCTCTGCCTAGACTAGCATGTTCAGCCCCGAAACTTTGGCTAACTTAGCCAGGTCACCATCATCTCTCTCCTCTCTGGTCTGTCTGCCTCACCCTTGCCCCCTCAGACCATCCCTACAGGGCAGCTAGAGATGGCTTCATGAAATATACAGAGGATCCTGACATTCTCTGCTCTGAACCCTCCAGAGATTCCCTAAGTTTCCCGCAAAGCCCTGTGCAGTCTGACCACCCCCTTCACTTCTCAGCCCCATTCCCTCCTTCCCTGCACTTGCTCTATGAGCTCCACCCTCCCACTCACCTTTCTTTGTCTTAAACACCCTCCAGTCTCTTCCCTGCCTCAAGACTTTGCACTTGCTCCCTCCTTCTGGAAGCTATTTCCTGGCTCTTCTTATCCCTCAGGACAGGTCTCATGTTACCTACTCTAGGAGGCCCCCCTTGATACCTGCCTCATATTTTTCTCTGTCCCATCACTCTGTTTATTCTTGTCTTTGCACTCTGCATACCCCACAGTAATATACTTATTTGCTGTTCATTTTCAATCTCTGCCACTAAATGCTAAGCTTCCCCAGGAAGGCAGGGTGGGCTCTGCCCATCTGATTCCCCCAGAGTCTGACATGTGATAGGTTCTCAACAGTCACTCACTGGTGCCTCCATGTCTACCATGAAGTCAACTCCAGCCCACACTCAGCCTGAGCCATGCTCCCCTCACCCTCCCTGGGATGAAGGCTCAGAGAAGGGCAGTGACTTGCATGAGGCAATGCAGCAGGACAGTGGTAGTGCTAAGAATCAAACTCGGGCCCTCTGTCTTCAAGTCCTCAACTCTCTACTCTCCCAGTTTTCAAACTTCCTTTAGCCACTGAATCCTTTCTGTAAACCCGTGGTTTTTAACCAGGGGCAATTTCACCCTCCAGGAGACTTTTGGCTTGTCCTCTGGAGACATCTGTGGTTGTGTCCTAACTGTGGGGAAGATGCCACTGACATCTAGAGGGTAGAGACCAGAGATATTGTAAAACATCCTACAATGCACAGGGCGGCCCCCATGACAAAGCATCAGCTACTGCAAAATATCAAGAGTTCCAAGAAACTGTGTTCTAGACCAAATGGTATGTGGAAAGCCAGCCAAGCTGCTCTGGGGACAGAGAAGTGCCATGGAGCCCCTGGGAAACTGAGGAGTCGGGTGGAGACCCTTGCTCCATGCACCAGCTGCCCTGCTCTGCTGAGGGTACCAAGGGACCTTCCTGGCCGTGTCCTGGACCCAGTTAGAATCTGATTGCCCTCCATGCCTGATCCACATCTCTATCACACTGGGCACCTCTCTGATTTACAGCTATCTCCTCGCAGGTCGGCTTCCCTCTCAGCCTGAGGGACTGTATCTGACTCACCTCTATAGGACCGTGAGGACCCTAACGCAGACCTGGCTCATGGCTCACATGAGCACAAGTCTGTTGGCTGGAATATACCAGGCAGTGATAATAAGCCTCATGGGATGTGTCTGTTCTTTCTAGGCGGCCTGCCCCAGGGATTCAGACCCTCCTGGTAGGTCCAGCAGTCACTTACCGGAGTGGGAGAGGATATGAGCCTTCAGCTTGTCTGGCCGGTTGAACTCTTTACTGCAGCCCGTGTGTGTCCTAGAACCCAAAACCACTGGTTGGGGGAGCTCACCAGACTTGGACTCTCTTGCTGGTCTCTGTGCTAGGTCTGGGCGTGAGGGACTCCCTGTCTATCCCAAAGGCCAGGCAAGGAAGCGGGGTGGGGAGTGAGGCAGGCAGGCAAGGCCCACGACGAGATAAAAGGAGAGAGGGCCTTCAGAACCTCAGCCCTGACAATTTTCTGTCCCACTGCTGGGTAAATCTGCCCCTCCCTCTCATGCCAGTCTCTACTCACGAGAAGGGGCATTTATATTTCTTGAATGGCTCATGGATCAACATATGTCTCTTCAGTTTGTCTTTACGGTTGAATGCAGACTCGCACACTGAGCATTTGTAGGGCTTCTCACCTGTAGGAGGAGACACAGATGGGGAGCAGGGACCAAGAGTCCCATGAGATGGAGTCTGAATATGGGCTATACTAGAGGACAGCAGCCCCTCTAGGGAAGTGGCCTGGGAGAAAACAGCCTCTCCCATTCCTCAATTTGTTTTTCCAAGAAGAGGGGGCTATTTCAAATAGGGCAGTCAGGAAAGGCCTTTCTGATGAGGCAAGAGGGGTGACCTAAGGTGGTAGGGGAGAGAGCCATGATGGAAACTGGAGTGAGGTACCAGGAAGAAGGAAAAGTGGGGAGTGGGTGGTATGTCTGAAGAGCAGCGGGGAGGCCAGTGTGGCTGCAAGAGAGTGGGGAAGGGAGAATGAGGCAGAAGGGGAGGTCAGTGAGGCAGCTGGGCCCAACAGGAAAGGCCTGGAAGGCCTAGGTTTTTACTCGGAGCAAGATGAGAAGCCACCAGAGGGGCTGAGTGGACCGGGGAGAGAGCTGACTTAAGAGTATCCCGGGCGCCTGGGTGGCTCAGTCGTTCAGCGTCTGCCTTCGGCTCGGGTCGCGATCCCAGGGTCCTGGGATCGAGCCCCGCATCGGGCTCCCTGCTCTGTGGAAGCCTGCTTCTCCCTCTCCCACTCCCCCTGCTTGTGTTCCCTCTCTCGCTGTGTCTCTCTCTGTCAAATAAGTAAATAAAATATTAAAAAAAAAAAAAAAAAGAGTGCCACGGGCTCCCTCTAGCTGCATGCAGAGAACAGACCGAGGGGGTCGGGGTGGGGGTGGAGGTGCAGGAAGTGGCCAAGTTCAGACCATGTTAGGAAAGCGGAATCGGCAGCCTTTGCCAGTGGGCTGACTGTGGGGTGTGAGGGGAAGGGAGTCAAGGACGAATCTAAGGCGGGGCTGAGGGACGGATGAATGGTTGTGGCATTTACTGAAATGGGGTCCACCACAGGGGAGAGGGGAATTACACCTCATCTAATGGAATTGTTACCACAAACTACAAGGTAAGTACTAGATGAGAAAACTGAAGGTCATGGTCTGCACCTAGTGAGCTAAGATGCCAGCCCAGCAGTGTGATGCACGGTCCACCTGAGTCGCCCCGCATCGGCTGCAGCAGACCCTGGTGGGGACCAGGAGCCGGAGAAGAGCAGCTCTCACCTGACAGGGGCCAGGGGCCAGGGGTCACAACCTGCCCTGTGGAAAAGGGCTGTTACTGGGCTGTTTTTGATTTCCTGCCATTATTTCCTCCCTGTTCTCCCTCTGGAATGAATAAAGTACTTTTGAAAAATGCCAACCCAGGGATTAAGGAAATTCTGGTCCTTAAAATGGAATGCTCTGCAGTCATTAAAAAGATTAGAGTCCATCTGTGTTTCCTGATCTGGAAAGACGCTGCTGGTCATACTGCTAGTGGGGAAAGAAAACTGTAGAACAGCTTAAGACAGTCCCCCTTTTGTTAGAAAAAACACAATCCTCATATTCCAAAACAGCCCTAGCCATAGGTAGTTGTATATACATAGAAGATGATGCAGGGAGAAAGTTGAGGGAGGGTACATACCAAACTGTCAGGAGCAATTAGGATTTGAAGGGGGAACTTAAAGTTTAATCTTATGCACTTCTATGCTGCTTCCATTTTTTTTTATTTTATTTATTTATTTGAGAGAGAGAATGAGAGATAGAGAACACAAGAGGGAAGAGGGTCAGAGGGAGAAGCAGACTCCCTGCTGAGCAGGGAGCCCGATGTGGGACTCGATCCCGGGACTCCAGGATCATGACCTGAGCCAAAGGCAGTCGCTTAACCAACTGAGCCACTCAGGTGCCCATGCTGCTTCCAGTTTTTAAATAAGCATGTATTACTTTTGAATAATTATTTTTTTAAAACTATAAAGAGGGGGCGCCAGGGTGGCTCAGTTGGTTAAGCAACTGCCTTTGGCTCAGGTCATGATCCCAGAGTCCTGGGATCGAGTCCTACATCGGGCTCCCAGCTCGGCGGGGAGCCTGCTTCTCCCTCTGACCCTCTCCCCTCTCATGCTGTTCCTCTCTCTCTCTCTCTCTCAAATAAATAGAATCTTAAAAAAAAACTATAAAGAGAGTAATTTGGTAATATCTATCAAAATTACCAAGGCGTATACTTTTTTCTTCTTTTATTATGGTAAAATATACATAAAATTTACCATTTTAACCATCTTTAAGGCTACATTTCAGTGGTATTAGGTACATTTGCATTGTTGTACAATCACCACCACCATCCATCTCCAGAACTTTGGCATCATCCCAAACAGAAAGTACTATACTGCATATACATTCGAACCTAGTATTTCCACTGAGAGAAATATGCAACTACAGATATATGCCCAAAAGCATGCCGAGGGGACCCACATAGCATTTTGCATGTAAACTAACAGCTGAAAAATAATCTAAGTATCCATCCATAGGAACTGGTTAAATAAAAGATAGTAAATACAGAGGAATTCTATGCAGCTGAGAAAAAGAAGGTACTGCTAGGAACATCTTCAAGGTATACTGATGAGTGAAGAAAAAAGGTACATAATAGAGTTATAGTATGTGTTCCACTGTGTGAATGTAAGCAAGCGTGTTTTACAGATATAAAGTTAAACCAGAAAAACTCAGACTAGGACCACTAGCAGCAGTTATCTTCGGGGAGGGGAACTGGGGGTATTTTTCGAACTGCAAGTCACAACCTGTTGGTGGTTATTTTAACAACTAAAATGGAACAGAATAGAAAATATTGTTTTATGAAATTTCTGTTTCAGTATATGCTCTGTATATAAATGTGATTCTTGGGTTGCAGTATAAAATATGTTTTTTACCACAGGTCATAGTAAAAAAAAATTTTTTTTTGGATTATCCATTTGAGGTGAGGGGATGGGATTATTTTTCATATTTGCTTTTTATTTTCTTTTTTTTCATATTTGCTTTTGTAATGTCAAGGATTTTCTACTCAGGTTTTTGCAATCTTTGGATCCTTTTAAGTGAAAAAAAAGTTTTTAGCTAATAATCTTTTTTTTTTGAGATTTTATTTATTTAAGAGAGGGCGAGTGCACAGAGGGAGAGGGAGAGGGAGAAGCAGACTCCCCACTGAGCAGAGAGCCCAACATGGGACTCTGTCCCAGGACCCTGAGATCATGACCTGACCTGAAGGCAGCCGCTTAACTGACTGAGCCACCCAGGCGCCCCTTAAGTAATAATCTTTTAAAGATTAAAAGAAAATAAAATGTCAATGTGTCCCAATTGGGGAACCAAGGGGAGGGGCGTTCTGTCCAGGTCTGGGTGGTAACTTTGCAATGAGAACTGCACCTCCAGCCCTAGGGCGTACATCTCTACTCTAGTATTGGCAGAAACTCCTTGTTCACTTGAGAGGGCAGGTTGGCAGGGGGCCAGAAAGGAGATGGGGGAATCGATGAAGAAAGAGTGGGGGAGGAACTGGATGGGGAAGGAGAAGAGAGCTAGAGAAAGACAGGGGCAAAGGTCGGAAAGGGATAGGAAGGGGAAGAGAGAGGGAGTTGGGGGAGCGAGTGAGGGGTCTGGGCAGGGGTTGACGGGGGACAGCGTACCCACCCGAGTGGATGTGAGCATGCAGTTTGAGGTAGTGCTCTCGCCGGAAGAACTTCTTGCACACTTGGCACTTGAACCTGCCACCACTGCCGTGCGTGGGCAGATGACGCCGCAGGTAGCGCTCGCAAGGAAACACCTGGCAGAAGAGAGGAGCTGGCTTAGGCCTGACTCACTAGCCCTCACCACCCTCTGAGCTTAAGGGGCCCCTCATTTCCCACACTTGCAGAAACAATTTCCTTTCTGGCCACCAGGGATCAGGGCCCAGCGTCAGGCTCCGCCCTTAGAACCTCACGGCTCCCACAACTCACCCATAATGCATGCTCTGAGCTCCTGCCAGGCTGCTTTTTCTACCCAGAAGGCCTTTCTCTCTTAGCCTGACAAATTCCCACTTGGCCATCGAGGCCCAGCTCAGGTGTCACTGCTTCTGTGAGGCCCTCTCTGACTCTCTAACACCAAACAAGGCAACACAAACTCTGCCCTTGAATGTCCATATATGTTTGGTTTGCTTGTTTATTATTTAAGTAAACTCTACGCCCAACGTGGGGTTCGAACTCACGATGCCGAGATCAAGAGTCACATGCTCTACCACCTGAGCCGGCCAGGTGCCCCTATTCATCTACGTTTTTAAAGTCACCATCTAACCCACTGAATTATATAACCTGTTGCTTATACGAAATCTCTATGAGGGCAAAGGAGCTTTCATTCACCAGCACAGGGCCTGGGTCCAAGGACTTACATGCAAAAGAATGAACGACAAAATGAATACAGAACTGAAGAACTGAATGAAAAGGTAAAAAAGAGCCAGGAAACATGGAAGCTGAAATCTCCTTCCTCTCTGGCCTTAAGAAAAGCATTCATTCATTTTTTCATTCATTTGTTACAAAGAAGTAGTTAGGGTTACAGACCCAACTACTTAGTAGCCCCACCATGTCCTAGCTGGGTGATCTTGCTGCACCTCGATTTCCCCATCTGTAAAATGGGAACAGTAATGATATGCTTTCTAGAATTAAATGACTCAATTCAGATAAAATGCTGCGAACAGCATCTGGCACGTGGTTCTTGTTCAATTCATGATACCTTTTATTTGGAACACAAATTCCAAAGCCCCGAATTAGGCTATCTACATAATTAGAAACATCTACCATGAGGCTGAAGTGAAACCAGGGCTGTCCTGGAAAATCTGCCATGTGAGGCTGTGAGAAAATGAGTAGAATAAAGAAACCAGTTAAACACACCAGGGGGATGCAATGAGCAAAATCCAGAATTCAGGAAACTCCACAGTATCAATGGCCCAGTTTCTTCAACAAATAAATTAAAAGGGGAAAAAAAAAAAAGAAGCACTGGTGGGAACCTGTTGATGAACAGAAACTTTGGTTGTATAAACCAACTGGAGTGTGTGGACCTGATTCAAACAAATAAACCTGACAAAAATTATGATGTTTCTGAGACAATTAGAACATGGCCTGGATATCTGATGATATTGAAGGACAGCCTTTAGCGATGGCTTTCAGATTCATTGAAAAGAACCCATAACAAGAAGGATAATAACAGGTCAGGAAGCTGGAGGCCACTGTTCAGATGCTGGGCCTGGGCCCAGGAGAGGCCTCACCCCCTATCGGCGCAGCCTGGCCTGGCCTGGCCCAGCAGCAGCCGCAGGATGGACACGTGTGCTACCTAGTGGCTCAGATGGCAGGGCTCTTACTCTTCAAAGGTGAAGCATCATCTATGGAGACAAGCCCAGGAGAGTGTGAGGTGTCTGCTCTACCACCTCTCACCCTCTATGGTTGCCCCAGCCGGGAAAGGGCAGAGGTACCCACCTTCTGGCAGTGAGGGCAGGGGAAGTTGTGAGTGGCGGTCTGCAGGTGGTGCTCCAGGGCCTCGGGGGTAGAGTATTTGTTGACACATTTGACACACCTATATGGGAAGGAGCAGGAGAGGTGACAGAGCAGTGTGAGGAGGCTGGACTGGCCCAGCCATTCTCCTCCCCCAGGGCCAACACTGGGAGGCAAAATTCTATGTTTAATTCATTCTTTTCCTTTAAAAAAAATTTTTTTTTTTAAAGTAGGCTCCACACGCAATGTGGGACTTGAACTCATGACCCTGAGATCAAAAGTCACATGCTCTACTGATTGAGCCAGCCCAGTGCCCCAGAGAGAGTCTTTAAAAAAAAAAAAAAAAAAAGAAAGAAAGAAAAGAAAATCAGACCATGTCACATCCTTGCTTAAAAGTCCCCACCTTGGCCTACAAGGCTCTAGTGGCTTGACCACTCCTACCTCTCAGACTTCATCTTTCTCCATGGCCCACCCCACTCTGCTCCAGCCACCTTGGCCTCCTTAATATACCTTGAACACACCAAACTCTCCTACCTCAGGGCCTTTGTACCTGCTGTTCCTGCTACCTGGAACACTCTTCCCCAAATATTCCCTTGCGCAGCACTTTCTTATCCTTCAGGTGTCACCTCCTTAGAGATATCTTCCTTGAGCACCTTGTCTCAAGTTGTCCCCTATGGCCCACCCCTGGGCACTCCCTACCACACCACCCAGTTTTGTTTTCTTCTTAGCACTTACTATCTATAATTATTATTTTTCTATTTGCTTACTTGATTTGATCTGTCTCTTTCACCAGCAATTGGGCTCTGGAGGCAGGGACCATATCTGTCCTGTTCATAACCTGATTTGAGCACCAGTGACGATTTGTTATGTGAAAGAATCAGATAGGCAAGGATCCAGGCCTGGCACCTTCTTATTTCTGACCCTCAGTTTCCTCATCCACAAAATGGGGTAGGAATCCCAAATGGACATGCCCCTTGTTCATTCTTAAGATTGTCACAAGAGTCAAAGGACACAAGTGTGCCAAACAGCTCATAAATCCCAAAGCATTATAAACGGGGTCTCCACTCTTAACATCACTGGCTGACAAGCCTTCAAACAGTAGTTTCAGGTTACAAGCCACTCTGAAGAAAAGATCCCTCCAGTCTCCCGACCATAAAAACATTTGCTAGCAAATGGACCCATTTATGATGAGGTTCCAGTGAGGAATGCCACAGGTAGGTGGGCAATTCATGCCAAAAATAGAAACATGGGCCCTGACATCTGTACACCACGGCCACCATGGGAAACGCACAGGCAGCCTGCACCTGTGGTAGGCCCAGCAGAAGCCCCTCAGACCACACTCTGAAAACCACAGGCTAAATGCCTCCAGATGACAAGAAAGAAAGAGCAGGTCAGGTGGGAGTGGAGCTAGCGGGGGGACAGAGACCTTGCAAGCTGGTGAGGTAGGAGAGGGCAAGGACTCCACAGGCTTCAGCAGTGAGGAGACACCAATTTCTGCAGGAGTAGCTTAGCCAGAACCATTAAAATTAAAACTTCCTGCCAGAAATGCCACCCTAACTAAGTCACCCAAGGTAACGTCCTCAGCATGGGGGCCAACCAATGTCATGTGCCTGCCGATATGACGTGCTGAGGACAGAGCGTTACTTTGTGATATTTCCTGCCAAGAGTGCCAATCCTGCATCTAACCTGAGGTCAAATCACACAAACCCAAACTGAGAACATTCTACAAAATAACCGGCCTATACTCTTCAAAAACACCATGGTCATGAAAGACAAAGACCGAATGAGCAGCTGTTCCAGCTTAAAGGGAATAAAGAGACACAATCTAAAGCAACCTGTGATCCTGGCTTGGATCCCAGGCCAGAAAAAAAAATTTACTTTGTCTATAAAGGCTGTTATTGAAGCAACTGGAAATTTCTGATAAGGTCTGCAGATTAGGAAACAGAACTGTATTGATTTAACTTTCTGATTTTGATAACTACACAGTGCTTCTGTAAGAGGTTGTCCTTATTTCCAAAAACTATAAAGACAAAGGGTAAAAGAGCATCACATCAGCAAATTATCTTCAAATAGCTCAGAATATAATAAAGCAAATGTGGTGAAAAGTTAACATTTGGAAAATCTAGGTGAAGGATATATATGGGAATCCTTTGTACTACTCTTATGTTTCTTCTGGAAGTCTGAAATTACATCAAAATAAGTTCCTGAAAGTGACTGAGGTATGGGGAAGGGGCTTGGGGTAGGCGGGAAATTCCTTCTCACTCATGCCCTTCTTTAATAATTAAATATTGTACTGTATACACATAATTATTTTTTGAAGTAGGTAATCAATCTTTTTTTCTTGACTTTTTTTATTGTTATGTTAATCACCATACATTACATCATTAGTTTTTGATGTAGTATTCCATGATTCATTGTTTGTGCATAACACCCAGTGCTCGGTAATCAATCTTTTTAAAAGCCCTCATTGATTTAAAATTTTTATTATTGCTTTTTTTTTTTTTTAGTAATCTCTACACCCAATGTGGGGCTCGAACTCACAACCCTGAGATCAAGAGTTGCACGCTTTTCTGACTGAGCCAGCCAGATGCTCCTCCCGCACTGATCTCTGACCTGCAAAATCACTTCTAGGAGCTTATTTATAAGTGAGCAAAGATGTATGTCCAAAGTTGTTCTCTGTAGTGTTGTATGTAATAATGAGAAACTGGAAATAAGCTGACTATCCCGCAATCAAGGACCAGTTACATAAATGTGACACGTATACTGGAATGGTAAGCAGCCACTGAAAAGGCTGGGGCAGGTCTGTTTGTACTGAGACGCAGAGATGTCCATATTACAGTTGCAGGTGATAACGCACACCACGTGTACAGAGTGATCCCATTAAGTTTCAGTCAGTTTGTTGGAAGCTGTGGGACATGGAGATGGCACGATGAATTTTCACCAGTCAGTAACTGTGTTTGGGATGGCCTGGTTCCAGTGTAGCCTGTGGTTATATCTATAAACATGCTTATTATGGACATAGACCAAATAACATGTACCAAGAAGTTAATAGGGATTATTTTTTGCTTGGCAGGGTTTTGGTTTTTGTGTGATTTAAAAAAAATTTTTTTCTCAGGTCCACTGCCGGGATGGCTCAGTCGGTTAAGTGTCTGCCTTCGGCTCAGGTCATGATCCCAGGGTCCTGGGATCGAGCCCCGCATCGGGCTCCCTGCTCAGCTGGGAGTCTGTTCCTCCCTCTCCCTCTGCATCCTTCACCACTCATGCTCTCTCTCGCTCGCTCTATCAAATAAATAAAATCTTTAAAAAATATGTTTTTCTCTGCATTGAACTTAGGAACTTTTATAATTAGGAAAAAATCAATAAATCTTATTTTTAAAAGGAAAAAGTAAATATATAGCATATATAGAGCGGCAAGCATAAAATTCACTTGAAGGGTTTGGGGAGGCAGCATAGACAGACCAAGGCAATGTGGTCCAAAGGAAGCAGAGCAGATAGACCAATGGGGCCTAGACACCTGGAAATAGGATGAAGCCACTATACCTGCTCAAACATTACTGTGAGAGAGAAATAAATTCTCACTCATTTATGCTACTATTATTTGGAGCCTCTATTGCATGCAGCCAAACCTATATCTAAATTGTACAAATAATAACTGCAGCAATAACATTTATTGAGCACCTATGATGTTCCAGGTATCATGTTCAAGAGCCTCATAGTTGTCTTACCTGATCCTCATAAATAATCCAATACGGTAGGCACTATAGTTATCCCCATTTCAAAGATGTGGACACTGAGGCTCAGAGTGGCCAAATACCCTGCCAAGGTCATCTCCTGGGCTTGTAGTCAAGCTGGGATTTGAGCACAGGCAGGTGGCTCCTTATCATTACTCAAGATACCATTCCACCCTTGGGTCATCCAGATGGTGGCCTGCCTCCTCGGGTCTTACCTTTAGGCCAGGAGATCCGATGGCTACAAAGGGTTACTGGCACTGTAACCCTCACATGAGAACCCAGGAGAAGAGACTGACTGTAGACACAGGGCCATCAGCACTGGGCTCAACCCCTAGCCTACAAATTCCAAGACCAGAGGTGGGAGGCTTCCAAGGTTCCAGACAAGAATTTGAATCTCAGCTCTGTGCTGACACTGTTACTGACGAGGGCACTTCTCCTCTCTGAACCTCAGTGTCCTCATCTTCAAAATGGGGAGAACGTCACGGTCATGGACTGAACCGTGTCCCTCCAGACTGTGGAGGTGCTGACCCTCAATGTGATGGTATTTACAGATTTACAGATGGGACCTTTGGTAGGGGTGTGTGTGTATATGATTAGGTTTAGATGAAATCATGAGGGTGGGGTCCTCATGATGACAAAGCACCCTTCTAAAAAGAGATCATGTGTCTGCGGCATTTTGTTATAGCTGGAGCTAATACAAGTACCTACCTCCCAGGATTGCAGGGATCAATGTCCCTAAGTCAGAGCTTGGCACATAGTAGGTGCTCCCTTCCTTTTACTTGGCATCTCACCCCAGAAAGCCACATAGTCTCAGGAACTCACAAATAATCCACAAATCCATAAGGCAAAAGCAAAAAAAAAATGCCCCCTGAGTACAAATGGGAATTATCCATCACTAACCAGAAATTTCCACCCCTTGACTGGCCAAAGTTTTGCCTGGTTTTTCTGCCTCTCTGGCTCCACTTCCCAATCTCCTCCAGGACAAGCTGCCCTAGGCCCATCTAAGTCCCAGTCCCCCTGCCAATTTCTCAAAGCTTTTGTGATTTCTACAGGCCCTTCTTACCCTCACCCTGGCCCTACTTTCTCCTCTAGGCCACATCTAAACATCCTCTCCCACTTCCACTCTACACAATGATCATTCTAAACCACTTGCTATTTCATTTTATTTCTCTACGCTTGCTGTTCCTTCTGCTAGGAATGCACTCTACCCTACCTAGTTGGTCAACTCCTATTCATCCTTCAAAACCCAGTTCAGATATCACTGCTTCAGGGACACCTTCCCTGCCCTACGTCCCACTGTGGTACTTATATACCTTTTATCTATGTATATATTAGCATTTTATCACAGTACCTGTAAGCGTATTTACACACTTGTCTCCCTAAGAAGCCTGTGCATTCTAAACTCAGGGTCTGTTGTTACTTATCTCTGAAGCCCAGAAGCGTCACCCAGGAGTTACATCTCATTAACAGAGGTTATTGGAGAAATCCCTACCGACACAAGTTTGTACAGAGAAGCAAAACCATTCCAACACGAAAATACTCACTAAGAACTGGGAGAAGTCTCCTGACAAATACCCTTCCTTGCTTATCACTAATACCTATCCCCACGCACTATGTGCTAGGCTTTGTGAGGCAGCTGCTCCAGACGACTGGGTGAATGCACAGCAAAATGGCTGCAGGGCAAAAATGTGGGATTTCACAGTTATCAAAGTGATACTGGGCACCTGCAGATAACCCATCGACTAAGGAAGGTATGGAAGGGGGACCAGGAAACAACCAAGTTAAGAGAAACTCAATGAGGATTGGTCACGGGACTGATAGCTCAATGAGAACAATTTGAAGACTCAAGGATTAAAAGCCTGTGACAAAACTGAGGGAGCCTTTTTTCATTTCTGCCAAAGGGATGCTCTCTATGACTACAATGGAAGACTAAAGCACTGTAAAGGATTGGCGGAAAAAACTACCCCAAAGAAAACCTACACTTGGTTCATTCCTTGTTCAGTCTAAGGATCAGCCTATAGCTTCAACTTTAACCTGAATTTTATAGATTATAAAACAAATGAATCTTATTTTTATGATTTTTGCTTTCCAGTATGTGCTTGTTCATTCTGATTTCATTCTAAGAATCAGTGTACCATTCTGAGTGTAACCTAAATTTTGCAGATCATCAAAATTATATTTTCATAATATTTTTAGTTATGAATTGATTCATAAATGAATTCATCTGATTCAGCAGGTGTGGAGGGATCAATGTCCGTAAGTCAGAGCTTGGAACATAGTAGGTGTATTCCTAACAAGTGCCCAGGTGATGGAAGCCGAAGCTGCTGCTCTGGGGACCTCACTTTGAGAAGTGCTATCTAACAAGCCTGCCTAGGGTCATCCCACTCTCTGGGGGATGGGCCTTGTTTTGATTATTTACTAATATGAATGAAAAAATATGGGTTTCCCTTTTCTTTCAGATTATTTTTTAGGATAAATGTCTACCAAACTGAAGAGTGATATAAGGAGGGCCAGCACCTTCTCCCCCAGGTCCTTAGCAGTCAGAACAAGCAAGGCTGCTGAGCCCTGGGGTCCCAGCGGGGAAAGGGCGGGGGCAGGGGGACGGCACATACTTGTAGACAGCGCTGTCCTTCTTGGGGCTGGGCTGCGGCAGGAGGCTGTGGGAGTACTGGTGCACGCCCAGGTCATAGAGCGAGGGGAAGTCCTTGCCACAGAGATGGCAGCGATAGCTCAGCTCCTCCTGGTGGCTCTTGATGTGCTCCAGAAATGTGTCGAGCTTTGGGAATGTCTGCGCACAGCTTTTCACCACACACTTGTAAACCTTGAGGGAAGCCACAGATCAGGTGAGGGGAGGCAGACTGTTGCCCTGCTCCCCCGCTCCTGGAGCTCTGTTTTATTTTGATGATAGAGCCCTCTCTTCTCAGCCAGTCACAAGGCCCCATTACCTTTCCCTCAGGTGCTGGGTGACCTGGGTATATTTAGGAAAATTACCCCAAGCCGGGAAATACAAGGAAAAGATGACATCATGTCCTTCCGGTGTTGTACTTGAGTAGTGGCCCTCCGACTTGAGCGTCCACTGCAGTGACAGATTGCTGGGCACCACTCCCGGAGCATCTGATTCAGCAGGTGTGGAGGGATCAATGTCCATAAGTCAGAGTTTGGAACATAGTAGGTGTATTCCTAACAAGTGCCCAGGTGATGGAAGCCGAAGCTGCTGCTCTGGGGACCTCACTTTGAGAAGTGCTATCTAACAAGCCTGCCTAGGGTCATCCCACTCTCTGGGGGATGGGCCTTGTTTTGATTATTTACTATTGATTAGGATCCAGACTCTAGAGTTAAATATTAACTTGCGGAAAACAGATCCAATATAAATGATTTTCGTCTGGTGGAAAAGATATCCCCAAAGGTCACGGGTTATCTACCGTAACAATCTTATTTCAATGTTCCTTTCTTTCACTGACATAATTATATGTAGGTAGAAGTACTAGTATCTTAGATCCTCTTTTGCACCGGCTTTGTTATCCTTCTAGTTTCCTTATTAATGAGTTATGTAAAATTCTGGCTCATGTTCACTATATTATTTATATGAGAATTAGATTTTTAAATTTTGAAAATTATACTTTAACAAGCATAATCCTGATTGCCTGTACAATTCCACTTGCTCCTTCTTCCTAACAAAGTGAACCCTGATTTGTTCAGGGTGGCAACATACCCAGTTAAAACACTTTATCTCCCTGGCTCCCCTGTGTCAGCCAGGTGGCTCCTTTCTTGTCAGTGATATGCACGCAGTAGTCTTTAGGGAAGGCATTACTTCAGGAACACAAAACACAAAAGCATCCTAGGAGAAATCCCCTCTGCTTTTCTCATTTGTCCTGACTGGGATACAGATGTGATGGCTGGAGATACAGCAACTATTATGCAATCTTGAGGATGGAAGTCACATGCTAAGGAGGCAGGGCCGCAAACCAGAAAAAGCCTGAGTCTACGATGACATATCTGACCTGCTATACAAGCCCAACACTGCTTACCTATGGACCTCTTGTGACATAAGGGAAATAAAACCCTAACTAGTAAGCTAGTTGTCTATTATTTGCAGAGTAATAATGAATTCCTAAGTGATAGAGCATATCCACTGGCTCTGACTAATGAGAGATCTACAGAGGGCTTCTAGGAAAGAGACACAGAGAAGACAGTGCGTTTTTGCTGTGTCTGGACTACTGGACTACTGCCTAGAAAGAGTGACTACCATCCCAAGACCACAGGTAAGCCGTCAGTATCAAACAACATCATATCCTGAGGTGGCAGAGACAAGAGCTAGAAGGACACAGGGTCCTTGATATTGGGTTGAGTCAACTGACTGTCTCAGGCCTTGAGCTGCCTAATCTTGGGCTTTCTTATTATGTGCAATGACAAACCTCTTAATTGTTTAAGCAGCCGGAGTCAAAGTTTTCTGTGATTTTCCCCAAGGGTATCCTAACTTAATTCCATCAACCCCCCTGCTGGGAATCTAGGGTAAGGGAAAAGTCAGAGATTTGGATGAAGATTTGATTATAATGATGTTCACCATGGTTTTGCTTACAATAGCAAAACATAGTTCATATCCTACATGTTAAAACAATGGGATTTTTTTAAATGTAGCTGTTAAAAATTATTTTTTAAACAGTGACATGAGAAAATTCTCAGAATATAAAATTAGGTTAAAAAATAGAAAGTACAAATCTCAAGAGAATTTATGCTTATTAAAAAAACCCAATCTCAAAAGGCCCCATACGGACGATTCCATTTATACAATGTTCTCAAAATGACAAACTTATAAAGAGAGAGAACTGATTAGTGGTTTCCAGAGGCTGAGGATGTTGGGGAAGAGGAGAGCAGGTGTAATAATGAGGAGGGAACAAGGAAGATCTTTGTGGTGATGGAATAGTTCTATACTGTGATTGCAGTATAAACCTACACAGATGGTAAAATGGCAAAGAACTATACATAGCTTTACACCCATGTCAGTTTCCTGGTGTAGCTATCAGGCTGTAGTTAGGAAAGAGGTAATCATTGACGGAAACTGACTGAAAGGCATAAGGGATCTCTCCCTATTATCTTTGCAACTTCCTGGGAATCTACAATGCTTCCAAAAGAAAAAGTTTAAAAAGTAAGCTATCAGGAAAAAAAAAGTACAATTCAAAATTATATGTGTGAACAGATCCCAATTATAATAAAAAAACACAAACTCTACAAAATATGCTGGATTTTGTTGCTGCATTCTGGGGAGGACATATTGCAAGGTGGTTAATGACATGGGGTTTGGCTTTGAGCCCTGACCTAGTCAGTTACTGGTGGTGTGACTCTGGATAGGTCACTTCACCCCTTGGGGCCTTGGTTTCTTCATTTAGATATACTGAAAATGCCTATCCCTAAGGTTGCTATGAAGATTAAATAAAATATTGAATGTAAAGCAGTTAGCAGGGTGTCCAGCATCTAATAAATGCATTCTTCAACCTATGTATTCTTTAGATTATTCTGAAATTTTACAAAAAAATTTTTTAATTAATTAATTAATTTATTTATTTATTTGTTTATGAGAGAGAAACCTAAGCAGGCTCCAAGCCCAGTGTGGAGCTAGACGCAGGACTCCATCTCACCACCCTGAGATCATGACCTGAAAGCCAAAATGAGCCGAAATCAAGAGTCTGACACTTAGCTGACTGAGCCACCCAGGAGCTCCTGAAGTGTACACTTTAAAAAGGGTGAATTTTGTGGGATACAAATTATATCGCGATTGAAAAAAAAACAAAAAAAGACTATGGTCAATCCCCCAGAGGTGGGTGTCTAGATGTGAGATTTTCTTGGGGTATTGAGAATTTTTCTCATGTCCAGTTTCTATATCATATGACCCATAAGAGGTGGGTTTCCTCCCTTGGCCTAGCACCACAATAGCCCAGTAAGCTGGCCCCACCTACAGAGGGAAAGCTTGGCCTATCTCGGGTGGTTAGATGGAAGCTCACTGCAACTGGGGCCCACTCCTGTCCCTTTCTAGACAGTGTTCAAGGCCCCAGCACCAGCCAAGGCTCACACGTCGGGTGGTTGTGGCCCCCCGCTGCCCACCACCCGCTTACCTGCTCATTCTTATGCTGGGTCATGTGGGACTTGAGCTGGAAGTAGGTGCTGAACTTGCTGGGGCAGAACTGGCACAGGTAGGAGCTGTCTATGAGGACGACCTGCTTGGCCTCCAGCTTGTCCCCTTCATCCTCCCCTGCGGCAGGCAAGGCCTGGGCTTGTGGGGCACTTGACAGGGACTGACCCAACCCTGTGGAGAAAACCAGGGAAGAAGTCACTGAGGAGGGGAGAGGAAGAGCCAGGACAGAGGGCCATGACATTCAGGAAGGACCCACAGAGCACCTCCTGTGTGTTGCCGGGTCTACCCGGCCACCTACCACGTGCCTGGTGTTGGACACCGTACTCAAGGCCCTACACTCACAATCCGCTTTGCACACAGATACAGCCATTCCAGATGCTCACCTCCTGAGTACTTACACCCTGACTGGTAAATGGCTATTGCCCCAAATCTCCCCTCACTGGCCTTTCCCTAGGCCTCTCCACGGTTGTTAAAAATCCTGGACACTACTCCTGCCTATATTCATCACACCTCCCCAGCTCCCCATTCCAATTACAATCATTTGTTCAGCTGCCCTTCTCTCACTCTCTGAGGGCAGGGGCCTCTGACCTCATCTCTACAGAGGCCTCCATAAATATCTGCTATATGGTTGAACCCCTGGTGCTAGGCACTGTAGGAATTTTGAAAAAAAAAAAATAAGAAACAGATTCTTCCCCAGGAGCTCAAAAAAATGCACAGGGCACACAGAGACTGACTAAACACACTGTAGGGCTAGTTCCAGTAGGAGGGTCAAATAAAAGTGGCCACAGGCTGCTCAGGCAGCAAAACACCCCCTTCGTTCACCGGTATGTGGCAGGCTTTGCTCACCCGGAGGACTGTACAGGAAAGGCTTAGCTCTGGCCCTACACTGTCCAATAGAGTGGCCACGAGCCACATGTGGTGACTGAGAACTCGAAATGTGGCTAGTCCAGATCCAGATACGCTATACCCATAAATACACCCTGGATTTTGAAAACTTAGCATAAAAAAATATAAAATGTTTCATTAATACTTTCCTTATATACTAGGATGATAATTAGGTTAAATAAAACATATGATTAAAATTAATTTCACTTTTGGGCGCCTGGGTGGCTCAGTTGGTTAAGCGACTGCCTTCGGCTCAGGTCATGATCCTGGAGTCCCGGGATCGAGTCCCGCATCGGACTCCCTGCTCAGCAGGGAGTCTGCTTCTCCCTCGGACCCTCCCCCCTCTCATGCTCTCTCTCTATCTCATTCTCTCTCTCAAATAAATAAAATCTTAAAAAAAATAAAATTAAATTAATTTCACTTTTTTTAAGTATTGTTTTAATGTAGCCACTAGAAGGTTTTAAATTGTATATGTTGTTCATATTACATTTTTGTTAACAGCACTGCTCCAGGCCTAGTGACTCCTCAAGCCCCATACAGAACAGGAATTAAGCCAATATCAGGAACATGATCACTAGCTCAGGGACAAGTGATGGCTCGGATGGGAATTCTACAAAGTATAAGGGGCTTTGGAAACTTAAGCCCATGGACGTCAAACAGGTTTCAATTTCAAGGTAACTGATAGTGACTGCCTGGAGCAATAGATTGAAAGTAGATTCTGAGGTAGGATCCAGGCACAGCAAAAGACAGGTGAGTGATTAGTGTTGTCTTCCAAGGGTACAGTATTAGAGTAAGGCCAGGCATACTGTACATTTGTCATCCCTCCTTTCATGCTATGCCCCATTTTATAGATAAAGTAGACTGAAGCCCAGAGAGGTCAAGGAGGTTGCCCAAGGTCACACAGCTAGGAATAAAACCCATGAAGCTTCAGAGGACAGGTATGGGAACAATGGCATTCCCCACTTCTACCTACCTGTGTTTTCCTCGTCCTCCTGCCTGCTGGGGTTGAGGGCCATGACCTGTACAGTCACAGAGTTGCGAGAGACAGTGCCACCGCTACGCCCTGGAGGCCACACCTTATGAGTCTGCATGTGTTTCTTGACATTAGATTTCTGGGCAAAGGCACGGCCACATGCAATGCACTGGAAGGGCTTCTCACCGGTGTGGCTATGGGAAACAAAGCTTGTCAGCACCCTCATGTGGAACTGGGATGTGACCTCAGCAGAGGAGCTCACAACCCCCAAGAAGGCCCAGACAGAGCATGCGGATGCTGGTGGCCATCATGGTGACACCATGAGGACAAGCCAGCAGGCCACAGGCAGAAAGACCCTGAGCTCTTGGTGACATTACTGAGTTGCTGAATCAACCAGCCCTGGAGCTCACCTTCCCTGTGGGCCTTCTCCATACGGTGAGAGGAAACATTTCCTAATTGTTTAAGCCCTCTCGAACAGGGATTTATTCTCTGAAGGAGAAATGGCACAGTCACAGCACAGAACTTGTACCATTATTTAATATTTCCCTTCCATTCAATCTGCTCTTTTGAAACTTAAAATAATTTAAAAAATTAAGCTTCCTGTTGTTATATGGAAAACCACTTATCATAAATACAAAGTAACCAAAAATGCAATAATTTATAAAATGTCATTAAGATCTATAGAGCTGCATTGTCCAATAAGGTTGACACAAGCCACACGGGGCTGTTTAAATTCATTAAAATTAAATTAAAAATTCAGTTTCCTGCCATTTGCAATGACGTGGATGGAACTAGAAGGTATTATGCTAAGCGAAATAAGTCAATCAGAGAAAGACATGTATCATACGATCTCACTGATATGAGGAATTTGAGAAACAAAGCAGAGGATCATAGGGGAAGAGAGGAAAAAATGAAACAAGACAAAACCAGAGAGGGAGACTCTTAATCTCAGGAAATAAACTGAGGGTTCCTGGAGTGGTGGGGGTGGGAGGGATGGGGTGGCTGGCTGATGGACACTGGGGAGGGTATGTGTTGTGGTGAGTGCTGTGAATTGTGTAAGACTGATGAATCACAGACCCGTACCCCTGAAATAAATAATACATTATGTTAATAAAAAAAAAATTCAGTTTCTTAGACTAGCCACATTGCAAGTGCTCAGCAGCCGCATATGGTCAGTGGCTACCCTACTGGACACTGCCAATTTGGGCATTTCCATCACTGCAGAAAGTTCTATTGAGCAGCACTAGTGTAGACTAGTGAGGTGTTTTTTTTTTTTAATTTAACTAAAAAATTTTTTTAATTTAAATTCAATCAATCAACATATAATGTATTATTGGCTTCAGAGGTACAGGTCTGTTCAGGTCTTGATCTCAGGGTCCTGAGTTCAAGCCCCACACCGGGCTCCACCCTGGGTGTGGAGCCTACGTTACATACATACAAACAGACAGACATACAGACATACATAAATAAATAAGACAATAAAAGTCAATAGTGCCAAGGATGAGAAACCCTGGTCTAATGAGAAGCTGTTGCCTGTCACGATTGGAATCTGAGGTGTGCACGTGTGCATGCATCAACATGCTCTCTCCTTCTCTCTTTGCTATAAAAGATGAGCACGTATGTGAAAGGTGTTCAACACAGACTAGCACCAAACCTAGGCTTTCTCCTTTGACTCTCCGAGGACTGAAAGAATTTGAAAAGAGAATAATTTTCTACATCCTTAAGAACTTCTTGACACCGTAACCACAAACCACCTAAAATCAGGTACCAATGTATCCCTTTCTGTGAGAAACATGGAACAAGACCCACCCCCACCCCGCACTTCAAAGATGGAAAGGCCGAGGCCCAGAGGGGCTCCCTGCATGTTCTTGGGACAGGAGGTATCACGGTTAGTCCTGAGTGAGCAGAACTCGCGGTCATATTCACACAGCGTGGCATGGCAGCCCTTGAGGTCAGCCCTTTCTGCAGAGGTGAAGATTGAGGCACCTTGAGGCACCTCACTCCTTCAAAGGCCCCACAGTTCAAGTACATTTCTTCCCCGACCCTGCCTGGCTTGGACCTTCTCCACCACAGTGAGCAGGTCCCACAACTTTCACAGATCCCTCCTACTGCTCCTGAGACAGAAGAGGGAAAACCGACCTGACTTGGACCGAAGGTCTGAGAACCATGACAGGATGGATGGGGCCTTGGTCACCACCCTGGCAAGGGGACTGAGAAGGGAGCCTTGCTTCTACTGTGGAAGGCCCTCCAGCCAGGGCTGCTGAGGAGCCACCGGCCCCACCATGCCTGGGTACCTTCGGATGTGCTGCTGCAGGTCGAAGTTTTTAGTGAATGACTTGTCACAGTATGAGCACTTGAGTTTCTGAGCCTTTGGCTTCCCTGCAGCTGAAAAACAAGGTGGGGTGGGGGGTTGGGAACGGTGAGGCTGGGGGCATAACTGAAGGCAACAAGATCAGCCTCCTACCACTCTACCCATTGGACGTGGGGCCAGAAAGCCAAGGGAGGTCTATACCTGCAGACAGGCAGGAGAAGCAGCACAGAGCCTCTCACAGTGCCTGGAGGAGGAAAGCCCGGGCAATGTTCTGCCTCGAAGAGCAGAACCACCTCTGAAAGGCTCCCCTCTGCCCTCGGATAAAATTCCAGCCTCTCTGCTGCGGCCTACAGGGCTATGCATCCTCTTCTTCCTGCCAACCTCATCATTCTCTCCATGCAGCGGCAGTGGACTCCTTGCTAACCTTGAAAGACCTCAAACGTGGCCCTCTTTCAGCACCTGCTATTCCTGCTCATCCCTCAGATAGCCACAAAGCTGCCTCCTTCTCATCCCTAGATAGAGAGGTAGCCTCATTTTCCAGTCTCTCCCCAGTATTCTCAATCATAGTACCCTGTTAAGCTCCTTCCTGGCGCAACCCGTAAATAGTTATCCTGTTTTCCCTGTCTGTCTCTCCCATTAACTATAACCGAGGGCGGAGAAATCATGGACCACGATGCTGGATCCTCAGCACCTGACACTGAGCCTGGCACACAGATGCTCAACATATATCTGTGGGAGGAAGGAAGGAGGGATGAAAGTAGTTGACTGGAAAGCCCCTGAAAGATTCTTGATTTCTGTGCCCTCCTCCACCACCACTGTCTAACACTGCCCCTGTCCCATCGCTAGCATCTCTAAAGGGGTGGAAGACACCACTGCCTGCCTGCCTGATATCCACTACCTGCCTTCTTTCCTCACAAATCCCCCGAATAGTGGGAACATCAATGTTTCTGGCTAAAAAAGACATTTCCCAGCTTCCTTTGCAGCTAGAGTCATGTGACTAAATTGCGATCCATGAGATGAAAGTAAAAGCATCATGCAGAACTTCTGGAAGCTGGAAGATGCCCCTTTTATCCTTTTTACTGCCTGGAATATGAAATCGATGACTGGAACTCCAGCAGCCATCTTAGATGATGAGGCACCCTGATAACAGAAGCTATGCCCTAGGGGTAGCAGAGCAGAAAGACAGAAGAAATGACCATACAAGCACACAATTTCCAAATTGCCTGCCACTGGCCTTGTTTTGCACAGGAGAAAAATAAAATTCGATCATTTTAAAGTCACTCCACTACATGCAACCACACTTAATCCTAACCATCATAAAAAGGAAGACCAGACCCAAGCAGCCTTATGGACAGGAGAATGCTGAAGAAAGATGCCCCTGGCAGGCGGCAGGTCTACCTTCTGGGAGTCCACTGGCCCCTTTTGCCCGGCGGGTCTTCAGTGTTGGTGGGGAGTCAAAGGTGGCCACCGTGCCCCCCGTGGCACTGGTCATGGGGGCAGCTGGGTTTGGTCCTTTCGGTTTGAATCCCTGTTTGCCGGGGCTGTACACCGGAGGGGTGGGGTATACTGGAGGCTCCACACACTGGTTTGGCACCTAGAAGGACAGCACAGTGAGGGAGAGAGGCCTGGGAAGGATAGAAAAGAGCTATACCAGCCAGGGGTACCCTCACTGTGGCCCCGGCTAATCGCAGCCAGAATCACGATCCTAACCCCTCCATCTGGCTCAGACACCCCAGTCACTCCCAAGACCCTACAGAACTTCATGGAGCCAGTAGGCTAGAAGCAGCTTTGGAGCCAGCAGTCTGGGTTCAAGTCCTGACTCTGCCACTTATTATCTAAGTGATCTTGGGCAAGTCTTTCAACATCTCTCAGTTTCACATCTGTAAAATGGGAATAATCAGAGTACTCCTCTCCTTGGGTTGTGGTGAGGATTAAATGACTCTTTCTGTGTCTCTCTCTCTGTCAAATAAATAAATAAAATCTTTAAAAAAAAATGAGTTAACATGTAAACAGCTTAGAATGGTGCCTGGCATACAGTAAATACTCAATAAACATTAGCCGCTGTTACAGCTTTATCGGTAGTAGTAGTTTGTTAGCACAGAAGAACCAGGAAATCAGAAAAGTCTGCCTCACCAGCAACCCCACTTCCTAACTGGCCCTGCCTGATGCCACACCAGCATGCATCTCTCAACTGAGAACTGACACTGAAGTCCCAAGAAATTCATTCATACCAAACGACTTCTGAGACACTCAAACCTAGCTAACACTAAGCTTACATCATGACATTGGGGCATTGTGAAGAATTCATTAATTGATTTACTCGTCATTCATTGGGTTTTCCAGGATGGCTTATCCAAAACTTCACGTCCTATCCTTCTCTGCTTTTTTTTTTTTCTTTGTGGACTTACCATTATCTAATAAATTATGTGTTTTATGTACTTATCTATTATCTGCCTAGTTCCATGAAGGCAGGGATTTTTGGTCTGTTTTTGTTTACTGCTCTATCCCCAAGCCTGCAGTAATCCTTGGCACAGAGTGGGCATTCAATAAATATTTGTTGAACCAGTGAATTCATTTATATATTACAATATATTATAATATAATATAATGATACATAAAAAATATACACTTGTTCATTCAGATGACCAAAATGTATTTGTCAGATATATTTGGTCTTCATCCACAGTTCCTAGAAATGCTTCAGAGCCATAAAAGTGAAATGGGTATCTTACTATTTTTTTTGTTTTATTATTAATGAAAGTGACTTTTGGCCCTGATCCAAGGGCAGGCTGGTTGCAGAGACGACCAACCATGTGACTGATGCGTTGGAACATTCAGTCCCATCCCCCAACCTCTGGGGAGTGAGGAAGGGCTGGAGGCTGAATCAGCCACAGCCAATGACTTACTCATGATTATGTAATAACGCTTCCATAAAAACTCCAAAGGAGTGGGTTTGGACAGCTTCCAGGTTAACACAGGGAGATACGGGGTGAGTGGCACACAGAAGCTCCATGCCCTTTTCCCCACTCCTCACCCTATGTATCTCTGCGTTGGGCTGTTGATCTGTATCCTTTATTATATCCTTTAATAAACTGGTAAATGTAAATGTTCCCGAGTTCTACGAGCTGCTCTAGCAAATTAAATCCCTTTGCCAGAAATACCTAGAGTGGTCCCTATTTTCCTGACCAATACATCACTCAATAAATAAGTATCACATGGATGAATTCACCCATCATGCAAGTCGTTACTGAGTAATTACATGACTGCCACTGGGTTTGCTCTCTTTATCCTCAACAGCTCTACAAGGGGAGTTCCCATTTCAGAGGAGAGGAGACTGAGGTCAGAGAGCCCTATTTCAGACACCTACTATAGGTGTGCCACAGGCCAGGGACTCTGCTAGGGGCTAAGGATGCCAAATCAAAGGAGACTCAGGCTCTGCCCTCAAAGAGCACCCTCGTCTACATGGAAAATAAACAGCAGCAGCTCCTTCTGCTCTGGCCCCCTCTGCCTACCAGGCCACCATCACCCTCTCAGCATCTCACTGACTTAATTGCTTTTTTTTTTAACTCAACATAGGGAGGCTTGCTCTATTCCCTCAGGCTAGGATAAATCCCCCACAGGCTCTCATAACATCACATGGCTGGTGGCAGATTTCCCCACTGGTCTGGTTCTCTTTAGAGAGAACCATGCTCTCTAAACATGGAATGTCTGTATGGCCAGATTGTAAGGTGAGGGGGGGGGTTAATGTGACCTCAAGTGCAGGCAGGCTCTTGCTGTCAGAACCGTGCCTCCTAGCACTGGGGTTGGGGCAGGTTCTGAACTCTGAGCACTTGAGCTTGTAGCAGGCAATGAGGGTGGCACAGACTGCTTCGTGGCTTCAATTCTCTACCCCTCCCAGTACCTGTGCCCTTCGCAGCGTGATTCTGCAGCTTTCCCCATCAAGATGTGGCATCGGTTTCCCTACTCCTTAAATCTAAGCTGGCTTTGGGACCTACTTTGACCAACGGAAGAGACCCGGTCACAAACCTAAGCTCCACAAGGCCAGGACCATTTCTGCTTGGGTGACTGCACCTCTAGCACTGCTGTAAGCACATGCCTAGCGAGCCCACTGGAGGATGAGAGATGGCCAGAGCAGAGCTGGGTCACCCAACTCATCCCACCCAGGCCATCCTATAGTAGCTGATAGCTGCCATCTCCAGACACCTGGGAGAGCCCAGCCAAGATCAGCGGGTTGCCAAGCAAGCCATGTAGGTGCAAGAACAATAAACACATTTTGCCATATACCACTGAGTTCTGGGATATTTCTTACATAGCCATAGCTAACCGATACATCTAGCCTGTTAAAAATGTAAGAGACTGGGGATCCTGGGTGGCTCAGTCGGTCAGGCATCTGACTTTTGATTTTGGCTTGGGTCATGATCTCAGGGTCGTGGGATCAAGCTTCAGAGCGGAGTCTGCTTGAGATCCTCTCTCTCTCCCTCTGCCCCTCCACCCTGCTCTCTCCTTTCTCTTTCTAAAAAAATAAATAAATAAAATTTTTTAAAATGTAAGAGACGTTCACACAGATAATTTTTTGGAAACTTCTCCCTAAAACATTGGTGTTCTCTGAATGTTCTGAGCACTCCCTGAGGGTAGCTTGTATTTCTGCTAACTTCTACTTCAAACCACCTTGTCATGGTTTGTATTTTACCTTTATAGGTATGATGGCTTGATTAAAGTCCTTCTCTCCTATGGTGTGGCTACCCCTCTGATCTGGTTTTGTCTCCCATGCTACCTCTGGCACAGTGTCTGACACACAGCTGGTGCTTGGGAAAGGTTCAGGTTACCCATGATAATCATAACCAGTTTCTCCCCCTCCATCCCAAATCCCAACCTCTGCTCACCTCCAGGGGTGGGTAGGGCTGCATTCCCAATGCCTGGATCTCCACCGTGCCGCTCCCAGCCAGGGGCGCCGTGGCACTGTACACCTCCACCACACCATTTCCGCCAGGGTTGGGACGCCCAGGGGGGCCCAGGCTCTGGGGTGGGGGTGGTGGGGGCTGGGGTGGTGGGGGTGGGGGTAGTGGTGGAGGTGGGGGAGGAGGTGGTGGAGGCTGGGTGAGGTAGCTGGGTGCAGAATGCATGTTCAGGCTGCTCTGAAATCAGAAGAGAAAATTAAAGTGTCACACCCTCTTGACACCAGCCGTCTTGTTATCAGTGAGGAAGGACATTTGTCTTAGCCAGCCATGTGGAAAGAAAAGCCCCTCACAAGGCAACTCAGAGGACAGGGCTGACGGGAGGCATGGCAACAGAGTCATGGAAGAATAGAGAGGAAGCATTAGCCAGGTGCCACTACCCCTTTTCTCTAGGAAAGTCGACAAAAAGGCCCAGCTTGGACACAACTGAGTTGATCTAGCAGCCCCACTGTTGCTGTCTTAGGAGGGTTTGCTTGTGGGACCGGCTCTTGAATGGCCTCTGAGAACCTACCTTGTGGAAGGTTGCCTATGATCGATAAGGCTGTTTTGATCATCTGGGGGCACTGCCCATTCTGTACCAGGTCACCCAGATTGTTTGTACAGACAGTGTGATCTGTGGCGAACACCTCCTTTCCTTCTAAGAGTCTGGAATTTTGGTCACTGTGGCACCTACATGACCAATCCCCAAGAAAAGCCCTGAGCCTCGAATCTTAGGTATGCTCCCTGGGCAGAAACACGCACACGCGTTGCTGCTCTTCATTGCTGGAGGAAAAAGTATTTTGTGCAATCTCTCCCCACTGCCCCAAGAGGAGGAACAGTAGAAACCGATGCCTGGATTTCTCCAGACTCCAACTGATGTCTTTTTCCCTTGCTGATCCTGCTGTGCATCCTTTGTCAGGAAGAAACCACAGCCATGAGTAACTATCCCAAGTCCTAGGAGTATTTCTAGAGAGTCACCAAACTGTGGGGGCTGTGGACCCCTGAAACACAGCCACTGACTTCTAGAAATTTATTCCATAGAAATATAATCAAGCAGGTGGGCAAAGATATGCGTACATGGATGGTTCCCCAGTAGTCTTTATAGCAGCAAAAAATGGCAATGACCTACAGGTCTGTTAACAGAAGGCTGGCTATACAAAGGATGGTCCATCCACACGATGAAATCTTTAACAGCTATTAAAATGATAGTGATCAGGGGTGCCTGGGTGGCTCAGCTAGTAGAGCATGCAACTCCTGATCTCTGGGTAGTGAGTTCAAGGCCCACATTGGGCAAAAAGCTTACTTAAAAAAAAAATGATGGTGATCAGTATTTTATAAAGGATGCACCTCTTAATTGCTGCTCCTTGGGCTCCACAGTCAAACGTGTTTGGGGAAAAATCTGGGGTGACAAAAATCAAAAGTGTTTTACTGCAGGAAAAAAAAGTCAGGGACAGGGCAAGGAAAGAAGTAGAATGCCTCCACCCTATACTGGTTTGACCAGAGATTCTTTTTGTATGGAACATCCCAAGGAGCCACTCTTCTGAGGAACATTTTAGAAAACACTGATATAGAATTTGAGGCACAGATAATGATTTTAAGCAAAAGGCAAAATAAAAAAAAGCAAGTTTCAGAACAGTGCATATTAACATGGTCCATTGATATAGATATGTGTTTTATAAATGTATTTATATAAAAAGCTGTTTCTCGGGATGCCTGGGTGGGTCAGTCAGTTAAGCATTTGCCTTCGTTTCAGGTCATGATCCAGGGTCCTGGACTGAGTCCCACATGGGGCTCCTTGCTCAGCAGGGAGCCTGCTTCTCCCTCTGTCTGCCACTCCCCCTGCTTGTGCGCTCTCTCTCTCTGACAAATAAATAAAATCTTTAAAAAAATAAAATAAAAAGCTATTTCTTTATTTGCATTTAAAGATCAGGAAAGCCAGACACCAAAATTCTAACAGTGTTTTCTTTGGAGGGAGAGAGTAGGGGTGGTTGATTAACTGATTGACTTCCCAACTTTTATTCTTTAAATTTTTTTTAAAGATTTTATTTTTAAGTAATCTCTACACCTAATGTGGGGCTCAAACTCACAGCCCCAAGATCAAGAGTCACATGCTCTACCAACTGAGCCAGCCAGGTGTCCCCCAACTTTTATTCTGAAAAAATCTCAAACCTATAGGAAGGTTGCAAAAAGAATACAGTGATCAGGGGCCCATGGCTGGCTCAGTGAATAAAGCATGTGACTCTTGATCTCAGGGTCGTGAATTCAAGCCCCACACAGGCATAGAGATTACTTAAAAAAAAAAAAAAAAAGAACATACCAATCAGTCTTTAAACTTTATCTAATTTACCAGTTGTTAACATTTTGCCACATCTGCAATGTACATATGTGTGTGTGTATATACGTACATACATTCAAGGTTATATTTGTGTTTTTTTTTAAAGATTTTATTTATTTATTTGAGAGAGAGAGAATGAGAGATAGAGAGCACGAGAGGGAAGAGGGTCAGAGGGAGAAGCAGACTCCCCGCCGAGCAGGGAGCCCGATGTGGGACTCGATCCAGGACTCCAGGATCATGACCTGAGCTGAAGGCAGTCGCTTAACCAACTGAGCCATCCAGGCACCCAAGGTTATATTTGTGTTTTAGCAAGCCATTTGATAGTCAGCTGCAGACATCATAATACTCTTTTCCTCAATACTGTATTCAGATGCATCTCCTAAGAAGGGGATATTCTCCTATTTAACCACAATTTGACAGTCACGCTCAGGAAACTACCTGTTAATATAATACTATTATCTAAAATATTAAAATGCCTCCTATTCTCATTTCCCCAAAGTGTCCCAATAATGCCTTTAGATTTCCCCCCCCCAATCCAGGATCCAACCAAGAACTGCATATTGCCGGGGGAAGGGGGGGCAAAATGGGTGAAGGGGAGTGGGAAGTACAGGCGAAAAAGAAACACACACACAAAAAAAGAATCGCACGTTGTAGTCAGTTGCCATGTCTCTCTAGTTTCCAGATTATGAGTAATTAAACTTTGTTTTTACTTTTCTATTGTGTATTTTCTAATGTTTTCCAATGGACATGGAACACTTTTGTTAAGAAGTTAGGAGGGGATGCCTGGGTGGCTCAGGTGGTAAGGCATCCGATTCCTCATTTCAGCTCAGGTCATGATCTCAGTGTCACGGGACTGAGCCTCACATGGGGCTCTGTGCTCAGCAGGGAGTCTGCTTGAGATTCTCTCTCTCCCTCTCTCTGCCCCTCCTGCCCCCACGCACACCTGGGCTCACTCACTCTCTCTCTCAAATAAATAAATCTTACAAAAAAAAAAAAAAGAAAAAATAGGAAGATGTCTGGCTGGCTCAGTCAGTATACCATGTGCCTCTTGATCTTGGGGTTGTGGGGTCATGAATTTAAGCCCCACGTTGGGCATGGAGCCTACTTATTAAAAAAAAAAAAAAAGGAATAAAAATAGGAGTCAAAATAGCCAGACTATGGCTGTGAAACCCCAAAGTCATGTTCTAGGTCCCAACTGAAGTGACCCCTTCCCTACCCACAGCAGGGGAGGCCAAGGGGAGCCTGACAGTCTCTCTTCAGCGTGAGAGCTGAGGCCATCCACTCTTCTTTCTACAAGGTTCCAAATCCATGGCGGTCAATATACAGGTCTGGAATTAAGATCCTATGAGAAGCCGGCCCCCTCCTTACCTGCACAGGCGGGGGGCCCTGGGGCATGGGCTGGTCCAGGGACGTGAAGGCCGACATGGCAGACATGAGCACATCATCACTCACCAAGATGTTCCCCTGCACCAGGGTCTGGATCAGCGGGGATGGGGGCACTGTAATGTACGTGGAGATCTGGGTAGTGTGAATGAGAGAGAGAGAATGGAAGGGAAGAGAAGAGATATGTCTGAGGCTCTGGAAGGAAACGGGGCATGATGCAAAAGACTCGGGCTCTGGAACCCCACAGCCCTGTGTTTCATTTCCACCTCTACTTCTCCCTGCTGTGTGACCCTGGGCAAGTCACTCCACCTTTCAGAACTTCCATTTCCTTATCTACGAAATGAGAATAAGCCATAACTCTCTGTAAGAGAAATACCCTATGACCCAGCAATAATACTTTCTGGTATCTCTCCTAGAGAAACACTCACACATGTCCACAGGGAGTCCATGAACAAGAGTATCCTATATAGCTTTATTTCAAACAGCGAATAACTGGAAAGAACCTCAGTGTCCATCAAAGGGGAAACGGAGTAAAACAATACAATACAGTCATACCATAGAATACTACACAACAGATAAAAGGTATTGCATGAAAAACCAAATTATGTAATAACATGCAGATTATATATTCTTACTTCAAAAATTCTAAAACAAAAGCACTATAGAATTCCTGTGGGAATCACCATGCTCTGTATTAGGAGAGGCCTGTGGCAGCCTGAGAAGTATCAGTATTCAAGTCCTACAGATCTGGGGGTGAATGCTTTTATTCTGACGGCAGGAATTATGTCTATACAGTGGATGGAGATAACGTTTTAAAGGAATAAGGAGATAAGAGGAAGCCAGAAGGAAATTTGACCCCTTGACCTGGCGTCCTGAGACATGTCCAGCCTCCTTTACGAGGATTCTTTAATCCCTCCAAGAGTCCCTGACCCAGGGTGTCTCTGCTCTCCCCTGACCTCCAGACCTGTAGATCTGTCTGCATCTTCACCACCTCCACTTAAAGGCCCAATGGGTATCTCAAATCCAGCATGACCAGTTGAACTCCTGACATCCCTCCCAAATCTTCTTCTTGCTGTTTCCCCACTTCAGTAAATGGCAACTCCACCTCTGCAGTGGATCCCCCTTGACTCCTCCTGATCTCACACCTCACATCCAGCCTATCCGCAAGCCCTTTTGGCTCCACCTTCAAAACATTTCCAAAATCTCATCTCTTCTCTCCACCTCCACTGCCACCATCCAGCCAAGCCACCACCACCTATTGCCTGGATTGGTACAACAGCCCCCTAAAGCCTCCTGGGTTTTTCTCTTGACTCCCACCAAAATCTATTCTCTGTACAGCAGCCAGAGTAATCTAGTTTAAGTGTAAATCAGACTATGTCCCTCTTCTGTTCAAAACCTTCCTAAGGTTCGCATCTGACTCAGAGGAAAAGCCCACGAGGCGCACATGCTCACCAGGATACCCCTGTTGCCTGTCTGAACTTATCATCTTCCATCCTCCACCTCATTCACTCAGCTCCAGCCACACTCACCTCCTTGCTGGTCCTGGAATAAACCCAGCACACTCCCATGCCAAGGCCTTTGTACTTGCTGATCCCTTCTCCTGAAATACTCTTCCCTACACTAGCAGCATGACTCATTCCCTCATCACCTTAGGCCTCCACTCCTATGTCACCTCTTCACAGAGCTCTTCCCCAAGCACCATATACAAAATGACAAAACCGGCGCCTGGATGGCTCAGTCGGTTAGGCGACTGCCTTCGGCTCAGGTCATGATCCAGGAGTCCCTGGATCGAGTCCCACATCAGGCTCCCTGCTCGGCAGAGAGTCTGCTTCTCCCTCTGACCCTCCCCCCTCTCATGTGCTCTCTCTCTCTCTCTCATTCTCTCTGTCTCAAATAAATAAATTTAAAAAAAAAAAGATTTAAAAAAAACCAAAATGACAAAACCTCCCATCCCTGTCTCGGCATCCCCATCTCTCTGCACTTAACATCCCCTGAAAAAAGTATACTATACTATATTATACTATAGTATACTATCTCACCCACCTCCATGAGGGCAGTGATGTGGAATATCTGTCCATCCCAGTGCCCACACGGTGCCTGACACATAGTGCATGCACAAAAAAGACTTGAATGGGGCGCCTGGGTGGCTCAGAAGGGTAAGCGTCTGCCTTCGGCTCAGGTCATGATCCCAGGGTCCTGGGATCGAGTCCCGCATCAGGCTCCCTGCTCCTTGGGAGCCTGCTCCTCCCTCTGCCTCTCTCTCTCTCTCTCTCTCTGTCTCTCATGAATAAATAAATTAAAAAAAGTTTAAAAAAAAAAAAAGAGTTGAATGAATGAATGAACAAACACACAAATGAATGAACGAATACCTGGCGATTGGTAGGAGGTGGGGCCTGCTGGACCGCTGTGGGGGCCGCCGAAGGCGTGTAGATGCTGTTAGTGGCCAATGAGGCCGTGGCCAGGGGAGGGGCGTTCCCCTGGCACTGTTCCCGCTTGTGGGTCATAAATGCCGGCAGCGAGTTGAACTGCTTCTTACACTTCCCGCAGAGAAAAACATCCTCATCATCTAGGGGTCACACCCACACGGAAGCAGAGGGAGAGGAACATTGATAAAAAGCAAGATACATGAGAGGGCATCACAGTGAGAAACGGGAAAACCTAACAGCAATCTGTGACCCAGCGTGCTTGTGTCAAGTGCCAACTCTGTGCTTCCAAAAGGAGATTTCAAAACCAAATAGGCAACTGCAGGAATATCCAGCCATGTCTACCCAGGTATCGAAAAATTAGAACTCAGGAAATAGTGGAGTGGGTACGCTTCAAAGCTGAGAAATTCAGAATCTTTATCCCGCCTGAATTTGTTCATCAGTCCCCAAATGGGCTACATGACCTTCTACGTCTCTGCATCCCGTTCCCCCTGCAAGCTGCTTCTCTCAGAACAACTTACTCCGCAAGACTCTGCTCAGATGTCACCTCCTTCAGGAAGCCTTCCTAAAGCTAGCTGCCATAGTTTCTTCCGCTGGGTGCACTGCTCATCTCACACTCTTCCCAGCACCAGCAAACCATGAGTCCTCCAAAAGGGAGGAAATGAGGCTTACTTATTACCATAACTGCAGTATCTCCTGGGTAACACAGGAGGCCCTTGATGGGTATTTACTGAATGAGTGAAAAACTCAATGAATGATTAGCTATAGTGGACACCAGCCACTGAGCGGTGCCAAGCACTCGACATGTTGTGGCAAAAATGTCTTATTTGTCATTCAACATCCACTCTTCCTTCTTAGATAGTAAGAGTGGGAAACATGACCATCTAACTAAAGACTTTATCTCCCAGCCTTCTTTGCAGCTAGACATGTCATGCGACTGAATTCTGACCAATAGGACGAGAGCAAAAGTATAGTGTCTATGCAACTTCCTTTTAAAAGGAAGGCATAATGTTTCCCGATTAAATACAACATAAGTTGTAGGGGTGCCTGGGTGGCTCAGTCATTAAGCGTCTGCCTTCGGCTTGGGTCATGATCCCAGGGTCCTGGGATCGAGCCCCACATCGGGCTCCCTGCTTTGCGGGAGGCCTGCTTCTCCCTCTCCCACTCCCCCTGCTTGTGTTCCCTCTCTCGCTGTGTCTCTCTCTGTCAAATAAATAAATAAAATCTTTAAAAAAAAAAAAAAGAGAAATAACTTCTGGGTCAAAGGTACATGCATTCCCATTTAGCCATTCCCTATGTCATGATCCTCACATTCGCTAAGTGATTGAGGAAGTGTGTCCTCATTGCTAAGCAGAGAAAAGCATGAGCCTGAAGACCCAGGCTGGGAGGAAGGGGAGAAGGTTCAGACACCAGATGGTATCCTGGGCACCCCAGTTGGCAATTCACTCTTATACCCCTTCATGAGTCCCACCTGTTTTTCACAGGGAGCTACCCACCCTTCCCACCAGTGAACCGTGAACCTGAGCAGATACTCACCCAATGGCTGGATAGCAGGAGGTGCACTGACACTCTGGCCTGTTGGATCAGGGACTGCTCCTTGGCCATCCAACAATGACTGGACCGCCAGGACGGTCTGATTGTCCATTCCTGAAAAAAGAAACGGAGTCTCTGACTTCCCCCTTATGAGCCAGACCCAACACGAGCTCTCTTTGGCAAAGACAGCTGGCTGTGCCCCAATATACATTCTCTCCTACTTCCATTGCAATAGAATCCAAAATTTTTGACTGAAAATGTGGCCCCCCCCCACAATAAAGATTACATTTCCCGGGCGCCTGGGTGGCTCAGTTGTTAAGCGTCTACCGTCGGCTCAGGTCATGATCCCAGAGTCCTGGGAACGAGTCCCGCATCGGGCTCCCTGCTCGACGGGAGGCCTGCTTCTCCGTCTCCCACTCCCCCTGCTTGTGTTTCCTCTCTCACTGTGTCTATCTCTGTCAAATAAATAAATAAAATCTTAAAAAAAAAAAAAGATTACATTTCCCAACTGCTCTTGCAGCTAAAGAATGTCTAAATTCTGGACAATGGGATTTAAGGAAAGGTGTTTTATGGTGGTATCTGGGAAGTTATCTTAAAACTGCCTAGTATGTGATGCCCTTTTTTGCTCCATCCTCCATCCTGCTTCCTACAACAAGAATATGATACTGGGGAAGTCTAGCCACCATCCCATATCATAAAGTAAAGGGCCATACCCTAGGAATTGCAGGGCAAAAGCTGGAAAGATCCTGGGCCTCTGAGAACCTTGTAGAACACAGCCATCCTTGGAGCTCTGGACCGTCTTCCTCTGGACTCCCATACAGAAATTTCCCATAGAGAAATAAACTGCTAGGGGCGCCTGGGTGGCTCAGTCGGTTAAGCGTCTGCCTTTGGCTCAGGTCATGATCCCGGGGTCCTGGGATCCAGCCCCACATCCGGCTCCCTGCTCAGCGGGGAGACTGCTTCTCCCTCTCCCTCTGCCTCCTACTCTGCCTACTTATGCTCTCTATCTCTCTGTCAGATAAATAAATAAAATATTTAAAAAAGAGAGAGAGAGAGAAATAAAACTCTACCCTGTTTAAACCACTGCTAGATTGGACTTTTCTCTTCCTCAGGGAACAGTCTGGTCCTAAATCATAAGCCCTTCCACAAATCATGTTACCGAGTCTTCCCATCCTACCCTACAAATCCCACAAATCTGTTTGCACTTGGGCGTCCTTGCTTCCCTTGTTTTCCAACGTGTATTGCTCTTTTCAGTTCCTCAGTAAACAGTGTAAATCTGAATTTACGGTCAGGGCACCCATGAGAGGCTGCGTACTTCCATGTTTTCCAATCAGTTGTCACTGCTGCTGAGGTTCACAGTAGTACACTGTCTAGCCATGTCACCAGCTGGAAGACAGGTCTCCTCACATCTAAGTGGCCACCAAAGCACACTGCCTCCCTCCCAGAAAACCCAGAGGATGCCTCCTTCTCTCTGTCCCCACAGCCAATGCTCTGCTTCCAACCTCTCAGCTTTTACCTGGACATCTGCTCCAGCTTCTAAAGGCAACGGAAATTAGAACCATTAGTTGCTGCAGCCGAAGTGAATCCGTATTTTCTCTCGTCACAATGCATACTGTGTCTCTCCTGAGGCCAGCTCTCCCCTCCAACCCCTCCTGCTCCCTCAGAAACCACTCTCCACCAACTGGTCCCTTTCTTCACGGTATGCCTGCAACCTCTCCCTCCCATCAACAGCTACACATGCTCAGGTCTCTCTAGAATGCCCACTCTTGAACCCGTGTTCCCATCTCTCCTCCCTTCAACATGAATCATCCTTCTATCTCCTCTACCCACCTCCCAATCCTCCTCTACCCACCTCATGGGGCTTAAGCCCCCAGCATTCCACCAAAATCACCCAAGAATGCCTGGCAGCATTGGACATTCCTTCCTGAGACACTCCTTCTCTGACTCTAGGATACCTCCCTCCTGGGTCTTCTCCCACCTCTCTGCTCACTTCTTCACAGACTGCTAAGCTCTCTTCTGTCCATTCCCTAAATGTTTGTTTTTGAAAGGTTCCTTCAGTCTGGATTCTCTCTCCTCTCCCTGGGCAGACTCATTCACCTCCCATCTAGTTCTCCCCAAAATCTAGAGTCCCAAACCTGGGGCTTGCTCCCCTGGATGAGCTTCAGTAAATCTTCTCCTATTTTAGGCAAAATTGTGAGTAGATTAGCATTTGTATGCAAATCTGTATATGAGTATTCACAGCAGTTTTATTCATAATAGTAAAAAACTGGAAACAACTCAGATGTTCCTCAATGGGTGAATAAACTGTGGTACATCCATACCATGGACTACAGCTCAGTAATAAAAAGGAACGAACTACTGATATGCACAATAACTTGGGTGAAACCCCAGGGAATTACGATAAGTGGAAAAAAGCCAATTTCAAAAGTCATATACTATACGATTCCATTTACATGACATTCTTGAAATGACAAAATTTTAGAACCGGAGAACAGATTAGTGGTTGACAGACATCAGGGATGACAGGGAGAGGGGAAGGAGGTGGGTATGGCTACCAAAAGGCAGCCTTTTATAGTGATGGAACTGTTCTGTAGTATGTTGTGATAGAAAATAGTCTTGCACAATGTTACATTGAGGGAAACTAGGTAAAGGGTATATATGAATATACAGAAAAAAAACACAATGATCTCAAAATAAAAAATTTGATTCAAGGGGTGCCTGGGTGGCTCTGTTGGTTAAGTGTCTGCCCTCGGCTCAGGTCATGATCCCAGGGTCCTGGGACTGAGCCCCATGTTGGGCTCTCCATTTAGCGGGGAGCCTGTTTCTCCCTCTTCCTCCGCCTGCCACTCCCCCTACTTGTGCACTCGCTCTCGCTCTCTAATAAATAAAATCTTTAAAAAAATCTTTTTAATTTTGATTCAAAAAATACTGTCTGTTAAAACTATAGAGACAATCAGAAGATCAGTGATTGCCGGGGGTTTTGGGGGAGAGCTGAACAGACAGAACACAGAGGATTTTTAGAGCAATGAAAATACTCTGTGATAATATTGTAATGATGGATATATGTCGTTGTACATTTGTCCAACAGAATGTGCAACATCCAGAGTGAACATTAAGAAAAACCATTGACTGGGCACCTCGGTGGCTCAGATGGTTAAGCGTCTGCCTTCGGCTCAGGTCATGATCCCAGGGTCCTGGGATCAAGTCCCGCATCAGGCTTCCTGCTCAGCGGGAGGCCTGCTTCTTCCTCTGCTTCTCTCTCTCTCTCTCATGAATAAATAAAATCTTTAAAAAAAAGGAAAAGAAAAACCATTGACTTTGGATGACTATGATGTGTCAGTGTAGATTCGTCCTTGGTAGCAAATGTACCATTCTGGCAAATTATGTTGATAATGGGGGAGGCTAGTCATGTGTGAGGTCAGAGGCTATTCAGGAAATCTCTGTACCTTCCTTTCAACTTTGTTGTGAACCTAAAGCTGCTAAAAGTAAAAAATAGTCTTTTTAAAAATGCTGCCTGTCTAAAACTGAGCTCAAACTAAGTGTGTCACCCTCACCCCTCAGTTTAACCTCTTCCAGTAATCCTCCTCAACAATAATAAGCACTAATGTCCACCCAGCCACAGCCCCTGGGGCACCCCTTGATTCTTTCCCCAACCTGTTCCCCTGCTCCTCCTCATTTCTAGTCCTTCAGCAAGTCTAGCCTATTCTGCCTCCACTGCCTCTCTCAGATCCACTTTCTTCCATCCCGCAGCTGTCCCCCTGGCTCAGGCCACCATCGGTTCTCAGCAGGACAACTGCAGCTACTTCACTCACCTCCCTGCTGCCACTCTGGCCCCCTCCAGTGTGTCCTCAGAGCAGCCTGAGTGAACTTTATAAAACATACATCAGATTGTGCTGCTCCCCTGCCGAAAACCCTTTCTCAGCTCCACAGTGATTCCAAGATAAAGTTCACAAGTCTCATCTCTAGCTCCTCACTCACATGAACTTCTGTGAATCCTTGAAGACCTCTCTTCCCCCAGGGCTTTGTAAATGCAGTTCCTACTGCCTGGGTCATCTCTGAGTTCCCCACAGTTCTGCTGTCCTTGCTCTAGCCCAGCATGCATCACACTGTCCTAGGAACTGATTTTTCTTTTAATTTCTTCATCACTCAATACGTGGATACATTCTTGTAGTGAAAATTCAAACATGGAGGACGTCCATGGAAACTAAAGAGAAAGTAGGCCTCACCCTATTCTATTGGTCTCCTGGAGGGAACCACACTGACCCTGGCCCCCCACGTCCATCACCCATAATAGCACCAAATGCCAGCTAAGGCAATCTTTTATGGTTTACCTTTTCTACAATTCTGTAATTTCAAGAGTTGCTTGTTCTATAATTTCTGTATGCTTCCCTCCCCTCACATGCCCCCTGCCCTGACTGTGGAGCAGGAATTGTGTCTGGCTCAGTGAGTATTCCTGAGATTAAAATTCTCCAGATGGCGGTAGGGTTTACCCCCATTTTATGGTGAGAACTCTGATCCTCTAAGAAGTGAAGAGACATGGCTGAGATGTCCTACAGGACTAAGTCTCAGCTACATACTACTAGTCTGGCCAACTTTCAGCCTTCGCCCTAATTATGTGTACACTGATCTTATCAGTGCACACATCTCGTCCGTATCCGCCTGCATCTACCCTGTGCCAGGGTCCTAAAGTCACGGACTCCTCCCCACCACCTATGTTCCGCAGGTGCACAGGGAGGCCTTCAGTGTCGGTTGTCTCCAAAGCCCAAATCCCCTGCACCTGGGGTTCATTTCCATGCTAGGAACCTCCAAAGCACAGGACAATCAGTTGGCGCCCAGTGTTTATAGGTTTCCGTCTGAGGGCACTGTGTCCCAGCCAAGCACACCGTTGCCACCCATCGTTTCTTGGTCTGAGTGTATAAAACTCTGCACCCCAGCACGGTGCACAAAATAGGCGCCTAGTGTTTGTTGCTTTGGGTCTGTGAGCACCGAGTCCTGGCCTTGCACACAGGTAGCACCTATCCTTTCCTGGTCTGATTTTGAGAAACTACCTCAAGGCCTGAGGCACAGTTGGCGCTCGATACAAGGTCTTCGTGATCAGTTAGGCTGCTTCAGGCGCCAAGCCTCTCCCGCCCCCGCACCACCGTCCCCCCCTCAGCGCAACCTTGGCGGGTGCCTGGCTTCCACGCTGCGGCCTCCCCGGCTGTTCCCTCCAGGAAGCCCCTCCCGCGCCGGCCCGAGGCCCTCGCGGTTGACGCTGTTCCTGTCCAAGGCCTTTCCCCCCTCCGCCCCAGCCATGCCTACCCAGCTGTTCTGCCCCGGTGCTCCCCCGCCCCCCCCAGGGCTTTCTCTCCTCGCTGTTCCCGTCCCGTTGTCCCCCTTGCGCCGGCCCTCGGCTCCCGCGGCTGTTCTGGTCTCATGCCCCCGCCCTCCGCCATTGAGCCTTATCTCCGCCGCTGTTCCGGTCCCGGTGCCCACCCCCCCGCCGGGCCTAGTCTCCCGCGGCTGTTCCCGCCCGTGCCCCTCCCGCCCCGCGGCTGTTCCGGCCCCGGCGCCCTCCGCCCCGCGGCCGCCGCGCGCCCTGGGCCCGGCGCTGCGAGGACGCGGCGGGAGGGGGCGCAACGCGGAACAGCCGCCTCCCCAGGCCCCGCCGCCGCTCACCCTCCAGGGCCTCGAAAATCGTCTGCGCCATCTTGGAGCTGCCGCCGTCTCGGGAGCCGATGCGGGGCTACGTGAGCATTGTGGGAACCGCGGCGGGGCCAGGGCCGCCAGGGGGCGCTCGGGTACTGCCGCCGAGCCCCCCCGTCCGGGAAATTCAGCCATGGCTCCCCCGGATAACCCAGTCACCGGCATGTGGAGCCCCATCCCTGTCTCACTTGAATCCCCAATTCTGCACACGGGCCCCATCCCAGCCGCACACAGCGGATCTCCCAATTGGGTATTGGACCCCTAATATTATCTGGACCTGCCACCCCCGCCCCTGCACGTGAGACCCGCAGTTATGCAACATGGAACTTATTTCCACCGCACACAGTATCCCCCACCTAACCCGGACCACCCAACTCTGTGACAAGGACTTCCACCTAACCCAAGACCCCTGCCTTAGCTGTGCAACACTGATTCTCACTCCTTATCATACACTTATTGTCCCCAACTACAGTGAGCCCCATCCATCACACCTACTGGGAGTCACCTATCTCCTGAAGTGCCTCCCATCTCAACCTGGTCTTAATCCCCGATCATCTCAGACATTCACCCATGGCTGTTGCTTAACCCTCCATTTTCACCTTTTGGGGACCTCCATTTCCTCTTCATCCAGACCAGCCCTGCCTCCTGGGGACTCCATTCTGTCAATAAAACCCCGATCCCGCCTTAGCAACCTTCAGCCCAGCCTTACAAAAAGCCTATCCAGGTCTCCCAGGGATTTCCCCCCACTCCAGTCCTCATTGGGGCACCCCCCCCATCCAACACCGCTCTCTCTTCATAGTTCATGCTCCATTAGCCACTAATTGGGAGTTTACTATGCACCAAGTCCTATAACAGCTCCAGGATCCAGTGCTCCTTTCCCTTGGAGTTAGGGGTGGGGGAAGCAGAGAGACATTAACTCTTAAAAATTAATTACCAGGTGTGACAGTGGTTCCAAAGAAGTACACTTGGACCACAGGGAAGAGTTGGGAAATGTGTTGGAGGGGAGAGGCAACCAGGGAGGTGCCCTCAATCATGATCTATGAATGTGGCCAAATCCTCCAATTGGCTATTGGATTTGACTCTAAATGTTCTCATTGTTTTTTCTTAAATACCTATTTTAGTCTCATCCAATGTAATAACCATAAGAATCACAATTTTCATTTTCTCATATTCACTAAATAAATATGTAACTCCTAAGAGTAAAAAAAAAAAATTTTTTTGTTCAAAGGTCCTTTGCCCTTATGGAACATTACTAGCCACTGTTCCTGATGAGTTGCCTCACAGACCCTCCACCTACACACCCCCTCAAGGCCCATTTCTACTGGTGAACTCCCCATCTTGCCCCAAATACCACCCCTGTTTCCCCCAACACTACACCCCTTCCCCTTCCTATTTACCCTTGCACAGCAAGCCTTGAGCAAATGTCCCCCACAGAGAACCTACCATTTTCCCAGGTTGTATGCCTCACCCTCTTTCCGGGGGAACTTTGGAGACCCAGGGCCCTCCTCAAGCCCTAAACCCCCCTTTCCATTGCCTCTCTGACAGGAGTCAGGCCAGGGTTCCCACCTCCATGTCTTTCCTTTAACATCCCCATTGATCCAATGGCCTCAGATTCTCGTCATCTCCCCCCTTCAAGAGCTTCTCAATATAACTGTTCTTTTTAAAAATTATTCAAGTACTATATTAATATATTCACACTCATTTAATTAGAATTGACCCTTGAACAACAATGGGGGTTGGGGCACCAAACTTGGGGCACAATTGAAAATCCTGTATACAACTTTTGACTCCTCAAAAATGTAGCTACTAATAGCCTACTGTGACCAATAGCATAAAGTCGGTTAACAAATATTTTGTATGTTATATGTATTATATACTGTATTCTTATAATAAAGCTAGAAAAAAGAAAATGTTAAGAAAATCATAAGGAAGAGGGGCATCTGGCTTGCTCAATTGGTAGAGCATGTGACTCTTGATCTCAGGGTTGTGAGTTTGAGCACCACATGGGGTGTAGAGATTACTTAAAAATAAAATCTTTAGAAAATGGAGGGGGCACCTGGGTGGCCCAGTAGGTTAAGCTTCTGACTCTTGGTTTCACTTAGGTCACTGTCTCAGGGTTGTGAGATTGAGCCCTGAATCAGGCTTGGTACTCAGCGTGGAGTCTGCTTGGGTTTCTCTCTCTCCCTCCCCCTCTGCCCATCTCTCCACTTGTGCATGCTCTCTCTCTCAAATAAAGTAAATCTTTAAAAAAAAGAAGAGAAAATACATTTATAGCACTGTACTGTAAAAAATTCACCTGCACAGTTCAAACCCATGTTGTTCAAGGGTTAACTGTAATTTAAAATATTTATTACAGGGGCGCCTGGGTGGCTCAGTTGATTAAGCCTCTGTCTTTGGCTCAGGTCATGATCCCAAGGTCCTGAGATCAAACCTCACATCAGGCTCCCAGCTCAGCGGGGAGCCTGCTTCTCCCTCTCCCTCTGTCCCTCTCTCCACTCATTCTCTCTCTCTCTCTCTCCCCCAAATAAATAAAATCTTAAAAAATAAAATAAATAAAATATTTATTATATACATATTGTGTTAGACATCATTCTAGATGCTGGGGACACAGCCATGAACATAAAGACAAAAATCCTTGCTTTCGTGGAGTCATAGTCCTGCAGGCAAGATGGACTATAAACAAGAAAAAAAAAAAAGAAATATTCTGTGATTATATATTTTCTTTCCTCTGCAGGAAAGGAAGCTACTTTGGACAGGGTGGTCAGGGAAGGCCTCTCTGAGGAGGTGGACTTGAGAAATGATATGGAGTCACATGGAGAAAAGGAAACATGCAGAGGTTATTAGCTATATCATCTTGGGCAAGTGCAAAGACCCTGAGGTCTAAATGAAAGAAGGCCAAAGAATGTAAAGGAACAACTGAGGATAATAAGTGAGGGATGAGGATGAGGATGGAGAGACAGACAAGGCCAGTGTGAGGGTCGAAGTTTAGTTCTGAGGGTGATGGGAGGCACTGGACAGTAAAAGTTTCCACTAATACAGTCTTGACAGTTTTCCATATATTTCCATATATCCAGGTGTATGTGCACATAGTTGATTTTTATCTCTTCCTCAGGACTTTGCAAATTCTGTTCTCTCACCAAAATGCTGTTCTTCCACCCTCATTGGAACAACACAAGCTTGCCTTTGTGCCTCCTCTAGAAAGCTTTCCATGATCTCCCTGGATGGGATCCCTCCCTCCCTCGCTGTTCCCGTTTCTCACAGTACCTGGTACTACTGCTGTCATGTGATACTTTTCTTGGAAATTCCCCTTTCCTCCAACCCCTCAATAGGAGCTCTCTGAGCCAGGGAGGTACTGCATCCATTCTGGTTGGAACTCAGAGCTAGACACAGAGGAACCTGAGAAATGCTTGTTAATTGACCACCTGGCTGGGGCGCCTGGGTGGTTCAGTCATTAAGCGTCTGCCTTCGGCTCAGGTCATGATCCCAGGGTCATGGTATCGAGCCCCGTGTCGGGCTCCCTGCTCCGCGGGAAGCCTGCTTCTCCCTCTCCCACTCCACCTGCTTATGTTCCCTCTCTCACTGTGTCTCTCTCTGTCAAATAAATAAATAAAATCCTTTAAAAAAAATTGACCACCTGGCTGATATAATAACTGAATGAGGTTTCAGGGATGTAGAATCCATTTCCAGCAGGCTCCCCATTCAGGCTGACTCCTGCTCTGAACTTTCTGCTCCTCACCTCCATCTCTTCCTCCACCCAAATATGTCAGTCCTATTTCCTTAAGGCCCACTGGTTGGCACTGAACTGAATCAAATCACAGCTTAGAGACTCCTGGTATAACTAATGTGGTAATTCTAGGCATGGAGCCAAGTAGGGAAGAAGGAAAGTTTGGGAAACTTCCAGTGTCCCCCTCCACAATGAGTGCTCCTGCCACCCCAGAAAAGTTAACTTCTCCATGCGGAGGGGAGAAATCATGAGCAGCTTAAACCAGAGTCCCAGTTACAAGGGAAAGGAAGTAAGGACACACATAGCAATGCTGGGCCCTGACATCTTGTTCATTGGCATTGGTAGGAGACAGCAAAACATGGTGGTTGCTATGGGCTGAATTGTTTCCCCCCAGAATTCATAGACTGACATTCTAACCTCTAGTACCTCAGAATGTGACTGTATTTGGATATTGGGCCTTTAAAAGAAGTATTTAAGATTAAACAAGGTTATATAAGTGGGTCCTAATCCAGTATGACTGGTGTCCTTATAAAAAGAGGAAATTTGGACACAGGTATGTACAGACCATGTGAAGACACAAGGAGAAGACAGTCATAGAAACCTTTCAGTGTTTTTCAGGGGAAAATTTTTATATTTTATGTAACATTGCCACTATTTTCAGAGGAAGGATTACCTGAATAAACCAGTCCACTATTACTGAAAAGGAAGGAAGGAAGGAAGGAAGAAAATCCAGTTTCGGCGCTAAAATAGGCCAAGTATAATTCCTCCTTCACTGACCTCTGACACCATCTTCTGACACTGACCCAGGCAATAATATCCCAGATAAATACCACATGGCCCAAGTCCTGAGGGATACCCTCACAAGCCACAGCCACCACTCAATGTGTAGCTGTGATCCAGTGACAACTCCACATAGTGACACACACAAATTCCACCCACCAGTACTCTGGGAGATGTCAACCCCAAACTGTATTGCTTCAACAAGCATATGTTGGACACCCACCATGTGCTAAGTGCTGGGGTTACAGCAGAAAACAAGACAGACAAGGTTTCTGCGGTCATGGAATTTACAGCCCGGTAGGGGCAATGGACGATGGAAATGTAGCAAACAAGTAATTTCAAAAAGTGAAAAGCTGTATGACGGAACTAAAAGAGAGGGCAGTGCTACTTTAGATGGGACATCTAAGAAGCTCTCTCCGAAGAGGTGGCATTTGATCTGAAACCTGAAGATTGAAAAGGAGCCCACCATGGGGGTAATGCATACCAGTCAGGAAAATACTAGGTGAAAAGGCGCTGAGACAGGAGCCGCCTTGGCATGCTCAAGGAACGGCAAGGAGACCAGTTTGGCTGGAGAGGAGTGAGTGAGGGGCCAAGTGACAGGATATGAGGTTAGAGAAGGAAGCAGGGGCCAGATTATAGTCTTTCTTGTGGACTGTGGGAAGGAGTTTGGATTTGAAGAATAAATGGAAGCCCTTGAGATCTCATGATTTATGCCCTAATAAGTTTGCTAGGAGCACTGTTACCCAATCAGAACAGTTTTGTGTAAAGACTTGTGAGGCCTGGCTCCTCCCAGTGTCACCCTCCCGATTCTAGGGAGGGCGGCTCCTCTTTCAAGAAACGTCCTTTCAAGCTCTCAGGTGACATACCTCCCGCCAAGCACGAAGGAAACAGGCTGCCTGGTTGGACAAATCCACGTGTGTGATTCGGGCTTTCTTAGAGCTGGTCGGGCGGAGCCCGTTGTGATTGGTTACAAACTCTCCACTCTTCCAATCAGACCGCTATTCGGGAGAGTGCGTGCATCTCGTTCCCCGTGTGAGACGAGTGAGCCATTTGATCGGCTCTTCCCGTGAGAGTGGCAGCAGACGCAGCCTATGAGCGCAAAGACGCGCTGCTCGGTCCAGTGCGGCCAGCGGTGCCGCCGGAACCCGGGGCTGTCAGTGCTGGTGCTGCTGCTCTCTCCCCACCACGGGCGTCCCTCGCACTATGGCGGTCCCGCCGCAGCTACGAGCCCTGCTCCATGCGGTCAACGAACTGTTGCGCAAGCGCCGCTACCACGCTGCTTTGGCCATGCTTAAGGGCTTCCGGAACGGGGCAGTGTGAGTGGGGCCGTTGGGCTGGGCATGGGCTGAGGGATGGGTGCGCTTTGTGAGGTAGGAGGACCGGATTCTGGGCGCGTTGCCCCCCTGTGTGCCCTTGAGCAGCCCTAGTGTGTTTCTAGGCCTCGGTGTCCACCATCTGCCCAGTGGGCGCTGGGGATTTGGGGTTCCTTGCGCCTTCTGAGCTGCGGCTCCCATTAAGCTGTGTCTGGGTCCTCCGTGCTTTGCAACCTGGGGCACTTGCCTTGACCACCTCCCACTCCAGCCTCTGTATCCCCTCGTTGGGGCCGACCCCCACCCCACCCCGCCTGCTTTGTGACCTTGGGTCTGTCTGGCTTCAACGGCCCTATCTGCACAATGAGAAGTGGCCACTGGCATCTAGCAGGCCAGCGGCGCGTTGTGTGCATGCTCCCACCATTAAGCTGCCTGTGGGCTCACATCCCACATCTCACTCCCCATCCGTATGACTCTAGCTCTAAGTCCCCATCCGGCCCAGGGGACTCCTGGGGCATAAGCCTGAGGAGTGACAACGACTGTAAAAGAAAGTGCAGCTGTTTGCTGGGCAAATTGATTCCACCCTGGCCATCAGATCTGCTGGAAAGGAGGTCTTGGGGTCATTTCACCTGGCTGGTAACTGCAGGGAGCTCCCCCTCCTTTAAAACTCATGCATAACAGTATCTTTTGTTGAGCACCTACTGTGCCAGAACTGGGGATGCAACAGAGAACAAACTGAACAAAGACCTGTACTCTTGGAGTTGACATGCTAGTGGCAGCATGGCATGTGGTGAGAGTACCTCTGGACTGCCTCTGCTCGAATCTTGGTACCACCTACCTGTGTGATCTTTTTTTTTTTTAAAGATTTTATTTATGGAGGCGCCTGGGTGGCTCAGCTGGTTAAGCAACTGCCTTCGGCTCAGGTCATGATCCTGAAGTCCTGGGATCGAGTCCCACATCAGGCTCCCTGCTCAGCAGGGAGTCTGCTTCTCCCTCTGACCCTCTCATGCTCTCTGTCTTTCATTCTCTTTCTTGCAAATAAAATCTTAAAAAAAAATTAAAGATTTTATTTATGTATTTGACAGAGAGAAAGAAAGCGCACGAGCAGGGGGAGAGGCAGGAGGCAGAGGGAGCAGCAGACTCCCCACTGATCAGGGAGCCTGGTGTGGGACCCGATCCTGGGACCCTGGGATCATGACCTGAGCTGAAGGCAGATGCTTAACGACTGAGCCACCCAGGCGCCCCTAAGCTATTTTAGTTTTCATTTTTTTAGGCCAACTGAATCTACTGATAGCCACTATAGAGTGTCTCCTGTACACAGATTCCCAGGAAAATAAAGCAGAAGAAGATGAGGAAGGAAAGGGAGAGTAATGTGTATTTCCTGCAGAGAGGGGATAGTTCTGGTCTGCTGCTGTTTTCTCGGTGGTAGGGATGAATTTGCACAGGTCATTTCTCATCTCTCCAGTCACCTCAGTGGGGGCCTTAAAGTTTTTATTCAGTCATTTGACATAGAGAGAGCAAGAGAGGGAACATAAGCAGGGGGGAGTGGGAGAGGGAAAAGCAGGCTTCCCACTGAGCAGGGAGCCTGATGCGGGGCTCGATCCCAGGACCCTGGGATCACGACCTGAGCTGAAGGCAGATGCCTAACGACTGAGCCACCCAGGCGCCCCAAGATTTATTTATTTTAGAGAGAGAGGAAGAGCACTGGGTGGGGAGGGGCAGAGGGAGAGGGACAGAGAGAATCTCAAGCAGACTCCCGTCTGAGTGTCCTGAGTGCAGGGCTCAATCTCACCACCCTGAGGTCATGACCTGAGCCGAAATCAAGAGTTGGATGTTCAGCTGACTGAGCCACCTAGGAACTCCTCAATTATTTTAATTTTAAAAGCAATGCTTAACCATTACAGATCATTTTGGAAATACGGAAAAGTTAAAAAAAGACAAAAGTAAATTCCCATATTCCTCCAGCTCAGGGAACATTGCTAATAACATTGTGGCATATTTCCTTCCAGTCTTTTTTTTTTCTTAATCCATTTTTACAAAGCTGAGGTCCTCCTGTGTATCATAGTTGGAAAGAGGTACACTTTGAATAAGTAGAAGGAGGTACGATGTTACTCAGCAACTGTTTTAGGGAATTTGTTAACTTTAAGATAGACCAAGCTAAATTCCAGAAATTACCTTCCCTCACAAATAATTAAGGGCAGTTCTAGAATCAGTCAGCAATCATGTATGGAGCACATTACTATATGTCAAGTACCATGCAAGGTGCTGGGGACTCTGCAGAAGACAAATCAAACACGGTCCCTCCCTCACAAGGCCCACGGTCTAGTGGAGGAAAGAGATAATTAGAATAGAATAGGGGCACCTGGGTGGCTCACTCGGTTAAGCGGCTGCCTTCAGCCCAGGTCATGATCCCAGGGTCCTGGGATCGAGTCCCGCATCGGGCTCCTTGCTCATCAGGGAACCTGCTTCTCCCTCTCTCTCCCTCTGCTTGTGCTCTCTGTCAAATAAATAAAATCTTTAAAAAAAAAAAAAGAATAGAATAAGTAATTACGAGTAATCGAGTCATTAACCCAGGACTGTAAACCACTGCAGAGAAGGTTGGAGCTCCATGGCAATGAAAATATTGCCCTAAACCTCGTCTGGTGGGTAAGAAGCCTCCACAGAGGTGCCCACTGAGACTGGAAGGCTGAGGAGTTGGCTGCCGCGTGAGGAGCAGGGAAGAGCAGTCCGGGCTGAGGGAACAGCCTGCCCAGAGGCAGGGAGGAAGCTGGTGGGTCAGAGGAACTAGGGGAAGGCCACGGGGCTGGAGCAGGAGAGGAGGGGCGCTGGAGGTAGGAGAAGTAAGCAGGGGCCAAATCCTGCAGCACTTTCAAGGCTGTGGGAGGAACCTGGATTTTATTCTGTGAGTATTGGAAAGGTATTGGCCACTTTGAAGAGGGGATGTGATATGATTTAAGCGTTAAAAAAGATGGGTCTGACTGCAACGGGAAGGTCAGGGTAGAACCGAGGGAGCAACTCCACACCAGTGGGGTTGGATGGGGTCGGTGGAGGCGTTTGACACACGTTGTCCCCTTTCATTGAAATTATAGCCGGCCCTCTAGCCTGATGTCCCCTTTTGCTGTTAGGCAAACCGAGGCTCAGAGAAGTGAAGTAGCAAGCCTGAGGCCCCACTCCTACGAAGGTGTCAGAACTGGGGTTTGAACCCAGATCTAACTTGGAAGCCAGCATTATCTTCCCTTCCAGGGTGACGTTCGGATTAGGGCTGGAGGCGGGTGGGGAAAGGCGTCAGAGAGCCTAGAAAGAAACTGTGAGGCAGTGATGCCATAATAACTGTTTCCTTTCATTTCTGCAGCTATGGAGCCAAAATCCGGGCCCCTCACGCGCTCGTCATGACATTTCTCTTCCGGAGTGGCAGGTACCCACCCCCTCTGCACACCCCTCAGACGGGGGGAGAGTATGGTCAGCCCTCAGTGCCAGGAAGCTTGCACTACCTTCCTAGCTAGGTCTAGCCGGCCCCCCTGCCACCACCGTCTCCTCCAGTACGACTCTGATCCTATTATTCCTGCTCAAAAACTCCCCGGGCTGCCACAGTCCTCCAAAAAAGCCCAGCTTCCTTCCTTAAAAAGCCCTCTGCAGCTAGTCGTGTCGAGCCCTGGGTGGCGTATGGAGCTGTTGAATCACTGTCTCGTACACCTGAAACTAATATAACAGCCTATGTTCACTATACTGGGATTAAAATAAATTAAACACAAAACCCCAAAGGCCCTCTGCTGCCTGGGCTCAGCTGCACCCCCACACTCCTCCCTACGTCCACCTGGGAGTGTCCCGGGCCCACAGGACCCCCTGCCACGCGGCGTGTTGTTCCAGCGCCGTACATTTGCTTATGTGGTAACCCCCGCCGGGCGCACCCTTTCCTCTTCACCCTACCTTTATTTCCTTCCTGGCAGCCCATACCAGCCATGTGAGGATCACTTCCTTGGGAAAACTGTCCGTGACCTCCTTCACTCACTCAGACTGCTTGGTCTCCCTCCACCCCCATAGCTTTCCCCTCATGGCACTTCTCAGAAACCACTCTGTGGCCTGGTTTTTAACGTATGTAGCCTCACCTGGCTCTTGTAAGAAGCACACATGGACAGCCTACTGGCCAAATCCAGCTCGTAAGAGTTTCTCTTTTTCTGTTTTTATTTAGGATTGCTTTTTTTTTTTTAAGATTTTATTTATTTGAGAGAGAGAGAGTGTATGAGCACGAGCAGGGGGAGGGGCAGAGGGAGAGGGAGAAGCAGGCTCCTCCCTGAGCATGGAGCCCGATGGAGGACTCGATCCCAGGACCCCCGGGATCATGACCTGAGCTGAAGGAAGATGCTGAACTGATTGAGCCACCCCAGCGCCCCTAGAAGCATTTGTGAAGGCAAGATTAGCACCAACACTTAACTGGAAAATCCAGCTTTCTTGCATTAGAACTGGCAACACTAGAGGCACCTGGCTGGCTCAGTCAGTAGAGCATGTGACTCTTGATCTTGGGGTCATGAGTTTGAGCTCCATGTTGGGCATAGTGTGTACTTAAAAAAAAAATTAACAACAACAAGAAAAAACTGGCAACACCGCGCTCATGTTCCTCTGAGGCGAGAACCAGCTGACTCTTAGCTGTCCTCACTCACCTGGCAGATTTCCACAGGTTGCATTAGACCCACTTTCAAGGCCCTCATCGAGCCTTGAGAGCACTTGGTTGTATGATCCTTGAATTGACTTCCGGGAGTACTTGCTGCTCTTCTCCCTGTGTTCTCTCACCCCCCTAGTGACTTAATTTTAAAAGTTAAATAGAATCCTTGCCCAACATGGGCGCCTGGGTGGCTCAGTCGTTAAGCGTCTGCCTTCGGCTCAGGTCCTGATCCCAGGGTCCTGGGATCGAGCCCCGCATCGGGCTCCCTGCTCGGCGGGAAGCCTGCTTCTCCCTCTCCCACTCCCCCTGCTTGTGTTCCCTCTCTTGCTGTGTCTCTCTCTGTCAAATAAATAAATAAAATCTTAAAAAAAAAAAAAAGAATCCTTGCCCCCAACTTAAATGTGCACTTTTCTCAGGATAAAGACAAAACTGCATGTCCTCACTTCTCCTCACATTCTGTCCCCCCCACATTCTCTGCTCAGGCCTTGATGGTTTCTTGCTGTTCCTTTACTCCCCACTCTCTGTCCCTCCTCCAGACCTTTGCATGTGCTGATCCCTCTGCCTGGGATGCAAGCCCTCTCCCCTCTCCACCTCATTGACGACTCATCCTTCTGATCCTAGGATCATCTCTGGTCAAGGTCAAAGTTTGATCCTTGCTTTGTGATTATTTATGTTTCTCTCTCCCATCAGATCACATACCTTATAAAGGCAGCAAGCATTTTTTCCTCAGAATCCTATCCCCAATTCCAGTACGTAGTAGGCTCTCCCTTACTCCCTCGTTCATGTCCTCACCTGCTCATGCCAAAAAGTCATTTACATTTACACCTACTACGTGCCAGGCTCTGTTCTGGGCCCTGGGGATCAACAAGCCAGGTGTAGGCACCACCCTCTGGTAGCTTCCACTGGGTTGGGGTGGGAGTGGGAAGAGATTAAGCCTATTAATGTCAGCTGGTGGGAGAGCTGTGAGGGAAAAGGGGACAGAGTAGTCAGGCAAGGCCTCTCTGAGGAAGTGACATGGAGTCAAGGCCTGAACCCAGTGGGGGAGCAGCCCCAAGGACATGGAAGCTAGAGGCCTGGGGCTGGCTCAGGTTTGCATGCCCAGTGGGGGAGTGCCCTGGGAGTAGTTGGGCCACCACTCATGGGGGTTCCCGGTATTTGTTCAGCCTCCAGGAGAAGCTGCGGGCCATCCTGCAAGCCACGTACACCCACTCCCGGAACCTGGCCTGCTTTGTGTTCACCTATAAGGGGCTCTGCGCCCTGCAGGCCCACATGCAGGGCGAGACCTACCAGGTGCACTCGTTCCTGGCTGCCTTCATCGGGGGCTTGCTGGTGTTCGGAGAGAACAATAACATCAACAGCCAGGTAAAGACTCTTCCCCAGGATAGGGCTCAGGGATCAGAGGCCAGGATGGGGAGGGACGTGGTCCAGGTATAGAATTAGGGGTGGAGGTCAAAGAAGAGGAACTCTTTGCTCCCTTCCATGTCCAGGCGTCTGTGATCCACCGGTCCCTGTGTGACCTTGGGAGGGTCACTTTCCATTTCCCCATCTGTAAACCAAGCAGCTTGCTGAAACGCCATGTTTCCCCAAGTCCATGTGTGTGGAGCAAAGTTTTTTTTGTTTTGTTTTTCTTTTTAATACGGAACGCTTCGTGAATTTGTGCGTCGTCCTTGTACAGGGGACTGCTAATCTCTGCGTCATTCCAGTTTTATTCTATGTGCTACTGAAACGAGTGCGATTAAAAAAAGATTAAGGGCGCCTGGGTGGCTCCGTTATTAAGCATCTGCCTTCGGCTCAAGTCATGATCCCGGGTCCTGGGATCGAGCCCCGCATCGGGCTCCCTGCTCCTTGGGAAGCCTGCTTCTCCCTCTCCCACTCGCCCTGCTTGTGTTCCCTCTCTCGCTGTCTCTCCCTCTCTGTCAAATAATAAATAAAATCTTTAAAAAAAAATCCAACAGGGCTCCTGGGTGGCTCAGTTGGTTAAGCGACTGCCTTCGGCTCAGGTCATGATCCTGGAGTCCCGGGATCGAGTCCCGCATCAGGCTCCCTGCTCAGCAGGGAGTCTGCTTCTCCCTCTGACCTTCCCCCCTCTCATGTGCTCTCTCATTCTCTCTCTCAAATAAATAAATAAAATCTTAAAAAAAAAAATCCAACAGACTAAGCACCCCCTGTGTGTCTGGCACACTTCTAGGTGCTTGGGGTGCATTACAATAAAATTAGAAAAGAAATTGAAAAGAAAGCTCCCATCCCCCTTCAGTTGTCAAGGCACTGTCCAGGAACACTTTAACTGTGTCCTTTTTTTTTTTTTTAAGACTTAATTTATTTTTGGAGAGAGAGAGCATGAGCGGAGGTGCAGAAGGAGAGGGAGAAGCAGACTCCTGCTGAGCAAGGAGCCCGATGTGGGGCTCGATCCCAGGACCCTGGGATCATGACCTCAGCTGAAGGCAGATGCTTAACCGACTGAGCCACCCAGGTGCCCCACTTTAACTGTGTCTTGTGTGGCCCTTCATAAATTGTCTGTGCTTGTATCTGTACATACTGGGAGTTTTCCACCAATGAGATCACGCCACACTTTTTCTTCACAGAATGATGTATTTGGGAGACCTTTCTTGTCAGTCTGTCATTCTTTTTAACATCAGCAGAACTCGCTCTTGGGTGGATGGACCAGCCTTGATTTCCCCAGTCTCCTCTGGATGGACACTTAGAGGGTCTCTAGCCTTTTGCCAGGACACACGCACTAGTCCACATCTTTGTTTGGACATCTTCTTACACGTGTCAATCCATCTGAAATTTCCTTACCCCGGAACTGTGGAATCTATCAATATGAGCATTTTGAATTTTGAGGAAGTTTCCCTAGCTTTGCTTTTTTTGTTAGAAATGTCACTGGTCTGTGAACTTCCAAGGGCTGGGGATCCTGGTCACACTATCTCCTTTCCCCTCCCTTCCTTTCCCTGACCCTTGGCCACAACTACTCTGACCTCCATTTTTAAAATTTTGTCATTTCAAAAATGTTATGTAAGTAGAGTCATTGCAGTATGTAACTTTTAGGGACTGGCTTTTTGCACGCAGCGTAATTCCCTGGAGATTCATCCATGTTGTGTGTGTATCAATAGTTCATTCCAGGGCATGGACGCCCCACACTTTAAACATTCACCCATTGAAGGACATCTGGGTTGTTTCCAGCTCTTGGCTATTAGAAATACAACTAAGAATATTCTTGTACAAGTTTTACATAGGTTTTCATTACTCTGGAATAAATGCCCAAGAGTCCAATTGCTGGGTCATATGATACATGCATGTTTAATTTTTTTAAAGATTTTTAAGTAATCTCTGTAGCCAACATGAGGCTCAAACTCAGAACGCCGAGATCAAGAGTCACACGCCCCACCTACTGAGCCAGCCAGGTGCCCTGTGCATGTTTATTATTATTTTTTTTAAAGATTTTATGTATTCATTTGAAAGAGAAAGAGCTCAAGGAAAGCACAAGTCGGGAGAGGGGCAGAGGGAGAGGGAGAGGGAGAGAATCTCAAGCAGACTCCACGCTGAGCATGGAGACCCACGCAGGGCTCGATCTCAAGACCCTAAGATCATGACCTGAGCCGAAACCAAGAGTTGGATGCTTAACTGACTGAGCCAGCCAGGCACCCCCATGCATGTTTAATTTTTTAAGAAACTGCCAATCTATTTTCCAGAGTGACTGTACTATTTTACATTCCCATCAGGAATATACAAATGATCCATTTTCTCCACATCCCAGCCAGCATTTTGTTTATTGCATTTTTAATTTTAGCCATTTTGATAGGTCTGTAGTTCTTCTCATTGTGGTTTTAATTTGCATTTCTGTAACGGCTAATGATGTTGAACATCTTTACATGTGCTTATTTCCCATCTGTAGAACTAGTTCAGTGAAACATTTGTTCGCATCTTTTGCTTATTTTCTAATTGGATTGTTTCTTTTTTTACCATTGAATTTTGAGAGTTTTTTAAAAAAATATATTCCAGGTACGAGTGTTTGTCAGATATGTGTTTGCAAATATTTCTCCCAGCTGTAGCTTTTATTTTCAGCCTCTTTGTATGGGCTTTCACAACCAAACAATTTTAAATTTTGATGAGAGCCAATTTACCAATTTTTTATTTTTGTGTGGGTTGTAGTTTTTGGTGTCAGGTTACCTTTCAGTTTTGAACCATGTAAATATATTCATTTTCTAAAAATCTTAATGAACAAGAATGATAAATTACAGAAATGAATAGCAACATTAAAATACCTACTACAGGGGCGCCTGGGTGGCTCAGTCTGTTAAAGTATCTGACTCTTGATTTCAGCTCAGGTCATGATCTCAGGGTCCTAAGACTGAGCCCCGTGTCACGCCCTGCACTGAGTGTGGAGCCTGCTTAAGATTCTCTCTGTGCCTCTCCACCCCCCTTCTCTCTCTCTCTCTCTTTCTTTCTCTCTCAAATAAATAAAATCTTTAAAATGCCTATGCCTGGGTGGCTCAGTCGTTAGGCATCTGCCTTCGGCTCAGGTCATGATCCTAGGGTCCTGGGATCGAGCCCCGCATCGGGCTCCTTTCTCAGTGAGAAGCCTGCTTCTCCCTCTCCCACTCCCCCTGCTTGTGTTCGCTCTCTCACTGTGTCTCTCTTTGTCAAATAAATAAATAAAATCTTAAAAAAAAATACCTACTATATATCATTTGGATCATCAAATCACTTCAAATCATCTTGCACACTAGCTTTGAAAAACACTGATCTGGGCACTTCTGGCTGGCTCAGTTGGAAGAGCATGGGACTCCTGAACTTGGGGTCGTGGGTTCAAGCCCCACATGGGGTGTAGAGATTACTAAAATAAATAAACTTTTTTAAAAAAAGATTTTATTTATTTATTTGAGTGAGAGGGAGAGAGAACAAGCGAGGAGGAGAGGGAGAAGCAGGCTCCCCGCTGAGCAGAGAGCCCGATGTGGGACTTGATCCCAAGGCTCTGGGATCACGACCTGAGCCGAAGGCAGATGCTTAACCAACTGAGCCACCTAGGCGCCCCTAAAATAAACAAACTTGAAAAAAAAGAAAGAAAAAAGAAAAACCCTGATCCTGTGTGCAGTTGTGCCCCAGGATGTGGGGTTGGGCCAAAGGTTCCCAGCGGCTGTGCCCTCCTGTAATCCCCTGTCATTCCCTCCCTGCAGATCAACATGTACCTGCTCTCCCGCCTCCTGTTTGCCCTGTGCCGCCTGGGCGTGGAGAAGGGCTACATTCCCGAGCCCAGGTGGGACCCATTCCCCCTGTTCACCGGGCTGGTGTGGGGGCTGGTGCTGTGGCTTTTTGAGTACCACCGGCCCACTCTGCAGCCGTCCCTGCAGTCCTCCATGACCTACCTGTACCAGGACAGCAATGTCTGGCATGACATCTCAGACTTCCTCCTCTACAACAAGAGCCTCCCCTCGAAGTAATGCGGCCCCGAGGTGCTGATGGGGGCTTCCACAGCCGAGATTGTCTCCATCGGTGAATCACCCCCAAAGGATCCTGCCTTCTCAAGATCATGGTTCTCAGACTCCAACTTTTATTGCCCCAGGGTTCCATTTGCCGAAGCAAAAGCACTGATTTCCAAGACCATTAGGTGCTCTCCAGTGGCGGAACGAGTGGTGAATTGGGCTGCGGGGCCTCGACGTGATTCCGGCTGTGCTGCTGGCTACTGTGAGACCAGGGAAAGACTCCCCCCCCGCCCCCGGACGTCAGGGGTCAGCGAGCTCAGAGGAGGGCCCCGAAGTCTCTTTCTGGTGGGTTATGGTCTTTGACCATTCTATGTAACAGGATTCCTTGCTGGGGGGCAGTGGGTTACAAATATGTTTTTGGAAAAAATTAAATTCCTGGGCTCCGGTGTTGCTCTAGTGGAGAAGCTCTAGAATTCCACTGTCCAATAGAAGCACAATGTGATCTGTATATGTAATTGAAATTTGTCCTAGTAGCCACATGAGAAAAGGTAGAAAGAAGCAGGTGAGATTAATGTTAGTTACAGATTTTAACCTGGTATTTCTAAAATATTATCATTTTAACATGTAAAAATGAATATAAAAATTAATGAGATATTTTATATTCTTTGTTCTTGGACTAGGTCATCAGAATCAGGTATGTAGTGTCTCCTTACAGTGTGTCTCAATGGGGACCAGCCATATTTCAAGTGCTCAGTAGCCACGTGTGGCTAGTGGCTACCATATTGGATAACACAGATATGGAACACTTCTATTCTTGCAGAAAATTCTAGTGGACAGTGCAGATACAGAGCTAGGGGACATGGACTTAAGTCCCCACTCCACCACTGTGTAACCTCGGGGAAGGTTCTCAACCTCTCAGAGCCTCAGGTTCTTGCAAAATGAGGATAATCATAATACACACCCAGTGTCCACGTTGGATTTGTGTAACTACAAGAGCTGCTATTACTACTAATTACTTCCATTTAGTGAGCTCCTACTTCGTCCCGGGTGCTTTGCACGTATTATTTGTAACCCATACAATGACCTTGCCGGTGTGTATTTTGATCCTCATTTCGCAAATGTGGACACTGAGAATCAGAGGGGGGAAGTCACTTGCCCAAGATAATACAACCAGTATGATAGCCAAATCAGGGTTTGAACCCAGAGCTGTCTGAGTTTAATACCCATTTTTTTTTTCAGTGCCTTATGTTAAATTTAGAAACCTAAGCTATGCTATGCAAATGTTAACGAGTTCTAGGATGGGCTCCAGAACGGGGTGCAAATTCAAATGCCCGGAGGGTTCTGGCAAGGGGCATAAATGAAAATATTGTGCACTCGGAAGTGATGGTAACCTGGGGAACTGGAGACTCATGTGCCAGTCCGATTTTTCAAATCACTGTGCTGGACAAATCAAACCAGGTCTCCAGGAAGATGTGGTCCATGGCCCATCAATTTGAGACCCTTGGTCTAGTAGGAATACTTCAGTCTCTTTTTAGAAATTACTAGTAGACATGTGTCACTGGTGATCTTATTAAAATGCAGATTCTGACTCAGTGAGTTGGGGCCAGAGATTCTGCCTTTCTCGCAGGCTTCCAGGTGGTGCTGGTGGTGCTGCTGGTCTGACCCGTACCTTGAGTAACAAGGTAGTAGGGAATGATGTGCAGCCAACCATAATCTCTTGTTACAAATGAAGAAGCCAAGTCACAGAGCTGTTAGGTAATCATGGTGGGATTAGGCCTGACTTTAACAGCAGTGTTCTCAGCTATGACGTTGACCTGCACGCTTGGAGAAGGTGATCTGGAAGGTTCCCTGAATTCACTGTGTGGAGGCTGAATGAGATCCCCAGGTTATGAGGAGGAAGGGGGTGGCCATCAGCAAGCAGATGCTGGGGGTGCTTCACCCAGTCCCCACTAACTTCTCGCTTCACTGCACACCAGCCAACTCTTCCAACTGCCACCCCTGTGTCTTTCTGCCTGAGGGCTCTCGCTTGCCCCTGGCACCTGCTCTGCCTCCCACAGCAGGTCTGGAGGAGTAACACATCTGATAACTCCCAGGCGCATGCTCCACACTGGCTCCTGGAGTTCCCTAGCAGGACTGAACTGACCCACAATGGTCACTTGCTTGATAACTCCTCCCCCACCCTTCCCTGTCTCTTTAATCCCTAACATGGGATCACTTCCCAAATAAACCACTTGCACTGAAATCCTTGTCTTGGGGTCTGCTGTTGAGGAAAATCCGAACTAAAATTGGCCTCTGGTGCAGCAAGCTGAGAGTCAGTGGAGGTTACGGACATAGACTTCGGAGCAAGAGTGCCTGGGCTCAGTCCTGTTTGCTCAGGCAAGTGACTTAACCGTTCTGTACCTCTGTTTCTTCATCTATGAGCTAGGCATGCTAATATCACTCACCTCACAGCATGGTCTGGAGGATTAGACAATATGATGAGTATAAAGTAAGCACTCAGTAAATGTTTGCTGTTATTTGTAATATAGCATCCAAACGTAGGAGGAAGTGTGGTCCTAAGAACTGAGTACCCCCCTGCTTTTAGCCTCTCCTGCCCCCCAGCTGAAGGTACAGCCTTGGCGCTCTGCCTGCCCAGCATCCCCCCACTGCTGCGGGGGGCTGGCCGGCTGCGCCACCGACTGTCTCTGCTCTCTAAGAATAGGTTTCCCTCACAGATGGCATCTCTCTGGATCCTGCCAGAGCATCTGGTGCCTCCAACTGCTCACTCCAGGGAGCAAGGCTGTGTGGTCCTCTGCTGAGGAGCAGAGCCCTGGCTTCCAGCAGACCTGGGAGGAGTCCCCACTTGCCTCCCTCCTAGCTGAGCTTCCATTTCCTAAGATCTGTAAAACTGGCATTGCCGAAGGGCCCTTGGCACACAGTAGGCACTCTATAAACGCTAGTTCCTGAAATTGTACAATGGTTTACATGTTTATTAAGCACCTGTCACATTCCTATGAAGTCTTCTGACATGCAAGACTATAAAAAATAATATTTCATCAGTAGCCCATGCTCATAGTACAGAACTTACATAGTACAAAAGGTGTATCACAAGGAAAAGTCGGGCTCCCTCCTACACCCAAGCTCCACCCCCAAACCCCCCCTTTTGCCAGGAGCACTCACTGTTAGTACTTTCTAGTGTAGGCTTTCTGAGATATTCTGTGCACAGCCACCTGTCTTTGTCTTACGAGAAACTGTTTTAGAAGATTTTATTTTACCTTTTTTTTTTTCCTTAAGTAGGCTCCATGCTCAGCATAGAGCCCCACAAGGGCTTGAACTCACAACCCTGAGATCAAGATCTGAGCTGAAATCAAGAGTCGGATGCTTAACCAAATGAGCCGGCCACGTGCCCTTAAATATTTGATTTCTTTTTTTTTTTAGATTTATTTATTTATTTATTTATTTATTTATTTATTTTAGAGAGAAAGAGCACAAGTGGGGGAGGGGCAGAGAGAGAGGGAGAGAGAATCTCAAGCAGACTGCCTGCTGAGTGTAGAGCGCAACATGGGGCTCCATCCCATGCCCCTGAGATCATGACCCTAGCTGAAATCAAGAGCTGGGCGCCTAACCAATTGCACCACCCAGGGGCCCCTAAAGATTTTATTTTTAAGTAATCTCTCTACTCCATGTGGGGCTCAGCCTCATAACCCCCAGATCAAGAGTCGCACGTTCTGCCGACTGAGCCGGCCAGACGCTCCTGTCTTCCGAGAAACTTTCACATCACATTGTCATCTCCAAAGGTCTTTGGCATTTCTTCCTCGCGCTCTGCACGTTTAGTTTCTCTTTGATCCAGAATCTAATACGAAAGGAAGTCCTTTCTTTTAGCTGGTTCCCACCCCAACTCCACTCCCTGACTCGCCAGATATCTCAGGCAGGTTCTTACTGTGATCAGCGTCTGAGATGAACCGCCCTAGACATCCGGAGCCTTCCGGTCGCTGACACCAGACGTTCAGGCCCGCGGAGCTCCGAGTGAAATGGAGAGGACAAAACTGAGGTTAATTTGGGACCTTCTGCTGCTCTGCTCCCAAAGTAGAGATCATCCAGTGAGCCCATGTGAGAGCGATGATTCACAGGCAGAGACGCCAAGAAACTGCCTCCCGACGCTCCCTGCTCCCGCCTTTCACATCACAGGCCCCAGAAAGAATGCTGGAGATGGCGTCGCATTGTCCGCTTGCTTCGAGAATCGGGCTCTGAACCCAATGCCCTCCTAAACCAGAACACTGTGCGGGGCTCCACCTCCCAGAGCGAACCCATGTCGCCGCAATCTGGGACTTCAGGTGCCTTGCTTTCTTTAACGAATTAGGGGGTATTTATAAAAAGAAACATTATTTTCCCCCCTCCCCTTGTCATGTTCCAGATGGATAGGGAGAGAGTTTGTCTTACTTCAGCCCTGAAGAGTATTTTGGGTGAGAGGGGTTTCATCTTAACCAGAGGGCCTCCCGCACGACTCGCTCCTGTGAGCCGCAGGCCGCCCCGGGCCACCTGGAGGACAGAGGGAAAGCTGGACTCTCCTCTGAGGATGGCTTTTAGAGAGGGCTTCCTAACGGAGGGCTCCCACCTCCTGTGCTGGGTCTCTGCGCCCGGAACTCTGTCGCTGTCACGATTTCACAAACAAGACAGGAAACGAGGCAAAATGGAAACGTGGGTCATGGGGTCTCTGTGGGAAGCCTCGTTCCCATTGCTTTTCCAGGCTTCTTCAGACTCTCCTCATGGGCTAGATGTCCGCTGAGAGAAGGACCAGGGCCAGACCACGTCAGCTCTTTTAAGACTCGTTTTTGGGGGGTCTTTTTAGTCTGTGTCCTGAACCCCTTTGGCATCTGGTGAAGCCTGTGAACCCGCTTCAGAATGCTGTTTTTAAAACTCATTAAATGGGGCGTCTGGGTGGTTCAGTTGGTTAGGCGTCTGCCTTCGGCTCAGGTCATGATCCCGGGGTCCTGGGATCAAGCCCCGCATCGGGCTCCCTGCTCAGCGGGAAGCCTCCTTCTCCCTCTCCCACTCCCCCTGCTTGGGTTCCCTCTCTCGCTGTGTCTCTCTCTTAAAAAACAAAACAAAAAAAAAAAAAAACCCACCTCATTAAATAAAATACGTAGGGGGCGCCTGAGTGGCTCAGTTAGTCAAGCCTCTGACTCTTAATCTCAGCGCAGGTCTCAAGGTCGTGAGAGCAAGCCCCTGAGTCTTGGGCGTGGAACCTGCTAAAGATTCTCTCTCTCCTTCTGCCCCTCCCCCTCCCCCACTGCTCATGCGTGCGTGATCTCTCTCTAAATAAATAAAATACATAGGATTACAAAAAAAAGAAATATTGACTTGAGATAATTATCAAAATATTTTTAAATTTGTAATTTAGTAATAATATGCCTTTTTTTAAAAAACACACTAAATAAACAGTGGCCGGTCTAGAAGTGTCATAATTTCATAGGTGCCTTAGGCATAAACAATACCTCAAGACCCTGCAGCAGCTGTGACAGGGCATGGAAGTAGCTGTGGTTTCTGTTGCCAATGAAGGCCTGGTGCTGCTGATAGGCCTCTGGTCTGTGGCCTGCCTGAAATGCAAGATGTTGCCCTGCAGTCAGAGGCTGGTGAATATACAGATGGAATTTTGTTTCTGTCCAAGTTCCTGGAACTTGGGTTCGTGGATCAGATTCAGAACTTTTGCTTGAGAGTGACCTTCCCAGCCTGACCACATGGCAGGTGTCATTGTTTACCAAGCCCTGAGCACAGGAATAAGAAAAATACTGGCTGATGTTCGCTGAGTCCTTACTAAGTACCAAGTTCCCTGTGATATTGGACACTAGGACTCGGTAATGAAAGGGCCAGCTCCTGCCCACGGGAGGCTTATAGTCTAGGGAGGGAAGGCTGACACGTGAATACACAAATATCATTTTGGAGAGCCGTGGGTGCTAGAAGTGAGTAGTACAGGGCAGTGTAATAGAATGACTTGGAAGGGGAGAACAAGAGGGGTCTATTTTCCAGGGAAGGCCTGTGTGAGACCCATGATGAGGAGAGAGCCATGCAAAGATACAGAGGAAGGGTGTTCCCGGCACAGGAACTGCAAAGGGCGCAGAAGAGGGAACCAGTGGAAAGCATTCCCGGGCCTGGCAGGAGGCCCGCGTGGCTGGGACAGAGCACAGGGTCGGTGTGCCGAGCGCTGGAGCGCTGGAGCCCTGGAGATGGAGGCTGAGAAGCTGGCTGGGCCTATCAGGCGGGCCTTGGGGGCCACACTAAGTGGTTTGGGTTTTCTTATAAGTGTTGTAGGCAGCCTTTGGCAGGTTTAAGCAGGGGAGTATGTGATGTGATTTACATTTTGGAAAGATTCTTCTCGCTACAAGTAAGCAGCCGGGCTGGAGTAAGGATCCAGTGAGGAAGCCATGTGGGGGTCTGGGTGAGAGACCGTGACGGTCTGGATCAGGGTGGGCCCGTGAGGTAGAGAGAAGTGGGCACATATGGGGTGTAATGTGGAGAGACCCTGTGGCCCAGGGCTGTGGGGCGTAAGGAAGAGAGGTGTAGCGAATGACCCCCATGTTCCCCCTCCTTAGGCCTTGCCTCCCCCACCTGAGAAAGGGAAGCCCTGACCTTGCTCCCCCCCTGCCTCTTCAGCCCCCTACAGTCCTGGGGCCCCTGGCATGCGGGCTTCCCAGCTGGTCCCAATTGTTGTTACTCCCCAGGGAGTCATGGGAACACACTCCCCCTGCCCCCTCCAGCCCCCTCTTCCCAGACAGGGCCAGGCCCTAACAATGCCCCCTCAGCCAGCCAGTGGCCTGGACACAATGCCCCTGATTCGGTTCATTGCCAGCTCCAGGAGGCCTGCTGGGTTTCCTGGCCTGTTTGGCATATATATAACTCTGGCTTCCAGCAGGGATTTTTTTGTTAAAAAAAAAAAGTCCCTGGCTCCTCCTCTCTGAATATCTTAATATATTATAAAAAGCCATTCCCTTCCTATCCTGAGGCCTCCCTCCCTCCCTCCCCTCCCTTAACCGCATTTGCCATGTGCCTGTCAACCCCGGGGACCAAATGCAGGTCAGCAGGTGTCAGCGAGAAAACGAGAAAAAGGAAGAAAAGCTGCTTGCCCCGCCATGGCCAACCTCGAATGTGCTGGTGATGCTGAAGATCATGAGAATAATCTGAGGGCTTGTGACATGGCAGGCACCATGCCCAGTGCGTTTTGTACACTAGATCTCATTACTTCTAAGGTGCCATCAAAGATGAGCTACGACATTATTTGGAGCCCCTAAGAAAGAAAAGAGCTACCAACTACAATTTAGGACATGCCGTTGATTGTATGATTACCCCTCAAATTCAGAGATACTAAAATATAGGGGGGAATCTTAGAATCTATGGAGTATGGGATCATCTCATCTATTACGCTTCATTGCCCTCTGAACATATTTTTCTCCTCATCTTTGTGCCTACTGGGTGGGGGTGGGGGTGCAGGGATTGCTTCATGAAAATTCTCCTATTCTGCAGCCTCTCTCGAACAGTTTCCTTTGCCCCCTTGCTGCCTTGAGAGGAGATGTCAGCAAGCTGCTTCAGTGATTCCTCTTTGATCCCTAACAGCAGCTGACATTTACTGAGCACTCTCTATGTACCCGCTACTGTCCTAAGCACTTTAATGTCCCGGCAACCCTATCCGGTAAACACTATTTTTTACCATTCTCCTTTTACAGATGACAACGCAGAGCCCCTCTGCTCTAAGGGTCCCTTGCTGGCTCTGCGGCCCTGGTCCGGGCAAGCACAGCTACTCTGTATGGTTTTCCTCCTCTCCCTGGAAAAGCAGAAATGGTTCTCAGAGGTTGGGGGGTGATGCAGAGAATGGAAGTGGCACTGGGTGAGCCTTGGAGAAAGGAGAGGCCCCCCAGACCATGAGTTCAGTGGGTAATGGGGTTTGGGGGAAGGGAGGATGGCTTATCGACCTGAGACCTATCCACTTAGGCCATACCCTGGACCCTCTGGCCCACACACTACTGAACATATGGACCGATTGATGGCCAAGGACTTAGCCAAGGCCACACAGCCGGGCAGCTGTTGGCTGGCACCAAGCCCCGTATCTCCTGTTTCACCATGAGTTGCCCACTTTCTCTACTCTGCCTTGCCCATGTCTTCTCTTTAGTTACCTGCAAAGCAGAGGAGCTGTGCAGGTGCTGGTTAGTTCCTCAGCAGTAAGAATATCGCTGGTAGTAGTTAACATTTATTGGGGGCTTACTGTGTGCCAGGCACAGGCATTGGGGATTGCAAACTCAAATCCCTGAATGGCAGGGCAAGTAAGGCCACTGAGTGAGGTGGGCCAGGCAGGGACTACGGTGGCCTAGAGGGTCAAGGCTCTGGCTCAGCAGGGGACGGCAACCGCTCAGCATGGCCTGCCTAGTATTGCCAGATATTACTGTTTTAAAGGAAAGCCGGATATTTGAATTTTTATATAGCATTTCCCAGTTTAAGAAAATTTTAAACTAATTCACAATTCAGAAAAACAAAATACTCCGTGGGCAAATGGAATCATACCTGTGGGACAGTTTGCAAAATCTGCTTATTTTCTCATTTAACCGTGACACACATCCTATAAGGGAGCCCTTGCCCCTTGTTGTACAGATGGGGCAAGCCAAGCTCTTCAAGAGCGTGAATCACCTACTCAAGGTCATCCAGCCAAGCCACATAGTTGGGGTCTGCCTGACTCCTAAGGCTTGCTCCTTATGTTTAATGGCCTCTCAGATGGGTAAGAACCCTGTGTTCAGACACAGCCAGAACTGGTACAGTGACAGAACACCTCCAGGGACAGCAAAGCGTCAGAGAATTCAGTGTAGCAATGAGGGATCATTCGATACCAATGTGATGTTGCAGACATAAAGCCCCGCCTCCCTCTGCCAGAACTCAACAATGGACGTCTCTGTGCCCCTTAATAAAATTAAGTCACCACAGAATCATTTCTCCCAATGATGCAGTCATGATGATGGGACGTTCTTGTTTGGAGATTTTTTTTTTTGAAAAAAAAATTTTTTTAAACTTAAGAATGTATGCTTTGGCGAGGTGGTGTATGTGGAATAAATAGGCTTGAATTATTTGTGTTGTTTGTCAAACTTCTTAATGAGCATGTGGTGCAGGTTCATGTAAATAATTCTGACTCTCCCCCTGAACTATGAGCTCCAGGTATCAGAAATGAGGTCTGTTTTGTGTCCAGCTGTCTCCCTAGCACCTAGCACAATGTCTGACACAATTGCTCAATAAATATCTGTGGATTGAATGTGGTTCAAGAAATGAATTGACTTGTCCAAGGTCACACAGACCGCGGTTGCCATTTACATCCACCTGATTCAGAAGCTCTTCCTATCACTTCTCCACAATCCTGACTCCTGGAAAAACTCAAGGGAAAGATATCTCCACAGTGAGGATGATGTTGGGTCCAGGAGCTTCCACCCCTTTGGACTCCTCTAGAATTAGATGTTGGTGGGGGTGGTCATGGGGGTGAGCACCTCCTAATTAAACCACTATCCATTATAATATCTTTTGGAAACCACACATTATAATCTTGACAGCCCTGAGCCTGGCCCTTGGGGTATTTACAGGAAGTGATGAGGTATGAAGGGCAGGCACTAGGGTTTGGCAGTGGAACAGGCCAAGTTCCCATCTCATTTCTGCTCTCTGACCTTAAGCTGTGAGTGCCCCTCTCTGAGCCTCCTTTTTCCTGCACCATGTGGATAAACAAGCTTCACTTAAGGGATTATTGGTTCAAAGGAGATCATCATTGAAAGTGGCTGCCCAGTAATTGTGGAGCTTTTGGAAGCCTACCAGCCTGAAGAGAAGTGTTGATGTAGAGAACAGCCTTATCAGTATCTCCCAGGCTTGAGGCCAAGGGGCCCCATCTTTCAAACCTTTGCTGCTTTCAAGTGGGTATTAATAGATACAGAAGGCCCTTTTCTCTTTCTTGATTTCACACTGGGAACTCTGGTCTTCACTCCTTTCTGCTGCAGCAGGACCGGAGGGATTGTGGGAAGAAGGCACCTGCTTCTACCTGGGAGGTTGGGTACTTGAATACTTTGGGGAGGGCAGGGCTTTGGTAAACCCCTAGCTTTGACCTCCACCAAGCATTTTCATCTGCTAGGTAAGCTCATGCCCTTTGGGCCTCAGCTTTCTCATCATGAAATGGGGCAATAATAGCAATATCTGTCTTCCTTCTCCAGCAACCAGTGCAGTGCTTGGCAGAAGACAGGTGCTCAGTAACTGTTTGTCGAATGACTCTTGGGTATGAGAGTACTTTACAAAACAAATGTTACCGTTATTGAGACTCTTTGGGAAGATATGGAGCAAGGAAACTCCATCTGGAAGGGGAATGTCGCTGCCTTTTTACTCTCTGTCAGAGTCTGGCTTGGTTATTTCAGATGAAACCTACCATTCTAATAATGGTGGCCTCTCTATCTGGGGAGAAGGGGACAGGCTGATCCCGTGGCTGGGAATCCAGTGCAGGCCAGATTCCATCACTGGCTGACCCCACAGTTCCCTACTTCGGAATGGGCCTCAACTTTGCCATCTCTACAGCAAAAGGCTTACACGGTCTCTATGGTCCCTTCTAGTGCTGAGTCTAGGATTTACAAAGAGCAATCTTTTCTTTCTTTCTTTCTTTCCTTCCTTCCTTCCTTTCTTTCTTTTTCTTTCTCTTTTCCTTTCTTCCTTCCTTTCTAGAGAGAGAGAGAAAGCGTGCATGCCCCCGCACGCAGGATGGGGAGGGGCAGAGGGAGAGGGAGAGAGAGAATCCTAAGCAGGCTCCACGCCCAGTGCAGAGCCCGACACAGGGCTGGATCTCACTACCCTGAGATCATGACCTGAACCGAAACCAAGAGTCAGATGCTTAACCAACTGAGCCACCCAGGTGCCCCCTACAATGAGTAATTTCAAAAACGGCTTTGGAAACTCCTGCTGCTTTCCTAAACCACCTCATAGTTTATAGAACACTTACAGCAGATCCCCTATGTTTTTTATCCTGATGGCGACCCAGGAAGAGGCCAGGGCAATGTGCCCATTTTACAGATGAGGAAACTGGAGCTGAGAATTGTCCTAAAGGGGCTATAATTCAGGGCTGCACCACACATTTTGGTTATACCGGTATACTATTTGTTCTCAAATGTGAACCTGCATAAAAGTCACCTGGCATTGGGGGGGGGGGGGGGGTAGGGGATTGTTGGTGAAAATACAGATTCCTGAGCACTTAGAGATTCTAAATTGGCAAGGCTGGGGTGGGCCCAAAGTTAACAAGTGCCCAGGTGATTCTGAAAGCAGGGGCTGAGGACTCCTTTTGGAGAGCCAGGGCCTCCTTGGTGTATTCTGTGTAGCCTCAGGCACCAGCCTGTTCCTTTCCTAACCTTTCTCAGCACCTGTTCTGGGCCAGACCAGTGTTGGGAGGAGGCCCTGTTGGAGCTCCCAGTCTGGTAGGAGAGGCAGATGGAGAAACTGAATGTGTGGTCAGTCTTGGAACAGAGGCAGCATTGGGCAATGGAGGAAGTGAGTAATTACGACTCTGGAGGGCTCTCTGGAGGAAGTCATGTTTATTCTGGGCCTAGGGATTTGATCCTTGTTTGTGTATTAGCTCCCTTCTTTTTTTTTTCCTGTGGGTCATCCCCACCAGATGGCAGGCAAGTTCATAGAAATGATTAAGTCTCACATCTCTGCCCTCAGAGCTGGCACAAGGCCTGGCACAGAGGAGAGGACAATATTGGTCAAATCAGCTGACCTGAGCAATGAGAAATGGCTGATGGAGATGTCCCAGGGCCTCCGGATTAAATGCATTTTCATGCTCAGCACCCTCACCTCCTCCCTTTGCGAGTTCTAACATGGAGTTAATGGTGGAAATTCCTCATCATATTCCAAACATTTGTTACCTCTGTTCCTCTCCTTATCTTTTCACTAGACTGAGCTCTTCAAGGTCTGAACTAAGAATGGGGCACAGAGCAGGCTCTCAAAACGTTTGCTGAATAAGTGGGTGAATGAATGAGTTCAAAGCAGAAGCTGTGCATTGGCTATTGAAGAGATTCCGGCTAAAAGGGGGCTTACAGGAAAGCCCCAAGCTGCATTGGGCCAGATGTCCCTCCCCATTTCCTAGCAGCCCCCTTCTGCTCAGGCTCAGGGTGAGAGGGACAAGGCAGGTGCAGGATTTGAAAGTAAATGGTATAGGTGGGGCAAGTTGAGATGGGAGCGGCAGCTGGGGCTTTGGAGGTGGGGCTGAACCTAGAAAAGAGGAAGGGCAGTTTTTAGTGATCCGAACTGAGGTTGTTGGGGCTACAGGTGGCAGAGTCTAGGGGTCACGTGAGGTCTAAGTACGGTGTGAAGTGCAGAACGGACGCTCTGTCCTAAGGGTCTCCATACAGGGATCAGCAGGATGCGGTGCATCGGGGTGGGAGCGGGGCCACCACGCCTCGGGTAGGGACAGTCCCGGCTGGGGGCGGGGAGTGCGAAAGTTCCTGGCACCGCCCCGACAAAGCCTGCGCGCGCCCGGTCGCGCGATTGGCCGCGCCACCTCGCGCCGACGCCCCGTCCCGCCCACCGCCGCCGGTCCGGCGCGCTGCAGCCAATGGACCCCGTCGCCGTCGCCTACGTCACAGTCCGGACAGCCAATGGTGAGAGCGCTCGGCGGCTCGTGGCTCTTTCGCGGCAAAAAGGATTTGGCGCGTAAAAGTGGCCGGGACTTTGCAGGCAGCGGCGGCCGGGGGCGGAGCGGGATCGAGCCCTCGCCGCGGCCTGCCGCCATGGGCCCGCGCCGCCGCCGCTGCCTGCCACCCGGGCCGCGCGGGCCGTGAGCGCCATGGCCGTGGCCCCCGCAGGCGGCCCATGCGCGCCGGCGCTGGAGGCCCTGCTCGGGGCCGGCGCGCTGCGGCTGCTCGACTCCTCGCAGATCGTCATCATCTCCACGGCGCAGGACGCCAGCGCCCCGCCGGCCCCCGCCGCGCCAGCCGCCGGCCCCCGCGACCCCGACCTGCTGCTCTTCGCCACGCCGCAGGCGCCCCGGCCCACACCCAGCGCGCCGCGCCCTGCGCTGGGCCGCCCGCCGGTACGGACACCAGGGACACTGGGCCGAGTGCGCGTCTGGACCCCCGTGCAGACCCGGGCGGGGCGCGGTTTTTGGCCCGGAGGCAACGGGGGCGGGGGAGGGGGTGGGCCGAGGCTCCCGGGCTGGGCGGGGCCGAGCCTGGGTTGGGCCTCCGGGCCCCGCCCCGGGGTGCGGGGTGACCTCGGGCCAGTCCCTGTTTGCTCCTCTTCCCTGGGCCTCAGCTTCCCGGAGCCGCTCGAGGGTCAGACTCCGGTAATAATGGCCCACGTGTATTCAGTTGGCGTTGCCTGCATGCCAGGTCTCTGGGCGACTTCGAGCCAGCTAAAACTCACAACCATGCTGTGAGTGCAGTGTTGTCACTGTGCCCATCTGAACTGAGGCCCAGAGAGGGGAAGTGACTTGCCCCCGGTCATACGGCTGCAAGTGGTGAGGGTGGGATTTGAATTGAGGCCTGCTGGCTCCAGACCAGAACTCGTGGCAGGGTAGTGGGCATGGCTCCTTGGGGAGGTGAAGGGGGGTGTCCTGGGGCCAGACTATCGAAGAGTCATTGAGGAGACCCTCCTTCCTGCCTAGATGCTCCACTGCCAGGTGCAGGCCTGGGCCTCTGGGGACAGGCCTCCTGGCTGGGAGGCCTTCTCTGCAGGGGCGGGGTGGCTGGGCCAGCTGCTGATCCCCTCCCTCTGCCTGTCCTTCCATCTGCCACCCTCCACCCTCACAGGCCCTGGTTGCCATGGAGCCTCATTAGTCAGGCAGGCAGACCCCTAGGCCCCCAGGGAAGTCCTGGGTGGGCTGGGCCTCTTGGGAGCTGGAGTAGAGGCCCCCAGTGCCAGGAGAGAGTAAACATCCCAGGGAGATGGCTTGATAAAGTGTTCCCTGAGCAGCAAGAGGCTCAAAACCAATTTGGACTGGGGGGGCCCAGAAGAGGTTGCTGAATTACAGGGGACAAGGGTGTAGAGGCCTGAAGCTTGGACCTGTGGGCTGCAGGACTGGGTGTGGAGACCAGTTTGACTGGCAGAGCCTGTGGGTGAAGGTGGGGTGTGGAAGGCTGGCAGGGGGGCCAGGCCAGCCTGGCAGGATGGGGTCTCAGCAGGGGGCTTGGAGCAAGTGGGAGGGGTGAGGCAGAGCCAGGGCAAGGAGGTGGAAGCTGTCCAACTGCTTATAGGGGCCTGGGTGGCAGCTGGTCCCTGAGGCATCCCGGCAAGTCTCCCCTAACTCCCTTGGCCCCTCGCCCAGTGCTGCCTTCCTTCCGGAATCACCAAGATGCTAATAATAATAACAATGGGAGCCACCATTGTTTTGAGACTGTTTTGTGTGTCAGGCTATGTGCCAAGCACTTCACCCACTTAACTCAGCAACCATCCCGTTTTACAGATAGGGAAGCTGAGACCTAGAGGTGGTAGGTCATTCAGCTAGTGAAATGGTGGGACCAGTCCAGACTTCCTGAGTGGTTAACCAATTAGCCACTGGGATGCTTTGCCTCCTGGGGATGCTAATAGAGGTTGAAGGAAGTTCAGGGACCCTTCTGATGGGTCAAGGGAGGAGGATTGTACCAAGGGGCGGGTCACCTATATCCCAGTGGCTTTTCTCTGCAGGTGCCAGCCTGGGGCCTGGACCTGAAAACTGCATTTAGCTGACTAACTGACAGTACTTAGCCGACCCCCAGGACTGTAGAGGCTGAGCTCCAACCTCAGAGGGACTGCCAGAGACTGGGCTGAGGAAATGTGCGCCACCTCACCCCCAGTGGTGTCAGGGGCAGCCTTTGTGGGCCTGAGCTTTCCATTCATTCAACTGTTATTGAGTTAGTGAACACCCAAGAGGTACTAGACACGGGCAAGCAAGGAGCCTCTGCCCTCACAGCATTGAAGCATTGGGAGCCATTTTCTGCTGGTGGGTGGGGGTGAGGCCTGGCACCATCCTGGAGCCAAAGTCCAGAAACATGGGCCCAGCTTTGGCCCTCCAACACTCCCCCCTCTTGTACCCCTGAGCTGTGGCCTCCACTGACCTTCTGCACTGGCATTGGTTTGGGGCAGTCTTTGAAACAAGCTGCAGGTTCAGCTTCTGCATCAGTGAGCATTCATTGAGCACCTCTTGCATATACAAGGCCCTGTACAATTCAGCCATTTCTCCTGGCCCTTCCCGTCCACTTCTATGCTGTTGTCATGGCTGTTTAAAAAACCAGTTAAATATGATAGACATTTGCTATAGAAAAAGAGTTAAGAGACTAAAAAGCTGAAGGATGCCAACCCCATTTTTCCTTTTGTTTTCTTTTCCTAAGCTTTTTTTTTTTAAAGGTGGTAGCGACAGCTTTCTTTTTCTTAATTTTTAGAAACTGTAGTTTTTCCTTTATTTCTATGTTTAAACAGTGGGTCATCCATACTTTATAGATACCGTAACAGTCCCCTGTGGTTGTCCCCACACACACCCTACAGAGGTTACTCCTAGAAGAGATTCTAAAATATTAGAAACTAAAGCAGAGAAAAATGTTTCATGAGGTTTTTTAATCCAAAAAGGGATCACATAAATGCATTGCCCTCAAATGACGTTTTTCTTGTCATTATGTCTCTGAGAGGATTGTGTCACCCTGCCTTAGTCCTCGACAGCTACGTGGTACTCCGGGGCTGGGGGAGCCACACTTTCTGTGGCTCCCCTTCCACAGGTGGTTGTTGGAGTGGCCCAGATTTTTTCACCAGTGTTCTGTGTGTCTTCACCTCTGCCTTTTTAGGCTCCTGTGCCAAGATCTCTAGAGAGCAGTGGCAGAAATGGACCTCTGCTTGAGCCCTTGCTTTGCGGTGTGGCATTGACCTGTCTTCAGGGGCGGGTAGGGGCCTGAGGAACAGGGAGAAGATGAGGGGTGCCGTTGGCAGGAGCATGCTAGGTTCAAGCCCAAGGGACAAGACTGGCTTTTGGGGGGCTGGCTTCTGGACAAGGCTGCCCGGAGGTCGGGCACGTGGTCCATAGGAACGTGGGCTCTGTGCCAGCTTGTTAGGGCTCACATCCTGGCCCTGCCTCTCACCGACCTTTCTGAGCTGCAGGCCCCTTGGGAAGGGGAGGTCACCACGGCATCTGTTGCAAGGCCTGGGCAGAGGGTTTGATGACTGGATGCAGGTAAAGCCATTCTTTAGCAGTGCTCGGTACACCAGAGGCACTGGGCATGTGCGAGCGCTTCTGTCCCCGGGACACTCGAGGGCATCCCCCAAGGCGCCCGTGAGGAGGGGGGTCTGGGCCTGGCGGCGCACGTTAGTTAACACCAGGCACCACGGAGGACAGTGACGATTCAGGCCCAGCGCCTGCCTCTGAGGGGGCACTGCCCTTCCGGGTGAGGCCAACACCTCTTCGGAAATTTGTAGCAAGAGATAATGTGGGGAAAGGTCGGGTTTGAGGCGCTTTGGCGGGAGAAGCGGCCCGGTCTGTTGCAGGATCAGAAGGACCTAAGTAAGTAAGGTGCCTGCCCACAGAGGTGGGAAGAGTCCGTGCGAAGTGGAGGGAGGCAGGGAGGGCACTGCTAGGAGGGAGCCCCCGTGGGCTAAGGCTTGGAGGCAGAGGTCTGTGAGAAAACCCGTCTGAGCGGAAGTTCATGTGGAGAAGTGGCCGAGGGGGTACTAGGCTGGAGAGGGACAGATGGAGGTGGGGAGATGGCTGAGTGGTCCAGATGGGAGGAGACAGTGGCTGTGGTGATGGGATTTCTTGGCAACCAGGTGTGACGAGGGCACGGCTGCCGAGTGAGGTTCTAGCTCAGGAAACCCTGTGGGTGAGAGAGGGGCAGGTATGGCTGGTGTGGGTCAGGACGGGCCCGAGATGCCTGTGAGACTTCTGGGGCAGTCTCCGTCCTCCAGTGTGTACGCCGGGAGTCCTGGTTCGGCCGCTTCCTGGCCGTCGGGCCTTGGGCCTCTCTGGGCTCCAGTCTCTTTATCTGTAAGATGGAGCCATCATTATTATTTTTAAAGATTGTATTTATTGATTTGACAGAGCGCCGGAGAGCACAAGGCAGGGGGAGTGGGAGAGGGAGACGCAGACTCCCTGCTGAGCAGGGAGCCCGATGCGGGGTGGGATCATGACCTGAGCCGAAGGCAGATGCCCAACTGACTGAGCCACCCAAGCGCCCCAAAACAGAGCCATTATTGTGCTGCTGGTCCATAGGACGGAATGAATTAACATGTGCAAAGCATGCGGTGAGCGCTAACTGCCACCATGTTCATAGAACCAGAGAGGAGGTGACTCGCCCAAAGGACCTGGCTCCTAATGGCTTAAAACAACAAGCACTCAACTAATACAACACTGTATGTTAATGATACTAGAATTGAAATTAAAAACTTAATTAAAATAAAACCCCAGTAACAAACGTTTATTATCCATACAGGCTTGTGGGGCAGGAATTCAGAGGAGACTTAGCCTAGTGCTTCTGGCTCAGGGTCTTGAGGTTGTAGCCAAAATGTTGGGCCAGGCTGCAGTCATCAGAAGGCATGACCAAGGTTGTTTCTAAGACTCATGTTGCTACTGGAGGAGGCCTCAGTGCCTTGCCACTTGGGCCTGTGTGACATGGCCGCGGCTCTGTCCAACATAGAAAAGGAGGAGGAAGCTCCAGTGCGTCTCTGACCCAGTCCAAGAAGTGACTTGTCATCACTTCCATCACACTGCTCCTTAGAAGCAAGTTACCAGCTCTGGCCCATATTTAAGGGGAGGAGAATTAGGCCCCATTTTTGGAAAGGAAGAGTATCAAATTTGCTGACCTACTTTAAAACCACCACAGACACCCAGGGAAGTAGTGGTAGAGCTAGAGCTAGAACTTGAACTCGGGTCTTTTGCCCTCCAGTTGAGTATCTGTCCCATGTGGTAGGATTGTGTCCCCTGGGATCTCCCCCTCCCTCACACACTTGGGGGCCTGGTAGAGAAAGTGGGGCAGGGGTGGCCCAGCAGCACCAAGCCCTGAGCCAGGTCTCTTGTGGCCTTGCTCCTGGTTATCGGGCATCCTCCCGTTGTCTCTGCCACAGGTAAAGCGGAGGTTGGACCTGGAAACTGACCATCAGTACCTAGCTGAGAGCAGCGGGCCAGCCCGGGGCAGAGGCCGCCACCCAGGAAAAGGTACCCACAGAGCTTGGGCTCGGGCAGGCCCTCTGACCGGGCCCAAGTTGGGGGTGTGGACAGACAGACATGCTTGCAAAGTAAGCTCTGGTCTGTCAGGCCTGGACCTGAGCCAGGCCTCTGGGGGCCCCGAGGGGCAGCTGGAGTGGCTGCCTGGCATGGCTTCCCTAGGCCCTGGGGGGTGGGGAGTTCCCCAGCCAGAAGAGGAATGTCGTGTGGTTGGCAGGCAGCAGGCCCAGGCCCTCGCTGTTGGCTTCGCCAGGGGGAAGGAGCCATCTGCCCATCCCACCCCCATCTTCCTGCCCTGCACTGCCGGGAAGGCTAGCCTGCCTGGGTGTGGGGGTGGTGCTGAGGGAACCTTCCTTGCCTGGACCCCCAGGTGTGAAATCCCCAGGGGAGAAGTCACGCTATGAGACCTCGCTGAATCTGACCACGAAACGCTTCCTGGAGCTGCTGAGCCGCTCAGCTGATGGCGTTGTTGATCTGAACTGGGCGGCCGAGGTGCTGAAGGTGCAGAAACGGCGCATCTACGACATCACCAATGTCCTCGAGGGCATCCAGCTCATTGCCAAGAAGTCCAAGAACCACATCCAGTGGCTGTAGGTACCAGCCACTCTGGAGGGCAGGCAAGAGGCCGAGGCCCCGGGGCCAGGCCAGCGTGCAGGAGCTGATAGCGATCTCCACCGTGACTTGTCCACATCCTCGTCATCTCGCTGGGGAAACCAAGGCTTAGAGGGGGAGGTGGCTTCTCTGAGGAAAGTCCACAGATCTTACATCTGCAGCTCAATGCACCGTCATGTATTTCTTCGCCTGGGGAGCCACCATCCAGATCAGGGTGAAGAACGTGTCCAGCACCACAAAAGTTCCCTGTGCTCCTTCCCAGTTGTTGCCCACCCCTCGTCCCCTTAGGTGATGACTATTCTGCCCTCTGTTGCCATCAGTGGGATTGTCTTAACACAACTGTTTGATTCTTGTTAATTCTTGTTTCAGTTTTCCCCTCTCACCTCCTTCCCTGGCCTTCCTACTCCCTTCTCTTTGACACCTCTTCCTTTTCAGTTTTTGGTGGATCATTCCATTCTGTACCATTTTTTTTCTTTCTACTCGACCACACGTCTTGGAAGTGCGTCCATGTCTGTATATCTTATATTCCCGGCCTTTTATACAACCGGATAGTATTCCAAGGCATGCCTGTGCCGTCATCTACTTAGCCTGCCCCCTGTGAGGGACGTGTCGGTATTCACAGCCATTCAGGCCCGACTTTGGAGCCCAGCCGGGCTGACTTGGAGCCCAGCTTCCGCCCTCTGCCATTTCCCAGCCAAGGAGCCAGACCCAGAGAGGGACGAGGGCTTGCTTGGGCCTTACAGAATGGGCAGCAGCAGACTAGGTGCTGAGGGTTAGGGCTCCTGGGCCAGGAGCTGCAAACCCTCCGTTTGCTTCCTGCAGAGGCAGCCACGCGGCAGTAGGGATCGGTGGGCGGCTTGAAGGACTGACCCAGGACCTCCGGCAGCTGCAGGAGAGTGAGCGGCAGCTGGACCACCTGATCCACGTCTGCACCACACAGCTGCGGCTGCTGTCTGAGGACTCCGACAGCCAGCGATATCCTTGGACTGTGGGGGGTGCTGCTGCGGGGGACAGAACTGGCGGTGGGGCCCCATCCAAGTGGGACTAGGGAGGCGACCCCGGGCCCTGGATTCAGGAAGGGGCTCTGGCTTTGGATGCCAGCTCTGGGCTGAGCACTTACTCGGTGTTAGGCTGGACAAATTACAGGACGTCTTGGAGCCTCAGCTTCATCTGTAAAAGGGGAAAGTAATCAATCACCAAACTGTGCAGACTAAAACAAGAAACCCTAGTACGAACAGTAGCAAACATTTATTTAGTAGTGATTTGGTACATGGCAGTAGCTTCAAAGTTAGAGATTGAAGTTCTTATTTGCCTTTCATTCACAAAAATAGAAACTTTTTAAGATTTTATCTTTAAGTAATCTCTATACCCAACATGAGGCTCAAACTCACAACCCCGAGAAGAGTCCCACGCTCCACTGACTGAGCCAACCAGGCGCCGCTAGAAACTTTATTTTAAAATAAGTGTTTTTTTGTTTGTTTGCTTTTTTTAGTGAATACCCAATTATGTGGGGTTTTTGTTTTTGTTTTTTCTTAAGATTTGAGGGGGGAGCGGGAGAGCGCATGCGTGTGAGAGAGCACAAGAGCAGGGGGAGGGAAAAGGGGACTCCCTGCTGAACAGGGAGCCCAATGTGGGGATCATGACCTGAGCTGAAGGCCGATGCTTAACTGACTGAGCCACCCAGGCGCCCCCCAAATTATGTTTATAAGTTTTGGAGACAACCACCAGCTGACACCAAGGTCACGGGTCAGAATAAATTCTCAGCACCAGGTGTGGCGTTGTGTTAAGTAATTTACATGAAATTATTGCAGGCAGCCATCATTACTTTGGGATTTTGTGGGTAGAATGATCTCATTGTACAGATGTGGAAATTGAAGCTCAAGGGCGTGAGACGGTCTCAAGCACCAACTACGTGCCAGGCTCTGGGGTGGGGTATGGAGAGCACAGAACAAACTAAGTAGGTATGGGCTCTTAATGAACTGTCTGGGTGGGTGACCACAGAGGTCAGAGGTCATATGGTCCTTGACTCCACCAACCCTGGCCTACGTGACCTGCCAGGACCTTCGTAGCATCGCAGACCCTGCAGAGCAGATGGTCATGGTGATCAAGGCCCCTCCCGAGACCCAGCTCCAAGCTGTAGACTCCTCAGAGGTGAGATCAGGACTCCAGACCTGCCCAGGACAGGCTGGGCGGGGTTGGTGGTCAGCTGAGCCTCCATTTACCCTGCCTGCTGCCTCCACCCAGACCTTTCAGATCTCCCTTAAGAGCAAACAAGGCCCCATTGACGTTTTCCTGTGCCCTGAGGAGACTGCAGGCGGGATCAGCCCTGGGAAGACCCCATCCCAGGGGACAGCTTCTGGGGAGGAGGACCGGGCAGTTCACCCTGCCACCACCGTGCCACCGCCATCATCTCCCCCTTCGTCCCCCGCCGCGGATCCCAGCCAGTCCCTGCTCAGCCTGGAGCAAGGTGGGTGAAGGGGGGGTGGGGGTGGGTGGGTCAGGGTCCCTCTCCCAGCGGGGTGGGCAGCCACGATAGCCCCCTCTACCCTCCCTGCGGGCCGTCCCCGGCCTGTGATGCTCCCCCGTCTCCCCAGAACCTCTGCTTTCCCGGATGGGCGGCCTGCGGGCCCCCGCGGACGCGGACCGCCTGTCCCCGCTGGTGGCGGCCGACTCGCTCCTGGAACATGTGCGGGAGGACTTCTCCGGCCTCCTCCCGGAGGAGTTCATCAGCCTGTCCCCCCCTCAGGAGGCCCTCGACTACCACTTTGGCCTTGAGGAGGGTGAGGGCATCAGAGACCTCTTCGACTGTGACTTTGGGGACCTTACCCCTCTGGATTTCTGACGGGGCTTGGGGGGGACCAGGGTCTCCTGAGATGCCCACCCTGTCTTTGCAGCCCTGGAGCCCCCTGCCCCTGGCCGTCCTCCCAACCCAATTGGAAACGTTTAATTTATACCCCTCTCCCCTATCTCCAGAAGCCTCTAGCTCTGGAGTCTGGCTACTTGCCAGGAGGCTGAGCAAGCCAGGAAGGGAAGGATTCTGTTTGTGGTGTGTATGTGCATGCACCCAACACCCAACATGTGTGTACACGGGGTGAGTGGTGTGTGAGCATGTGTGTGTGCATGTACCGGGGAATGAAGGTGAACACATCTGTGCGTGCACTGAAAACACGCCCCAGTGTGTCCACGTGTGTGTGCATGAGTCCATGTGTGCGCGTGGTGGGGGCTCTAACTGCACTTTTGGTCTCCTTGCTCCAGGGGCCCCACGAGGCCCAGGGTGGCCACCTGCCCCCAGAATCCTGTGTGCTGACCAGGCCAGGTGGCGAGGCCTTGGCCTGCTTGTTTGCAGGACAGCCAGAGCACTTCTGTCGTCTTAAAGGTTTTTCTGATCGAAGCTTTAATGGAGCGTTATTTATTTATCAAGGCCTCTTTGGCAAGCCTGGGGCACCAGCAAAGGGTAGGAGGGATGTGGGACTGATGCCCCAACTCCCTATACCCCTGAGCGGGGCAGGGGTCCCTGAGCTGTTCTTTGCCCTACTCCGAAGGAGGTGAGGCCCGAGCGGTTTATTTATTGGGAAAGTGAGGGAGGGAGACTGACTGACAGCCATGGGTGGATCAAGGGGGTGGTCCCTCCCCAGGGGGTCACTGCAGGGCCCCAACTGCCCCCCAGGATGGATGTGAGATGGGAAAGGTGAGTGGGGGACCTTCACTGACAAGGTGGGCAGGAGGGGTGGGTGAAGGGCTTCCGCTAGCCCAGACCACAGGGGCCCCTCTGCCCCACTCATTGCTCTGCCCCCCCCCCCCCAATCTGCACTTTGATTTACCTTCCTAACCGCTCTGTTCCCTCCTGCTTTGGTTTTAATAAATATTTTGATGGTGTTTGGGCTGGGTTTCGGGACTATGTACTGGGAGCAGACCTGGGGGTGGGAGAGGTCCTGGTTGCTGGGAAAACGCCCCTTGTCTACTTTTCCTCTCCCTGCCCCTGCTTGGTTTCATTTCATTTGAGCCCCACAGCCACAGGAAAGCTAGGCTTTGTCACCATTTTTGTCCTAATCTTAAAAACTGATCCAGTGAAGTAGTAAGTGAACTCCCCTCCTTTCCCCAGAGTCCCATAGAGGCCACTCTGATTGCTGTGTTCCTTCCAGATGTTTCTGGGCATTTGTAAACCCGCAACAAATAATTACAACAGGATGTTTCTGTGTCAGGTTGAAAGAACCTGACACGTTCTGGGGACACATGTTCCCTCCTGGGCCTCTCAGGGTTGTCTGGAGGAGATTTATTAGACCAATGAGAAAATCAGAGGGCTTCCTGGAAGAGGTGATGCTTGAGCTGAGAGCTGTGGGATAGAGTTAACAGAGGAGGCAAATAGGAACACACGTAGCAGACAGGGCAATGTGGACAAAGGCCCTGGGGCAGGAGGGAGCAGGGCACAGAGGACCGGAGAGAAGCCAGTGTGGAGTCCTGAGGTGAGGGTCAGAGTAGAGAGAAGTTCAGACTCACTGGTGAGTGTGCGATAGCAATGACATCCTGTTTTGTATTTTAAAAGTTCCCTTTGGCTGCTGTGTGGAAGATGAAGAGCCAGAATGGCAGAGGGGCGGGGGGAGAGAGGGCTGAATTGAATTTGAAAGGGGGAGCCGAGGCGGGCTGGGAGGCAGTCCACACAGACCTGTTTAACCCCTAGGTGAGCTTCCTCTGAGCCAGTTCCTATTCTAAGCCCTTTACAGTCCGTAGGTGAGTCCCCACAATCATCCTTTACGGATTGCGGGGGTCAGGATTACTAGGATTACCCCCATTTTGCAGAAAAGGATGCAGACGCTCAGAGGTGAAGTCCCTTGCAGGTCTCACGCACAAGGTGTCACTCTGTTGTACCGCAGTTTGCTGACCCTACAGCGGTGTGGGACCTGCCCTTGCTGGGCACGCGGTGCGACCCCTTCCATTCTGTTCCCGGCTGTGGAGCACTCCCGAGCCGCCAGGCACGCGCACAGCCAGTCCGAGCTGGAAGCGACCCCCGGGTGGTTCCTGGCTCCACAGTCGCCAACGCTCCGGGAGGCTCTGGTAGCAGAACCGCGGAGGCGAAAGGTGTTGGGAGTTCTACTACGTGTAGCTCCTGCCCACCTGAAGGCTGGAGTCGGCTTTTCCAGTCTGGAAAGCGAGGCCCTCGGGAAGGGTGGGGGGGAGGGAGCCTCCGTGGCCCGCTGGGCGGGGAGCGGGGTGGGGGGTGGAGCCAAGCGGGGCGGGGCGGGGGGCGGGGCCCTAGATGTCCGGGTCGGCGCCAATGGGCGGGCGGCCCCCCAGGTCCGGGGCGGCGGCGGCGGCGGCAGCGTCCAGAAGCGGGAGCCGCAGCCGAGCGAGCCGTTGCCGAGTGGCTAGCGGCGCCATGGCGTGCGCGGGGCTGCTCACCGTGTGCCTGATCCGGCCGCCCGCGCCCGAGCCCCGGCGGCCCCCCGCGCCCCTGCCTGCCGCCGCCGGGCCCGCCGGACACGCGCTCTTCCAGGACGTGAGTGGGGCGCGGGCGGGGGGCGCGGGCCCTGTGGCCCTGGGGTTGTCGCTGTCTATCCAGCTCTGTCCTTTCTCTTCCGGTGTCTCGCTGGGCTCTGTCTCTCGCTGTCTCTCCTTGCCCCCGGCTCTGCGTCTGTGTGTGCATGTCTCTCCCTCCCGGTCTGTTTGGGCCCCTGCTTCGTTCCCGGGGTCTCTGCTTCTCGCTGTCTCTCTCCGACCCTGCTGTCTCCGTTCTCCCTCATCGTTTCCATTGTGTCCGTTCTCTGTCTCTCCCCTTGTCTCCTGGTTCGGGGTCACTGCCCCTGCTGTCCCCCCACCCCCACGTCCACCCTGTCTATGTGTCTGATGCCGTGGGGACGGTTAACACTCGATCACAGGAGCAGTCCTCTCTATGGCAACCCTAGGCTGGGCTGACCCGGGCACGGGAGCCCGGAAGAATAAACAGCCTCCTGACTTCTGACCCAGTGCTGACCCCAGGAGTCCCTCAGATCTGACCCAGGGGCCGTGGGGTCCCACAGCTGGTCAGGATTGCGCGCAGTGGTCTGTACGTCCCTCCTGTGGGTGGCAGGTGGGCCTGCAGCCCCCTGGGGGCACCAACATGGAGCAGCCTAGCGGGGCCTCGGTCCCTGCCCCGAGCCCCTTCCCCCCTTTCACCCTAGTGCTCAGCCCCTCCTGGCCCACTCATGCCCCGACTTTCAGAGGTCTCCGCCTGTGGGGAAGCTGGTGCTCCTGTCCCTTCCCTGCTGTCCCCAGTGACTCAGCACCTTGACCACAGTCCTCCTGGATGGAAGGGACCTGTCTGTCCTGCTTCCCAGATGGAAAAACCAAGGCCCGACGAGGTCAGACTATGTTTGCGATCACACATGGAGGCAGATGGATGCTAGGGCGTGGCCCCAGATGTCCTCACTCCTAGTGTCGCACCCCATCTCCATCTGCCCCAGTCAGGCCACACTGGGCTGCTGTGTGACCCTGAGCCAGTGGCAGGCCTTCTGTGAGTCAGGTTTCTGGCCAGGGGTTAGATTCATGCCAGTGCTTCACTGGCCCAGAGCAAACAGCTGGAGAGGAGTGGCTTTCAGGAGCTGGAGCTGCTAGGCGTTCTCTGTCCAGGCTTTGGCCTGCCCCTTCTCGCCAGGTGTGTTGGTCTCCCATTTGCTGGGCTGCTTTGGGTGATGTGGGAGTCTCTGGTCCCTGAACATGTCTTGACTCTGCTCCTCTCTGTCCGCCTCTGTTGCCCTTCATCTCTGCTTCTCTGTAAATGCAGTCTGTCCACCCTTGCTCTCTGCCACTCACTTCCCCTTGCACATGTACGTACATACACACACACATATACGTGAGCCTGCCCGAGGCCTTCACAGAGTCAGACTCAGAGGAAGCCCCAGCCCTGAAAGGGTTAACCCCAGGCATCCACAAAGAAAGGACTAGCCACTGCCCGCATATCAGGGTCTTAAACAAGCACCTAGGGAAACAGCCTTGAACAGGCAGAGTCTGGGATGGACCATGGCCATGCTGCAGAGTTGGGGGGTTCAGATCTGGGACAAGGGCCCAGGAACTGGGCCCATCTCCCTTCCTTCCTCAAGCTGGGACTGTGCCAAGGGCTGATGCATCAGACAGAATCCAGGGTAGACTCTAGGTATGGGAGGTGGGGGTGCCGGAAGCTGGCCTGGAGCACCTGCCATGAGGGTGCTTGGTGGGGGGACCTGGCTGTTGGGAGACCCAGGAGGTCTCCCTGCAGGAGAAGTGAGCAAGTGGTGGGACCTGCTGTGTGATCTTCCTGTGCCCCTCTTGTTGGAAAACCTCCTGCAGGGCTGATCTGGGCAGGGAGTTGGGACCAGGCTGGGCAGGAGGAAGGGTGAGGTGGGGGCAGCCTGGCCAGCTGGGGCCCTAGTGAGTTGGGTGGGGGCCTCTTGCCTCCTAGGCAGCACTCACAGTTCCCATCTATGCCCCTTTGTCCTCTAGGTTTTCCACAGAGCAGACAAGAATGGTAAGTGTGTCTTCCCCTGGGTCCACGGTATAGGGAAGGGTGGGAGACATCAGGGAGGTCAGGGGAGTGTGGGGTTTGGGGGTACAGCCTAGAATGGAGAAGACTCTTGAGGAGACCCAAATCAGGAAGGTCACTCAAGGCATCCTTCCCAGAGGGAGTGCTGTTTGGAGTTGAGCTTGGCAGGATGGAGAGTGGAGGGAATGTGGTTTAGTCAGAGGCTGGAGGTGGGGGTGTCCTCTAACACAGTGCCCTGGCACAGTTGTGGGTAACTCTTCTATATGACTTCATGTTGTCCTCACATCTGTCAGCTAGGTGGGAACTCTTCACCCCATTTCACAGACGAAGGAGCAGAAGCCCAGAGAGGTGAAGTGGGTGGCCTAAAGTCACAAAGCCTTTTAAGTGGTGGGACTTGAACCAGGGTCTGTGTGATGCTTTGTCTCAGGTTCCCTGTGTAAGGGGCTTGGAAAGGTGGGGTGATGGAGATGAGGCCCTAGATCTTTAGAGGGCTCAGTAACTTTCTGTATGACCAGCCACCTGGACCCAGGGAGGGCTTGCACAGGATGGTGCTGGGTCCAGAGAATCCGCTTCCCCTGCCCTGGGTCCTGGGCAGTCTCAGACCCGGGTCTGGGAAAACCTTGAAAGCTAAAGCAGGAGCCCTCAAGGGAGCCCGGAAGCAAGTTGCTGCCCACAGGTGACTTGGAGCAGCCCACTGTGCCCTGATTGGCCGGGTGAGGGTCTGAGCTGAGGCAGCCAGTCAGCCTCGGCCTCACTTCCGTCTGGGGTCTTCAGACCCTTTTGTGTAAGCCTCCTAGAGACAGGATCGTGTCCCAACTCACTGATCAGGACATCTGGATCACAGCGTCCTGTCTGGGGAGGCTCAGACCCTCCCCCAGCCCTGCTCCCCCAACCCCATCTGCTTACAGACCTTACAGGCCAAATCCCCAGTGTCTTTGGCCATTGCACTGTTGATTAGACTGTTACGAGGTCCCTGCATAGAGGAGGTTATTCCCTGCTGCTTCTTGCAGGGGCTCCAACTCTTAGGAAGATCTCATCTGCCTCCCAGTGGCTTCTCTGTGAAGGGCGTGGGTCCCGACCAGCCTGGAGCCAGGCTGGCCGGCAGAGACTCAGCCCCCAAGTCCTCCGAGTGACGTCTAGGTCCTGCCATGATCTGGCCGTGTCCCAGGCTGTTCATTTGCATCTTCACTTGGCAAACATGTATTGAGTCCTGATGTAATGCGACGTGTACGCTGCCCTGTCCCTTAGGTGCCTGGAAAGTGGACCCTGCTGCCTTGGTGGGCACCTCCAGGGACCCTTTTGTCTCCAACAGCCAGGTCCCCCCACCAAGCTCAGAATTCCACTCCACCTGGCTGAGTAGTCGTTAGGGGAGGTCTGAATCTGGTGGCAGGGGTCAGGGATACCAGCTCTGCTCCCTGCCCCCCCCCCCAGATGATGGTAAGCTCTCATTTGAGGAATTCCAGAATTACTTTGCTGATGGGGTTCTCAGCCCTGGGGAGCTGCGGGAGCTGTTCAACGGCATTGATGGGCACTCCACCAAGTAAGTACGAGAGGGGGTGGGTGAGCCGTGGGTAGATGTGAGGCTAGGTTATCCCAGCCGCACTGTGTCCCCTGCTGCCTCAGTTCCTTATGGAGGATGGGGGGTTGCATAGGGAGAGAGGTGCCGGGGCCCGATGCCAACTTCACCCGCCCACTCACCCCCCTCCCTGGCTCCAGCCTTGTCCATCACACTCCTTCCAGCTGGGACCCCAAAATAGCCAGGTCTGAGTCACCGCCCATGGTTCAGCCCACAGTGTCCCCCCTCCCCATTCCCGCTTCCTGCAGGGACCAGAGGATGCCAGCTTCCACCCGTGGATGCAAGTGCGCCAACACGCACTTACCTCCCCGTGTGTGTTCCTTAGCGGCAGTTGCACGCTTTCCTCCCTGTGCTTCCTCACATGCGTGCACATGCACACACAGCTGTCCCTCCCTGTCCCCTCGCATCTCCTTAGAAATAATTCCAGACTCTGGGTCAGCATTCAAGGTTGCCGTGCCCTTCCCTATTCTGGAGCCTGAGCCAGACCTTTTTATCTGCAGTGCCGCCACCTCCCCACCACCAGACACTCCAGTCAAATCCCTTGTCCTTCAATGCCTAACTAAAGCAGCCTCCCCCGGGAAGCACTCCCTAACCTACCAAGTAATACCCTGTGCTTTCTCTGGACTTCCCCAGACCTGGCTTCCCCTTCCCAGCTCTGACCCCTCCTCTCTGGCCTGTGTCCACATTTCTCTCCCTGGGCCTGAAAGCCCCTTGGAGGCCAAGAGTGGGTCTGAATTTTTACCCTCCGTAGTACCCTCGCTGCCCCTCTCGGCCCACTGAGCCACTTCACCTGGGGTAGAGGCAGGAGTAGCCTCCGCATCAGGCTGAGCTGGGCAGGTGGTGGGAGGGGCATTGGCTTCAGAGTCCCAGGTCTCAGGCTTATGTCTGTGGGACTGAAGGGTGCCTTTTCTTTTCCCCACAGCAATTTGGAAACAGAGAGACTGTGTGGTGAGTAGGCCCACGGGAGCTCCGGTCTCCTGGGACCCCTGGGCAGGTGGGCAAGATGAGAGGCTGTTCCTCCTCTCCTAATGGAACAGGATGGGCTTGGCTCAGGATATGAGGCCTGGTTGGCTGCAGAGGAATTCCAGGTTGGGGTAAATGAGGCCATGGAGCAGGTGGGGGGTGGTCCGGGAACCTTTGAGCACCTCCTCTGCCCACAGACTATTTCTCAGAACACCTGGGTGTCTACCGGCCCGTGCTGGCTGCCCTGGAGTCGCTGAACTGTGCAGTGCTCACTGCCATGGACACCACCAAGCTGGTGAGTGGAGGGCTTGATGCTGGAAGGCTGGGAACAAGGGCAGGGGTGTCTGCTGTGCTGTGGGAGCCTCCGCTGCCACAGCTCAGGGCTTGGGTTCAAATCATGACTCTCTTGCTTCCTAGCTGTGCACCTTTATCTCTCTGGGCCTCAGTTTTCTCATCTGTAAACTGGGGATAATAATAGAGCTTACCTGCATACGTTTGGTGTGACAGTTAAATGAGAGTGAAGGCAGGGATTTTTGCCTTTCTTGTTCTCGGCTCTTATTTCCAGCACCCAGCACTGTGCCTGGCACACAGAAGCCACTTAATACCTAGAGCTGCTGCTGCTGTTGTTTCTGTTATTGGCGAGGCCTAACTCTTGTGGGGTATGGCGCCCAGGACCCAGCAGGGATGGGGTGGGAGGTGGGGCATGCTCACACACCGCCACAGGCCCACGCTGGTGTGTGGAACTTGGGGGTGGGGGGCAGGGCCTGGCCCAAGGACATGGGTAAAGCTGGTATGTGTTCCCCCAAGTGTTTGTATGCACGTGTGGCCACCTGTGCGTATAAGCACAAACAGTGCTCACAGCCAGGGCTCTAGGCTCTTGGATAGTGACTTCGAAAACACAAGCCACACCTCCCTTTGTGTGTTTCTTTTAAGAAATGTCTCCACCCCGCTTTGTCCCATAGCTCTTAATAACGAGGCAAGGAGGGAACAGGGAGGCGGCCCAGGATTGTGCCTGACCTCACTTTTTACAGAAGGGGAAACTGAGGCCCTCAGTGAGTCAATGATCAGCTGAGGACAGGGCTTCCTTTTCTGGCTGCTTCCACATGCGATTTTGACGTTTTCAAAGGGTCACCCCTGGAAGCTTTGCATAGGATGGGAATCCAAGCAGTACTGGGTGAGGGGTTGACGTGTTGTAACTATTTCCATATCTGTGGCCTGAACACAAGTGCAGGTGTTGCATTCCTTGTTGCCATGGAAACGGCCCTGGGGGTAGGCACCTGGACTGGTATTCTCTGAACTGGCACTGGTTAGGGTAGATTCAAACTGCAGGTCGAAGTGAGGGTCCTAGAGGTCCAGACCACCTCCTCCTGGCTCAGGAAGAGTTAGGGGCCACCCATCGGCACATGAAGACTCTGCCAGCTCTGATCACTTGAGACTTTTATCTGGAACTCAGTGCCTCCGACGGAGTATAGCTCAGCCCACCGAGCCTCCCCCTCCGCAGCCCCCCCGGTGGCGCCTCCTCTCCAGTACAGCGTGACTCAGTCGAACACTTCGTGCACCAGCCGGGAGCCACACTCCTGGTACATGGCCCGAGTTATCCAGCGGCACTGGAAGGAGCGCAGCGAGGCCACCATGGAGCCGCCTGTCCATACTGCTGTGCCACGCCCAGGCGCCGCCACCAGGCACGGCCTCAGCGCCCCGTAACCGTGCCTCCGGCACTGCGCCTCCAGCTCCATTTCCAGGCGCTTGGTGAAGCCAGGGAAGAGTGTGGAGCCACCGGCCAGCACCACGGTGTCAGCCAGCCGCTTCCGGAGCGTTGCGGGAACCTTCTGCAGTGCCCGGAAGACCAGTGCGGGCAGGCCCGGCCTGGCCTGGCCTAGCAGACTCGGCTGGAAGATGGGTTCTGGGCAGCGGAAGCGCTCGCTGCTGAGACAGACGGAGCACCCATTGCCTAAGCAGAAACTGACCGGATGGTGGCGGTCAGGGTTACGAAGGTCCCCCTCAAAGTCCAGTGACACATAGCAGTAGCGTTTCTTGAGCTGTGTGATGGCCTTGCGGGGCAGGGCCTGCAGCTGTAGGTGGGGGCATGCTGCCACCAGCAGGTCCCGCAGGTAGCGTGATAGGGTGCTGCCTGCCACGTCCAGCCGGAACGTGGCCTCGTGCCGCGCGTGGCCCGCATAGATGGGCGTGGCGTGGCACACGCCCGCGCCTGCCTCCACGGCCAGCCCGCTGAACGCGCCAGTGGAGCAGAGCGCCAACAACGCTGTGCTGGCCATGTGGCACGCGGGCACTGCCAAGGTCTCGAACAGCAGCTCGGCTATCCTGTCGCGGCCCGCTGGCGGCGCCGACGGCGAATCACTCACTAGCACGGGCCACTGCTCCGGGCACACCCGCAGGCCGCCCACCAGCAGGCGCTCCCACAGCCCCTCCAGCGCCTCCCAGTCCACCACCACGCCGTGCTTGATGGGGTGCGCCCGCGCCACGCCACCCATCAGCTCGCCGCCCAGTGCCCCCGGCGGCACCGGCCGGTCCCAGCTGGGCACCAGGCTGGAGCTCTTCAGCACCAGGCGCGGCTGGTGCTCGCCCGCGAAGCCCGCCTTGATGAAGCCCGAGCCCTGGTCTATGACCACCGCCACGCGGCCCAGCGAGGGCGGCCGACGGACCCGCCTGCTTCCAGACACCGATGCCACCGTGGCTTTCTGGGCTCCGCCCCGCCGCGTGCCTGAGGCTCCGCCCGCCTTTCAGCTCTTGGCTCTGGCCCCAGGCCTAAGTCCCGGCCTTTCTGGCCACAGAACTAGGGCTCTCAATTCTTGGCTGCAGCCTCTGGTCTGGAGCTCCCACTCTTCCCGTCAGACTGGACGTCCCTTTTCAGCTCTTGGCTCCGCCCACGGGCCCGAGGCCCCGCCCCCGGCTCAAGGGCCAGTCTCCCGCTCTCAGCGGGCTTCCGCGCTTCAGACCTTCTTTGCCCTCCTGTGGCTCCAGACTCAAGACTCCACCTTGCACCAGACCCGCCTGAGGACTCACCTCCGCTGCGCGGCCCACTCATTCGGCCCTGGCGGAGGTGGATGATGAGAGGGCCGCATCAAATCCTAAATAAGGAGAAGCTGCCCGGAGCAGCATAACTCTTAACAATGAAGGGGCCTTGTGGCAATGTTCTGGGGACATATATCCTCCCGTGGGGACCCAGGAGTCCAGCCCAGTCCTTGAGCCCCAGGCGGTCTCCTGGCACCTCTCTCCTGGCCTTAAGTCTTTCCTGGTTGTGTTGGTGGAACGGGGTGGTCAGAGAAGGAAGGAAAAGAACTTGGATTGGACTCATTGTGACCTCAGTCCTCAGTACCTGCTGTGCTTCCTTCCCCACAGCCCTCTCCATCCATGAAAACTCCCTGGACACATCTACTCTCCTGGGACAAGGCCAAAAGCAGTGATTTTGGCATTGGGGTATCTGGCCTCAGCTGCACAACCAGTCTGATTCCCTCCCCAAACCACTTCAGATTATCTGATGTATTCTGGCTAGATGTACAGCCAACCACCCTCCCCCTTCCCTGCCCCAATCCAGTGCTGATGAGAAAGCTCTTAATCACAGATCTACAGCCACTCTGAGGACCTCTGTGTTCAGCCCTGAGGGGCCCAGACAGTCCACACAGGGACCCTACCTTCAGGGCCTTCCATGTATGGACTCTTGTGGACCTGAATTTGTGACTCAGTTCTGAAGACCACGACTCATTGTTTGCCCCTGAGCAAGTCCTAATTTCTCTCTGGGCTCAGTTTCTTCCTCCAAAAGGTAGTTCTAATCCTCACACAGGAAATTTCCTAGGCCACTTGTCTCTGCAGAGTCTATTCTCCTTAGGACCATTTTGGTTTCAAGTAGGAGAGCTACTCAGGTGAACTTAAGCTAAAAT
>NW_027397100.1:12095908-12168157 GCF_003265705.2 Callorhinus ursinus
TTTTTTTTTTTTTTTAAGATTTTTAAAAAATTTATTTCTCTGACAGAGAGAGACACAGCGAGAGAGGGAACACAAGCAGGGGGTGTGGAGAGGGAGCAGGCTTCCCGTGGAACAGGGAGCCCGATGCGGGGCTCAATCCCAGGACCCTGGGATCATGACCTGAGCTGAAGGCAGACGCTTAATGACTGAGCCACCCAGGCGTCCCAAGGATCTTGTATGTCTTATGGATACCAAGGGCAAAGATGAAATCAGGTTTTGGGAACAGACTGGAAGTTGGGCCTAACTCCAGGATGTGTACTGTCTGCATTATTTTTTTTATTCTTCCAAAGACCGGCTTAAGCCCATGCATGTTTATGTAGCAGTCTCTCACAGCTCCTGAATTACAGTCCCAGGGAAGAGGCTGGTAAGACCAGCCTCGGCCAATCACGTATGGCCAGGATGTGTGGCCACATTGGAGAACATGGTTACCATGATTGTGACCACATGGGTGGTAGGAAAAGGTTTGTTCTTACAAGCATTTGGAGAGATGCTATGGGTCATGCAACCTCCAGCCTGATGCAGGGGGATATGGAAGGGATATCGATTGTGTTGACACTAACGAAAGTGCATCTTCAGCAGAAGCTGGGCCTATGTCTTTAATAAGCTGGGACCTTCACCCCTGCTGCATCTGCCCCCTTTGGGACTTTCTGAGGCGGTCACAAGTAGAAGGTTGGCTACAGTTTCGGTAGAGTTGGGGCAGCACTCAGGTCTGGAGCTGGGTTTGGGACCCAGGAGAATGAGAACAAGCAGCTGGATCCTTCTCACAGAAAGCATGCCGGCCCCTCCTGGGTGAGTGAGGGAGGTGAACCTTGCATTGGAGAGCACAGTGGTAATATGGCTAGAGCAGGGTTGAGGATAGGAGTCACTCAGAAGCCCTAGAAGGAGAGACTGAGGCTGGGGGCTGGGCCTGCACATGACAACAGTAAGTTTGGGCATTTCCCTGTGGGCCACGGAGAACCGGTGGGGGCTTATGAGGAGAGTGAACTGTCCTACAGCTGGCTAAGTGGTTTGGAAGAAGTCTCTGGCTGCAGTGTGGGCAAAGGGATGGCACAGGGTAGGTTGGGAGACAAGTGACTGAGGTGACTTGGGGGTTACCAAGCGCATTGGGGCAGGAGTGAGGGATCAGAGGCCCACAGAGCCCAGCCTCTCCACCTGGGTGCTCTCACGGGCAGACTGTGAGTCCCAGGCCCCAGCCCTGCTGATCGTGGGGCCTTCTCAGTTCTTTCCAGGGTGGTGGCTGTTTGCCTGGAACCCTCCCCGTGTCTAAGGACTTGTGAATGTTGGGGACATTTGGAGATATTAGACTTCTGTGGGAAGCAGGCCCCTCCTCCTAGCTTGGCCAAGCTGGGGTTTGCCCAAACTCACCTCCCTTGGGCCTGCAGACCTTGAAGGTTCTGACCAGGGCCTGGAGTTGCTGGGAGGAGGAAAATAGCTTCCCTCCACTGTGGCTGGGTGCCCCTCCCCAGCTCGCGGTGGGGGTTCTGTCGCTTCGGTCACAAGGTGAAGGCACCAACAGTTTTGGCTCCAGGCCGTGGCCGTTGCTCTGCCATCAATACTCCCATTTCATCCGTGTCTCGCTCTGGGCCTCAGTTTCCCCCACCCAGCTCCGTGTTGCGCCGCCTCGGACAGAGCTAGCGGGCGCCAGGGTTGCTATGCGCTCTTTATTGGGCCGGGGGCCGCGGACCGGGCCGGGCGCTCAGGGCCGCGGGCGAGGGCAGCGGCGCCGCTTCCGCGGCTGCTCCTCGGCTGGGTCGGCATCGCGGTCCACCTCGCTCTCGGTCAGCAGGCGCGCATACAGCCGCTGCCAGCCCGGCGCCACCGTGGCTCCGCCCCCCGCTCCGGCCCCGCCCCCGGGCGCGCCCGCCGCGCAGCGCCCCTCCTCCTGCAGCCGCGCGTCCAGCAGCAGCAGCAGGACCAAGATCTTCTTCATCTCGCGCGCGCGTACGCCCTCGCGCCGATCAGCGCCGTCGCCCGCTCCTCGCAGCATGGGCGCCGCCGCCGGGGAGCCCACCGGGCCGCCCGTCGCGTCCTCGCCTGGTCGCCCAGGCCGCGCGCTGGGGCCCGCCGCCACCTCGGCTAGCTGCTGCCGCTTGTCCAAGGGGAAAAGCAGCACGATCTTGGCCTGGGGGAAGAGCGCCCCGCGTCTTCTTGCTGAGGATCCTTACCCACCAGGTCCTGTCTCCTGGGACTCTGTTCCCTTTACGTTTCCAGGGGGCGGGAGTGGGTCTCCCCCTGCCCCATCGCCCAGGACCCCTGCCTTCCCTCTGGATACCCTTACCCACCCGAGGTTGACCTCCCGAGACCTTGCACCGTCGACGTATATGGGATTCTTTGCCTGCCCTCCTAGCGTTGGTGCTGGGACTCTAACCCACCCCAGAAGAATAGCACATTTTGTGGCTAGAAGCTGGAAAGGGGGCATAAGAGAACACCCTGTGCCCATAGCCTCTGTGGTTCCAACTAGGGCTGATTCTCATTGCTGAGCCTTCTACCCGTCTGTTACGAGTTGGGAGAATCCCTTCCTGCCCACCCTCCTGGACTCCCAAGTCTCCTGGTTTCTCCTGGTTTCTTGAATCCCTGCCCTCCCTTCTGGGCTGTTAAGACCCAACCACATCCACGTAGATTCCTGGGACCCTCATCCTCAGGAGGGGTTATCCAAGCCTTTCTATGGCCCTTGGACTTATGCCCACAAGGCCTAGACTCCCAGCATTCCCTCTTGCCCACCTGTTCAAGTACCCCTGGCTCCCACCTACCCCCCGCACCCTGGCACTCACGCTTGGCTTCTTCCGCTTGAGGTGGCTGAAGAACTGCTGTTTCCGCCCAGCCTTGTCCATATCGGGCGGCTTCTCCTTGCAGGCCTGCTTGGGCACTTTGGTCCTCTTGTGAGAACTGTTGTTTCCCATGGCAGGGCTGGTCACCACTGGGGGCCACAGCCCATGCTGCCTCTGCCCTGCCTTCTGGCTGGGCGGGGCGGGGGGGGTGCCCCTGCCCCTGCTCTGTCCCGTGGAGGCCACATTGTGACCTCATGGGTAAACCTCACCAGCTCCAGACTCAAAAGCTCCTCCTCCCAGAACCCACAGGCACATCTTGGCTCGGTTTATTCTGTGATTTGTGGCTTTGGTTTCTCAACTATAAAACTGGGCTAATAATCACGAATGAGGCAATGCTCGTAAGGTGCTTAGTGTTGAGTAGGGAGGAATTTTTGTGGTCTGGGTTTGAATTCTGACTCTGCCACTAACAGTTGAGTGATCTTGGCCAAGGTAATCAACTGCTCTAGGCCTCAGTCTTCTCACCTGCAAAATGGGGCCAATTATGGTTCCTGTAAATTGCTATGAGGATTAAATGAAATTCTCCTTTGAACATGGCCTGGCAAAGAGGGGGTACTGTTATGTTAGCCAGGTTTTTTGGTTGCAAGTAACGGAGACTGATCATCTTAAGTGCTCAAAAGGAAATTTATTGGAAGGATTTCAGGGAGCTCAGAGCATGGCCAGGAAGTCTGGAGACCAGGCTTGGAGAGACAGGACAGAGGCCATCAGCTCAAGAGTGAGGACTCAGCCCCCATTCTGTTCCCGCCTCCCAGCTCATAAGCCTGGCCCAGCAGGGCTCATTTGATGGCTGAGCTGAGGCAGGTCATGGACAGGAGATGAAGCCCCCTATGGATGGTGCCTCTGGAGCCCCTCGTGGAGGGTGGACAAGCCCCTGGCTGGACCATGGGTCCTCAGGACTCCCATCCTGCTCTGTGTCCTGTGTAGGAATTAACTCATTGAAGTTTTTCAACAGCTCAGTGAGATGGCTGCTGTCATCCCTGTTTTCTGGGTGAGGAAACTGAGGCACAAGGAGGCGAAGGTAGTTGGAGAGTCTCTGAGCATCCCACATGAGGAGCATAGGGCCTGGCATATGTCAGCCTTGTCTTTCTGCCCACGATGGGAGGGGCTGAGTGGCGGCTAGTGATGTAGGGATCAGTGCTGGTGTGTGTGTAAGGACAGGGACCTGGCTGGCTGGCTTGTATCTGCAGCTCCTAGGAGAAGGTAAAAGTTTGTTGCATGGATGAGTGAATGAATGAATGCATGCATAATTATGAGTTTAGGGCCAGCTGGTGAGTATGGGGCCACATCACACCATCATTTTGCCTCGTGTCAAAACTGGCCTTTGGATGCCCTGTGACCTGCCCTACCCCTCACCTGCCTACCTGTACGTGGGGCCACACTGGCTGAAGGTGGCGTCCCAACAGGGAAGGGGCCTTGGGGCCCAGAAAACGGCAGATGCCTCCCTGTTAAGTTGGCCTCACACCTCCCAGGAAGGAAAGCCAGGCAGACGAGGAGGGTCCAGGCCTGGCTCCCAGTCCCAACACTGTTCTGCTCCTGTTGCATGCTCTCTGCTCTTCATGCTGTCTCCGTTGCTTTGATGGGCAAGGGGTAGGGGGGCAGGGCAGTGGCTCCCCGTTCAGAAATAATAGGCTTGAGACCAGGAAATGTTGACCATGTCCCCTCTGCCCCCAGGAGTATGAGCGGGCCTCCAAGGTGGACCAGTTTGTGACGCGCTTCCTCCTGCGGGAGACGGTGAGCCAGCTACAAGCCCTGCAGAGCTCGTTGGAAGGGGCATCAGATACCCTGGAGGCCCAGGCCCGGGGCCCACGGTATGTGAGGTGCCCCGCTGGTCGCCGTCGCCACATTCCAGGGCCCTCGGCTTCCATCACATTCCGTAGCTCCAGTATCCCAGAGCTCACATTCTTGTTGGCAGGGAGGCCAAGAAGGGGTGAGAGGGGGTGGCTGGCTTTGAGGCTGGGTCTCAATGTCCCCGGAAGCCTGTTTTGCCCCACCCAGGCCTGGCCCTGTTCTGGGGCCCCAGTCCTTGGCCTGTGGGTCTGGGAGCAGCCGGTCGACCTTCCACTTCCCTAGGTCAGACGAAGACAGTGTGGGGGTGCAGAGCAGGCCCCACGGCAGTCGGCGGGTAGGGCGCAGGGCCCTGCGGAGCATCGGTCGGTCACCCACCTGGTCTCCTGGCTCCTCCGCCTCAGACACAGGTGGGCCTGTGGCAGCGTGGGAGGTCTGGCTGAGGAGGGTGCTGGGCGGGCGCAGTGCCCACCCCTCCACTGTCCCTGAGAGGCTTCCCCACGTGCGGGGCCCGTGCCAGACTTCCCCACCGTGGGTCTCCCACCCCAGGGCAGAGCTCGGGAGCCGAGATGCGGTGGCGGCTCCAGGTCAACCGTCTCCAGGAGCTCATTGACCAGCTCGAGTGTAAGGTGAGGGTCATGTGGCCAGTGCCCCAAGGGGGAGGACCTTCCTGGAATCCGTCTGAGCCAGACACGGTGGGGGCCCTGCCCACACTCTGCGTCCCTCACAGGCCCCCAGGCTGGAACCTCTGCACGAAGAGGAGCTTACCAAGGGGCCTGACTCGGTAAGTCCAGGAGAGGGACAGGCAACTGGGCATCGTGCCAGGAGGAGGTGCTCATTAAGTGAGGGGACTCACGGGCCTGCTGCCCACTTGGCCTCTGGGTTATACAGATGCCCTTTTCCCAGGCTGGTCCAGCCCTCGTCCCCCAGGCCTGGCAGCAGGCGCCAGGCCCGGTCCTTGCTGTGGGACCGTGTATAAGTCCCGGCCCCTCTCTGGGCATTAGTCTCCCTCATCTGCATCCCTGAAAGCTGGTCTGGGCAGCATGGTTGGAGGTTGGAGGGAGGAAATGGTGGCATACTGCAGGAGAGAGAGACAGTGGCAGGATAGAGGCAGTGACCTTGGCCGTGGGGAGAGGAGGATGGAGTCAGGGATGCGGGGGGGGGGAGCCGGGTTGGGCAGGAGCTTGATCTCATGGCAGGCCAGCGCTGGTGCAAGTCAGGCAGGGCGGGGTCTTCCTGAAGGCCACATCCCATCCCTCGCTGAGCCCTGCCTTACCCTGGCTGACCAGGTGGCCTCTCTTGCTAGCACATCCTCGTGGCCCAGAGGGAGGTGCAGGTGGCGGAGGAAGCCCTGCAGGATTTCCACCGTGCCCTGTGCTGCTACGTGGACTTCACAGGGGCCCAGAGCCATTGCCTGCAGTGAGTCCCCAGCTGGCTAGTGGGCTGGCCAAGGTCGGGGCGGGGGTGGTGAGTAGGGCAAAGTGCCGGGGGGCTGGGCATCCTGGGCCAGGGCTCCCATTAGACACCCCGGCTGGGTGGGCAGTGGTGGTGGTAGCCTGGGCCTGGCCATCTCTTTGGTCCCACAGTGTGTCTGCCCAGAAGATGCTAGACAATGCCTCTTTCACCCTGTATGAGTTCTGGCAGGATGAGGCCTCCTGGAGAAGGTATGAATGGTGTCTGAAAACTAACGTTTATTGAGTATGGGCCCTGGAGTGAGTCAGGCCGTGGTCCCAATGATCCGCTATCAGACCCTGGCTGTGTGACTTTGGGAGGGTTACTTATCCCCTCCGAGCCCCAGCGGTGTCCTTTCCAAAATGAGAGTGGTAAGAGGTCTACCCTCCTGTGAGCCAAATGAGACAGCAGATGAAGACCTGAACACAGCGCTGGGGGCAGGGTAGAGAGCAGGCACTCGGGGAACTGCGCCACAGCCTGTGCCAGGCACCCATGGGTTACACTTCATGTAATCCTCTGCGTGTCCTGCTACAGTATGCACTCTTGCCCCCAGTTCACAGGGGGAGCTGAGGCTCAGAGCCAGTAGGAGGCAGGACTGGGGAGGGAGTGGGGAGCTCTCAACCAGGTGGTCTTGCCCTCTGGGGGACCAGCTCCAGCCTCAGGTCACTCCATGAACCTCCCCAGGCACCAGCATTCTGCCTGTAGTAAGGCCTTCCAGCGCATCCTCATTGACTACCTTCGGGCTCCGGACACCCTCACCACTGTGTTCTTCCCAGGTATGCTGTGGCCCCCAACCCTCTCTACAGCCATATGGAGTGGCAGTGGGCCCCTGATGCCTTCTGATCCTCAACCTCTGACCCCTAGCCTCCTGGTGGATTATGAATAATAACTGAGCCTGACCTGCATAAGCCAAGGCCCTGGGGCCCTACCTGCCTCATTCTGGAGCTTCTGGACTGGTCAACTCAGCACCAAGACCAAGGACGTGGCCACTCTTAGACCTGGGGCTGGGCTCTCAGAGGTGCCCCCCGCCCCCCCTCCCCCCGACCCAGCCGGTGGAGAGTCCCTCAGCCCAGGGATCAGGGACTGGGCTGCTTGCTTTCTGTTTATCAGTGTATTCTATTTGAATCTTTAGCCTCTGAGGCACTCTGGCCTCTGCCTGGCTCAGGAGGCTTGGATTCTGGTCCCCTTCTGTCCCAGCCTTGTTGTGGGACACAGAGCAGGTCGCTTCCCTCTCTGGGTGGGCCTTGGGCTGTCTGGCTGCCTAGTGGGTACCCTGCTTTCTTCCTGCTGCCTTGGGGCCAGGCTTCTGCTCTTCCTCAACCAGCCGCAGAACCAGGGCTGATGCTCAGGGACACCACCCCCCCACCAAACCTCGACCCCTGAGGCTGGGCCGGATCCGTCTGCAGTGTGGGGTAAGGACCTGGGTGTCCCCATCACCCTCCTGGGCTGGCAGGCTCCCAACTCTTCCAGCACCTTCCGCTGCACCAGAGCCTTCTGCAGGATCCTGGTTGGTTTGCATGTCATTTGCATATCATTTGCATGCTCATGCCCACCCGTACTCAGGGCACTATGGGAAGTCCCAAGGTGACCTTGCCAAGTAGCAATAATTTGGGCCCAGTGTCACCTGCTCCCCCTGAGATACCTCTGAGCCCCAGCCCAGGACCCCAGCCCAAAGGCAATAAAGGAAGTGGTCACCTCTGGTGGTGTGTCCTCTCTCTCCCTCGGCAGGAAGGCCAGGCTTTGGGGTTGGTTTGTATATCACACCAGCCACTCAGGGCTGGCAGCCTTTCTTTAGAAATCAACTGTTTCTCATCTTGGGCTCCCGTTCTCTCCAGACGGTGGGAACTTCACAGCTAACCTGTTTCCTCAACTCAGGGCCCTCTCACCTCCACAAACCCTGGTTCTGGGGTCTTGCCTGGGAAAGTAAGTGAACTGGATCGGGTTTCTGCTCTCAGCTCCCTGAAAACTGGCTGGCTATTCTAGCTTCACCATCACCCTCCTTGCCAACAGGGTGTGATCTGGAGTTGGGGGCACAGAGCCTTCTCAGGGTCCCAGACAGTGTGGCTGGATGCCTGTGAGAAGTCCTGTCCCCTGACAGAACCTTCCTCCCCGAGCCCCTTCCAGACTGGCTTTGTCACCACCCCTGTCACCTGACAGAACCAGGTGCGGAATGGCCAACGTGGTCCATCCAGGCACTGGGGGGACCTACTTTGAGCCATCTGGAGAGAAGGGATTGGGGGGCACAGAGAGAGGTGACTGACCTACATGGCTCTAAAGGGGAGGCACATGGTACCACAAGGGCACGGGATGGCCTCTGACCTGGTCTGGAGGGTGTCGGGGTTGGGAGTTTTTAGGAAGGAAAACACACACTCAGGCTCTGAGCGGAGGAAAGCTTGCCTTGTGGAACTGAAGGAAGCCCGGCAGTGGTTTGAGGCTGGGGCAGGGGGCCAGTGGGCTGAGGCTGGGGCAGGGCAACAGTGGGCGGAGGCGAGGGTGGGGAGGCAGCAGGGCCTCAAATGTGCTTCATCCCGAGGAAGCTGTGGTGGGTTTTAAGCCAGCAGTGAGCGGCCAGTGGGCTAAGTGACAGTTCACCAATGTTCTTGAATGACCTGGTGGTGCCAAGAAAATGACTCAGATGGCACCAGCTCAGGGTGGACGTCCTGGTCTGGGACTCTAGGCAGGGTCTTCCCTGGGGTTTCTCCCTAATGACCCCCACAGGAGTTCAGACTTGGAGGGTCACAGACCTGCTCCCACAGCACAGGGGTCGCTGGAGGTTTGCTGGCCAGCACCGTGCCAGGCTGTGCTCAGGCCACCCCTCTCCCCAGACTCGTGGCAGCTCCTAAAAGGTGCAGCCAGCACAGTGGCACACAGCTCTGGGTGGGCGTGAGGAGGGCTTAGTGTCCTGGATAGAGAAGAAGCCCTCCCAGGAGGAAATAATCCTGCTTTCTGCCCGGTGTTCTGATTGCTTCTGTTGTTTCCTCCATAAATAACAGCGACAGCAAACCCTCAAAACTAAAAACTTCCCATTGCTATCTTTGAACAAAGATGCGGAAATCCCCAGGCTGTCAGCTCTGGAAGGGAGTGCCTCCAGAGCCTTTGTTCCCTGGCCTGCCTCACTGCGGAGTTAACACCTTTTTTGTGTGTGTCCTCCCTCCTTTCCTGAAGCTCGGAGGAGCTGGGGAGGGTACTGCAGGGGGAGGGGAGTGCGGTCAGCGCCGCAAGGGGCCGGGATGTGGCCGCTGGGAGGGTGTCCTGGGCTCGAGCTGTGAAAGCCCAGTCCAGTCGGGGTGTGGACAGCTGAGGGGTGGCTGGGGCGCAGAGGGAGCAGAAGGCGGACCCTGAAGTGTAAGGGATTGGAGGTGAGCCAGGAGGCCGGGCCACAGGGAATTTGTGTGATGTCTTGCAGGTAACGAGGAGCCAGGAAGCTGTCAGGGGAGCGCTGGGGGTAGGGGTGGGGGTGGAGGTGGGGGCTGGACCCCAAACCTGGAGGCTACAACGAGAGCAAAGTTTTCAGCGGGGCTGGGGGGGCACAGAGGTGGTGGCCAGGCCTTTACGTTGTGTTTACTGAACTCCACCTTCATCTCCATCTTGTGTTCACCCTAACCCCCAGCTCGTGGCCACCATCACCTCTGGCCTAGGAGACTGGCAGCCTCTTCACTGGGCTTCCCATCTCTAGTCCACCACCCCCCGCCCAGTCTGTTCCCATAACGGAACAGACAAGGGGCTTTCAAAACACTGCCATGGGGACCACAGGAGTCTGCTAAAACCCTTCAATGGTACCACACTGCCTTCAGCATCAAGATCGAGTTCTTGAATTGGCATTCAAAGCCCTGAGCTATCAGCCCCACTCCTGGTGTGTACAGCCTCCACTCCCTAAAATACACACCAGCTGAGCTGGGCTACGGGCAGCCTCAGTCACTCCCTCCTGGCCTCCCCCATGGCTTCCCCCCCCCCCCCCCGCCACACACCTCCTCAGCCTTGAAGTAGCAGGTCAAAGCCATCAGGTTTAGGTCACCTTTCCAGGCCTCACCCTCCATGCCCTGCTCTTGGTGACTCTTCAGCTCGTTTCAGCAGCCACTGGGCACCTGTTTTGTGGCAGGTGCTGGGGACAGTGAAGTGTCCTGAGCTGGTTAACAGTACCCAGTTCAAGGGCAGGCAGAGTACAGATGCTGGGAGAACTTGTAGTTCCTTCCACCAGCTACCACCCCCTCACCCTCACCCTCACCCACTCCTTGCACCTGCCTCCTCACTTTCCTCCCATCTGTGCCAGTGACTCACCTGCACACATTTAAACCTGTCCCGGGGACTGGCCCAGTGCCAGGCCAGGTGCACACAGTCTAAATGGCTGCCACTGCAGTCTAACTCTTAGAGGGCAACACATACACGAAATCTCCTTAACACAGCCTCTGATGGGTCAAAACAAAGGAACTGGGAATTAGGTGGGCCTTCAGAAAGTTATTCTCTCTATATATGTCCTATATATATATCCCCCGCAACATGGGGCTTGAACTCATAACCCCAAGATCAAGAGTCGCATGCTCTACCAAGTGAGCCAGCCAGGTGCCCCTAGGAAGTTATTCTCAAAACAAATATGTAAGCAGGACACAATGCTTCAGGCAGGATACTGAAACAAAGATGAATCCTCAAGGAAATCACATATTGGCAGAAGCAGCACCAGACTATGAGAACACCTTCCGTTTACAAAGGCTTCCTAAGCGCCAGGCCTTGTGCTGGGACAACTCCCATATGATCACATTTCACCTCACAACAACCTAATGGTGTAGGCATCGTTAGCACTCCCAATTTATGGATGAAGAAACAAGCTCAGCGAGCAAGTACTTTGCTCCAAGTCACACAGCTGACTGATTCCCGGGCACCAACAGCTGCTTGCTATCAAGCATGAACACCACCGAGGGGTATCTCGAGTATCCTCTAGTAATAGAAGCCAGCCCAGGGCTGGAAGACAATAGCAGTTATAACAAAGGAAGAAAGGAGGCCAAACCTTGGGGCTGCAGGATGGCAGCTGGGGCAGCAAGGAAGAGCCATGGGTGTACAGAGGTGGAGGGTGATCTGGAAGGGGCTATACAGGGCCCAGCCACCAGAAGGTGGTGGGGCTTGTCCTCTTTGTTTCTGGAACTCCCCAGGAGGCACCCAGATAATGTTAGCTGAACTTCTGGGGCAGAAAGGCAGCTTCGGAAAAGGTTGGTGCAAGGGGGAGAGGAAAAGTTGCTGGGGTGTGCACCCTGGATAGGAATCTGCTTGCAGGCTGGAGGCACTAGAGGGAGCAAGTCTGGCTCTTTCCACAGGAGGGCGCCCGGCACCAGGCAATGAAGCTGTCCTGGGGCATGGGGGGAGGGGCGGGTGGGTGGTTGTGGGTTCCCCCAACCTCTAGGGAGGGAGGACAGCTGAAGAGGGGGTACACCCAACTCAGGACCCTGAAATTCCAGCAGGAAGAAAGCAGCACAGACAGGCCAGAGGAGTTCAGACCGCTGCGTATGCTCATTTGGAGACTGTGCTGTCATCTCAGGCCAATTATTTCCCTTTATACTGAGAAAACACGTCAGTCGGCTCCTTGACTCCATACTTTTGTAAAATTTGAAAGGGCTCTCCACTTACCTACCTTCCAGAAGGAACAACTCTTCCCTATTTTCCATCTCCTAGTCTAGGCTTCACTCATTTTCAGATGCATCTGCTATGCTGGTCAGTGGTGTACTGAGAATTTCAATGATTGTCCGCTCCAGAATTCGATTTTCAAATCTGCCTGCTTATTTAAACCATCTTTAGAGGTTTCGTAGTTACATTCTGTACCTGATCCTAGTATCTGAAATCCCAGGGGTCTAAATCAATTGTTTGCTGTTCCTGCTGACTCTTGCTCATAGTGGCTCATTTCTTGGGATGTTTAGTAATTTGGGGGGGACACTTTATAATTGACATATCAGTATTTTTGATATTTTGATTTTTCTCTAGAGGATTTGCATGTTTGCTTCTGCCAGACACCAGGAGATACTGCATCCAAGCCTAGAATCATCTTAATTCCTCAGCCCCAGGAGAAGGCAGACATGAGTCTAGTCAGATTCTTGTTCTTCAGAGGGGCAGGGTTTTCTGCTCAGTTCCCTCTGCAGACAGATTTTACCCTGCTTGCCTTTTCGCTCAGGCCAAAGCCAGTGACCTGGCTTCCTGGAAAGGTCCTAGATTTGCTTCTCTATTTTGTAGAGGCTTACACGGCTCCCAGAGGCAGTTAATCCCTCACACTTCAACTTTTTGAAATTTCTCCTGACCCCAGGCAGTACATGTTTCCTCTTTTGTATTCAACCACCTCTGTGGTTTTGGTTTACTGTACTCCTCTCATTTTTAGCCCGACCTTTGGGGATTTCCTATACTTTCTCATCTGTGACCTCAGCAATGCAATTAAAAAGTACATTCACTGGAATTTATCCAGCATCTGGGTTTTTTATGGTAATGGCAAATATTTTGGTCTGCGATTTCTATAATTAGTTTAATATTATATTATCACTTGAGTCCCTAGGATTTTTTTCAGAGCTAAGGCAGACTGGATTGCTGACTTGTCTACCAAATGTGCTTTTGTGCTAGGCTGACAGTCACAAGGCTGAGATCCTGTTATTGTTCTAGGTGGTGGATTGCAGTGCTGGGCAGCTGCCGAGAGACCGGCAGTTGGCACCATCTGCATGAAAGATCATACAGCAAAGCCCCACCTTGCCTTCTGGGGCCATGGCCACAGCCCAACCCCTTCTCCCTACCCTGAGATCACCCCCTTTGCATTTTGGAGGCCTGTGAAGCTGGTGGTGCCAAGAAGCCTCTAGGGCAAGGCTGCTTAGAAGTAGGTCTAGGGCAGGGTGCCAGGGAGGCTCAGTTGGTTAAGCATCTGCCTTTTGATTTCAGCTTGGGTCATGGTCTCAGGGTCGTGGGATGGAGCCCCATGTCAGCCCCCATGCTCAGGTGGAATCCACCTGTCCCTCTCCCTCTGCTCCTCCCCCACTAGCTCGCTCTCTCTCCAAGTAAATAAAATCTTAAATAAAAAGTAGGTCTAGGGCAGAGGCCAGAGATCGGTATTCAGGTGATGGGTATTCTTCAGGTGACAGGAGTGAGGATGGGGCCAGGGCCTTGGGAAGTGAGTCCTCAGGTCACCAGCTAGGAAACTGGACTGACAGCCTAAGACTCCATACATACAGGTGTGCATGGGTGTGCTCGCACAAGTGTGGGTCATGTCACTGCTGGGCAGACCACTTCAGTGCCATGTTAAGTACTACACTGGGTCTGCCGGAGGCACTGCAAGCTGGTGGGTGTTCAGGGAAAGCAGTCTGAACGCATGCTCCATGGATTCAAGACTTCAGTCCTAGAACTCCCGCCTTGGAAAATTATCCCAAAGAAATGAATCATGCAAAAGAAGAGGTTCACTTCAGTATGTTGGACAGGGAAAACTTGAAAGCAATCCAACCACCAGCAGGAGGAGAAGGGTTAAGAGAATTACAGCCTCAATTAAATCATACAACCACTAAGCAAATAAACATGAAGGCAACAGTGAACTCATGTATGATTTAACATCAGTGTAAAAGAACAGGAATGAATAATCACAAGTCCAGGTATGTTAAAAATTTCTAAGGAAATACTGAAGAACTATGAGAAAAAAGTACCTACAAGTCCACTACCCTATTTTGCACTTTCTGTGGAAGATCACTTAACAGTGAAGGGGCGGGAGTGCCTGTAAGCTGTTGCTGCCCTTGACCGCAGGCCCAGAGTATGAAGCCGGCCTGACTGGGCCTGGGCCCCCCGCTGGCTTCCCAGAGGCCTAGCAGCTGGAACCAGCTCCTCAGCAGTAACTCCGGCTTTCACTCCCCTGGGTGCTCTCTAGACCATGGCAAGAACCCCTGGAGGGCCCCCAGGAGGAGGGGGAGTGGCCGCGGAAGCCCGCTGACAGGACCTCTTAGTGTGTACACCCCCTTCCCTCCCCGTCCCGTTCCAGCCCAAGCCAGAAAAGGAATATAGCCTTTTTATTGACTACTTTTAAGTAGAACAAACTAAATACATATTTAACAGTTTTGGTTCATTTATACAGTACATTAAATAAGTTATGCACAGAGTTAAGTAACAAAAATTCCGGTCTGAGTAAAATGGCGAAGCACAGAGAAACCAGACTACCGCATATCCTGTGGGTGCTTTCACATTCCTCATCCCCCCTTAAGACCACGCTCAGAGGCATAGTTTTCTATTTATTTACATTATTGGCTTTCTTTTATGGATGGAGCTTTTGTAGCCTCATCAGGAACTTGGAAAGCCATGAAAGTGGACTGAAGGCTGCTGAGCCAAAGAGCACTTTCAATCATTCACCTAATGCTTATTGCTGCTTCTCTCTGCCAACTCGAAGGCAGGGACGGGCTGCCTCTGCCAGCTGCGAGCCACACACGCCCTATTTGGTATAAGCATCAATGAGTGTACACTGGGCAGTTGTGGGCTGGACTAGATGGGGTCCTCCAGGAAGTGCCATTTCTGGGGCCGTGGAGGGCAAGGGGGATCCAAGGTACGCCCTCAGGCCTCCTAACCTCCTCCTGGCTCACGATGGAAACGGTCACCTGCACCATCATCTTTGGAAATGAGCATGTCAATGCACGTGGGCAGAGGCAGGTAATCAACGTTTTGGTTTCACAAGAACTAGACACTCGGAGCTGGAAGGACCCTATTCAGCAGCCTGCCCAGCCCCCCACCCCACCACGGACAAGCCAGCCATCTGGCCCATGCTGGAACAGTCCACGTCCCTCTGGCTTTTCTTACATTTGGTTCAAACATGCCACCACCCAGTTCTCTGCAAATAGCTTAAAACAAACAAAACAAAAACGAACAAAAACCAAACCAGCCCTCCCCCCCCGCCCAAATCTAAGTTGGCTTGGTCTACTGACCTGGTTCTGACACCAGTTCTGAAGAAGGCTTCGAAGATGTATTCTATTTTCAGTGATTCATTCAATCCATAATACCTCCTACAGTTTCCAGGACAAATGGCTACCTGGTCATTATGCTTTCATGCTGAAGAGCTCACTACCATACAATTTCAATAGTGTTGCTGAACCTTCAACTCCATTTGCTGAGATATCTTCTGGAACTACCCAGAACAAGGTCTATAACCTTTGCAAGCAGGTGACAGCCCTGGGGATCAATCTGACTTTGGAACAAGGTCATACAAAGTGTAGATTTTCTGTCTAGAAGCTGAAGATGCTCATGCTGACACCAAGAAGTGAGGAGCTCCTGGTGGGCTAACAGGCCCAGATGGGCAAAGGATGTCCGCACTGCAGCCAACACGACACCGACCTGTGCTGGGTAGATGTGTCTGGTTTCCAGACTTAGATCCGCTAAGATATGTATGACTCAGCACTGTCCAAGTTCCACGTGTTCTGTGACCTCAGGGTCACAGGAATGTGCCTGAGCACAGTTGCTAGAGGCCCACCCCTGGAACTTCAGGGACCCTCCAAAGTGCAAGTCCCACTCACACAACTCATAGGGTGGGCTGCTTATTCCTGAGCGGGTGTAATTAACCAACTTCTTCCCGAGTCCATTTTCACCACTGAATGGAGTCAGGCATGATGCAAGTGGTGAGGACCCAAAGGAGGATGGAGGGTATGAAGATCCAGCCCTCAAGCATCCCTCAGAACATTTAAAGATGGCTCCCAGTTTGGCCACTTCGGCCTTCGCTGGTTCCTGCAACCATTCCTTGCACGCAGAGGACAATGAAGTCCCATCACTCCTCAGCGTCCCTCAGTGGGCAATGCTGAGCACTGGCCTCATCCTCCAGATGTCCTCTGATGGGTGGACAGGCACGTGTCGCCTTTGCTTTTCATTTCTACAATAATATCAAAGAGCCTGGGGTTGCCCTGACAAGATCTTCAGTCTTATCTCCTTGGTCTTTTTTGTTCCCCCAGATATTAACTATCAAGGTGGTCCTCTCTAAGCAACCTGATTATATCAAGATATTTTAAGTCTAATAACTACATGAAAAGCGGGAAGCCTGAACTTGTACTCCAAACCTGGTAGCTGGGATGGTGAGCAAACAGTGGAGACCAAGTGGAATGCTGGACTCACGCCGGCCCCTTCAACCCCTCCGCCGGCTCCACCCCAAGACAGTGCCCCTCCTCCTCCCAACCAGAGAATAGGAACATTTGAGAGAGGAGGAGGATGAAGAATGGGGTTCTTTACATCTAAATAGGAAGTCCTGAACAGATGCCCTAGCTACCTAGATATGAAAGTGACTAAAATTAATAGCAAAAGGTCTGAGAACTGAACTACAGTGTAGAGTACTGCCCAGATTTCCAGCTTGGCCTCTGGGCGATACATGAGCAAAGCAGTCTAGAACAGCATCACAGTACCTCTGCAACCTGGCTGTCCTTACAACCACAGCCCACAATGGTCAGCGGGGGCCTGCACACCAAACTCAAACCTTAGCTACAGAAACTGACATTGAGCCCTGATGAATAGTCTGCTGTTTCTGGCTTTTTATTCCACCCAGGAAAAACCTGGGCTACCCTGGGGGTCTTGTGGCCACTGAAGGTTTAAAGAAGCCGCCCACGTGTGCATCTTCCCACTGAAAAGGCAGTGAACTGGGGGCAGATCCAGTGGGCGCCATAAGATAACCTCTTGCTGTTATTTACAGGCTCCGTCACCTCCTCATGGGACATCCCATGTCTTAATGGAATCCCATGTCCTGTCTGGGGTCCTCATTTCATTCCTGTTGGAAGTCAGGATGCCCCACCAATTGCTGCAATTTACAAAATTCCACAATAAAGTAACATTATTCATTCTCTGGGTATACCTTAATTTATGCAATGGAAATCCAGGTATTTTAAAGGTGCCTTGCACTGAGTTTCTTTGTAAGATAGAAAATCTTTCGGTAAAGTAAAATTAAAGACTTGAAAGTTCTCACGGTAAGCTACACATGTATATGAGGACAATGCTACTATGCTGATCCCTTTTCCTTGATGAGATGGAGACCTTTTATTTCACTCTGGTCAGCACACAGAAGGTAGCCATCTAAAGCTGGGCTTTTGTGGGCCAGCTGGAGCAGGGCCAACCAACTCACCCCAATGGATTCCTTGGGGCAAGAGGGTGCTGGAGGCCTGGAGGTGAACAGAGAGAGGGTCAGGGTCATTGGGCTGCCAGCAAAATGCAAATGGCAGGGAAAAATATGCATGGCAGTTCCTAACATTTTAGAAGGGGTATAGGTGATGTCATCTTTGGAGAGCCAGGTAAACATCTGGAAAACTCCCTGATGATGGGAAGAAAAATTGGTGGGCCTCTCTCAAAATGGTTGTCACATTTCACGGAACTTTTCTTAGCTCAAAGAGGGAAGCGATCAAATAGATAACATAAGGGAAACCGAGACAGTATGCCTGATAATAAGCTGACGTAGTATGTATTATGGACGAGGTCTGAAGAATTCTTTCAGGTCCAGGAAGGCTGCTGGGATGTGACCAGGCCTTGACTGCTGAGGCAAGACCTAGCCACAACACATCACATCCTATGGGACAACCATGCTTAGAAGGGACCAAACACAGACCACGAGAAGATCCACAAAGTGATCTGGACATGCGTGGCCTCAGATAAAAGGGACACAGAACAAGACGACTGTGCGAACAGTCAAGCGGTGACAAAAGGTTCTGCATTTCCAACAGATCATCCATTCAATGATTTGACGATACTAGTTTGGCCAACATGCTCAGAGAGAACAGACTATCCATAATTGAGTCTCATTCTCCTGCAGACCAATCCATGCGCTGGAAACTATTTTCTGCATAAGCAAAATCAAGTAAGAGAAAAAAATGGGTCCCAAACTAAAGTAAGCAAGCCAGGCTGGAAAATCTTGTCCCAAAATGATCTGTGATGCTTGAAGAAGTTTTATTTGTTTTTCATTATGATGGGTGCTTTTAGTGAAATGGCGCCTTCTTTCCTGTGACATCTGATAATCTTAAGTCTGAACAGCAGGGTCGAGGAGAGAGTCCTGAGTGCTGCTTCTGCCGGCCCAAGTCCTGGTGGGGCTCCTCAGTGGCATCTGCTGAGGGTGGAAATGGGGCTAAAGGAGCTACCCCATCAGAGGGGATCTCCTCCACAGTCTGCTGTCAGCCTCCAGGCCTCTGCTGCAGGATGGCCGAGTGGGAGGCAGTGCCCGGGGGGCAAGCTGCCTCCAGCCTGGTGGGGCTCAAGTGACAGTCTCTGCCGCCTCAAGAGGCAGGGAGGGGAGCTGGTGGTCTACATGGAAAAGGGGCTGGCCATGCCAGTTTCAGCTGGGACAGGAACAAACCCGGGAGCCCAGGAAGGAGGCGGCCGCTCTGGCCAGCTGCCTGTGTGCAGAGAGAATGGCACGCTAGGTCCCCGAAGGCCACAGACAGGAAATTGGGGCCAGTGTCCGGAGAGGCCGTGGAGCAGTGTTTGCCGGGCTTGCATTCTTCCTGCCTCCACTTCACTTTTGGCTGATGACCCAACAGCTCATTGCACTGGTTCCCACGGCCAGGCCCGTGGTGCCACATCCTGCTGCGCTGTGAGGTCATCAGAGGGAAGGGAGTCTGGGTTCAGAGTCCGTTGGTGTCGATGGCTGTCACAGAGGCGGGCGTCGAGGAGCGTGAGGTGGTGGCCGAGGTCTTGTCCAGAGCTGGGCTGGGCACGCTGCAGTCGGCGGCCCTAGCTGAGGAGCCCCTCCCTGCCGGGAGCAGTGGCCGGCCCTGGCTGTGGGGGCTCTGGCCGTGCAGGCTCTGGCCACAGAGGCGGTGGTGGCGCTCCCAGTCCTTGTGCTGGCAGAAGGAGCCGCAGTAGCGCGCAATATTGCAGCCGCTGCACGTCTCACTGGCTTTGCGGCCACAGTTCCAGCAGTTCTGCAAGACACAGGCAAGGGTTAGTTGCTTGGATCCTGTGTGGGGAGAGCGTGGCATTCGGAGCTACATACACCTGGGCTTGTCCTGCTTCAACTGCTCTGTGCTGATGTGTGGCAGATACACACGCCTCTCTGAATCTCCTTCATCGGTAAGAAGAAGCAAACCACCCGCCATGGGTTGGCAGGACAGCAGGACGTAGGGTGCCACGGAAGGGCGGTGGTAGCTCTCACCTCCTGCCGAAGGCACCTACTCATGGTTCTGACTCACATTTAATCCTCAGTGACCAAACCAAACACTGTCCCAGGGTCCCCGACACGACACATGCACACGTGTGTTCTTGCTGCTCTCAACAGAGGAATGATCTTGATCGCTTTTACCGACAACACCTGATCCTTTAAAAAAGCCCCCTGCCAGGGGACCAGGAGTGCGGGCAGTTGTGCAACTTCTGTGCCCGTTCTCCTTTCGGTGATGTGTCTCGTCACAGGTGGGCTGGCAATCAGAGGACTACTTCGGGCTTGTTTCAGGCAGCCACCCAGCACCTCCAAACTCAGTGCCCCGGGACATTTTCCTGCTACTCTTTGGACCTGCCACACAAGGGGCAGGCGTTGCTGAGCTTCAGCAGAAATGCATGGGGGGGAGGTGAGGAAGGGAGAGCACTAATTCTGACAGACGTGAGGAGCCAGTGAGACTCGGGTAGAACTCCGAGTGGCAGGCCCACAAGCGCAGCGGCAGGACGCCCAGTGAACACACAGCACTGCACTTCCGTCCGAAAGCTAAGGAGGGGAGCAGCAGCATGGAGGCTGCCACAAGGCTCAGCTCTCAGCGCCCGCCCCCTCCTTCTGGAGGCTCCCCTGAGGACTCCACGAGTGAGCCTGCACCCAAGGCCCCCAGGACCCCCTCAGAGGAGAAAAAGCCTCCAGCACTGGCCAGGTGAAATTAGCAGGAAGAGGCAAGGCTCTCTTAGGTGTCAGGAAGGACCTGAGCACCAGCAGCCTGATCACTACATAATCCCCTCAGGGAAGAGAGACACTGTCCCCAATGAAATCTGGACACCCACTCAAGTATAAAACAACAGACAAGTGCTTGCAGCCATCCAGCCCACCTTTTGCAGATGGGACACTGAGAGCCAGGAGGCAGGGATGTGGCCTAAAGCTGTAAAATGATTACATGGCTATACAAAGCCTAGAAGCGGAACCCCCTGACTCTACTATACTCAAGGTTACAAAGGATTGCAGACTCCCTTCTAACACAACAGGCTTCTCAGGAAATACACTTAGGGACTGCCCAAACTTGCCCAGCACCAACACCCAGAGGACCAGAATAGGGAAGAGACATCTTTCCCAGGATGCATTTACGGATCCTAAAGCAAACTACACTCCAGAGAATGTCATATTTTTTAGTCTGATAGGCTGACTCCAAATGATGCTTTGGCAGGACATTACCACTTGTGGGGAAGAAATCGGTTGATTACTGCCCACATGGGACCGCCCTGGAAACACAGGCCAATGTGTCAGCCCCATGGTCAGCCCCAGCCGAATGGGAGAGCCTCTACTCCCTCTCTGTCCCAGGCTGAAAAGGCATCTCAAACCAGGACAGAATATTACACCACTAGTACTTTCACCTTGGCTGCCAGATAGATTATTTCATCATTTATAGGACAAAATAAAACAAGATAAACAGGCACCCCAGAGGCAGGATCATAAAATCAACAACAGCGTGGCTGGTATCAGAGCAGCCAGGGTGAAAAGGACACTTGCAGGTTTTCTTTTCCTGTGTCTTCTTCCCCCTGACAACCATGAGGCTTTTTGCCAAGATATAAGGCAAAAGGTGTATTATTGCTGTGATCACCCTTCAGGATCAGCATTCCTCAAGGCTGGAGCAACACATATGGCCAAAACAGTCCTTTGCAGTTAGTGGCAGAAGGTTATAAACCTCCTGAGTCACTGCTTATGGATTCTAGACCTTCCTCTTAAGCACAGATCATCAGTCTCTGCCACTATTAACAGGTTCCCCTGCTATCCGGAGGTGGAGCCTTCCTATGAAACCTTTCATAAGCTGAAATGGTGTAAAGCGGAAAAACAATTACCATTCATTTATATGGGAAAATTTTCAGTATTCCCAGACCCAAAAAATAACTTTTCTTAGGCTTTTCCGTAGGACACATTTTGCTAATGGATGCATAAAATAAATTGAGATAAAGCACAGACCCAGTTCAAAGCTCTCACAGCCAGCTGCTGAGAGTGGAATTCCTGGGGAAGGAGCTTGGTGGGGCCAGTCTTGCTTCTCAGGCTGTGTGCTGGGCTTGCTACAGAACAAATACTGAATGCTATTTTTGGGTTTTCCCGTTTCTCATTAAAGTGAAAATCCTCTTCAGGTTTCTTTCAGCAAGTGAGAACAGGTACTAACAGGCATTTTCTAAAACCAAAGGCCTAATGTGAACTTTCAAAAAGTGAGAGATACCTGTAGTACAGAGTCTAAGTGTGGCTTGGGGATCACGTTCTCAGAATGACCTGGGATTGTTCAAGTCCCTGGGACCTTTCCCAGGCCTCCTTGACCTTATTGCAAAAACCTAACCCAAAGGAGAAATGACTCCCCATCTGAAAATCAACTGCTAGCCCATTAGACTGGTAAGGAAATCCAGGCTGAGACAGAAGGTGTCCTGTGGCAGAGATGAGGTGACCTCTCACTCCACCCCTCTGCCCGAGGCATTATAGGGCAGACTTGGAGACTCTTGGGGTCTGGCCTCAGAGGTGGCAGCTGTTCTGCAAGGGCAGGCACTACCACAGCTGACACACGTACATTTTTACAGTCACAAAACCCTTTGTCTACAGTGCACTGCCGTTTACCACCACACCCACAACCATGATCTTGACCTCACTGTATTCTGTAAAAACTGAGACCAGCAGGACAGGGGCTGCTACACACTCACTACACAGAGAAGGAAACTGAGACCTTAAGGGTATGCTGCCACTGTGAGGGGGAACTGGGACTAGAACTCAGGGTCCCTAACCTCCCGTTCTGGGCTCCCTTCATTATTCCCCACCACTTCTCTGAAAAAGAAACCCCAGAGATGCCTGCTGGACTTCAGGATTTTCTGGATAAAATAAAGGGAATTCACCCCTTCTGGTCCAATGCAAACTAACCCAGAGCTTCGGTCCTCCTATCACTCCCATTTTGGAAAGAAAAGTTTGCTGGTTTGGGTGCTGGTGTGTACCTCACTTTGCACTGATTAAAATGACAGGTCCTCGGGCGCCTGGGTGGCTGAGTCATTAAGCACCTGCCTTCAGCTCAGGTCATGATCCCAGGGTCCCGGGATCAAGCCCCACATCGGGCTCCCTCCTCTACGGGAAGCCTGCTTCTCCCTCCCCCACTCCCCCTGGCTGCGTTTCTCGTTAAAAATGACAGGTCGTTCAGAGCACAATTCTATAAATGGAGAGCTGGGATTAAACCACGCAGTCTAGATCCAGAACTGATGCTCTTAGCCAAAATGTTCCACTCCCTTTTTGGAGGCAGACGCAGTAAAAGATAAACACAGATATAAAAACAGGTAAATATGACCAGATACTGATATAGCTGTGGATGGCTACAGATAGAGAATTAAATACACACAAGAGAGATGTCACTGCTCAAAAACAATTCTAAAGAAAAAGTAGGAGGGAAGAAGGACAAGAGGGTTAATGGAACTATTTTCTCACAGTTCAGTGTCTTTGTTGGGGTGCTATGACAAGGAACCTTCCCACATCCTCTGTGAGGGCCCCGTGATATGCAGGCACGTTCCTCTTCACCTGCCGTGCTTGGAACTACTATCCTGCAGGGCACCCTTTACATGGAGTGAAACTTTAACACTGCTGCTGTTTCAACAAAACCAACCAACAAAACCTCCCAGTTCTTTAGGTCTCAACTGGTAGATGGATCTGCCTACTTAGAGAAATAGGCTTGCTTCAAGACTTAAAGTTTATCTCAAAACTGAAAAATGACTGAAATGAAAATTACAGAAGAACTTTATTATATTCCAAAGGACTGTTATGATGTTTTTGTCATATGCTTTTTTCTTTTCAGTTTTACTTTTGTCCTCACTGTGGTACAAGTGTCCTGGATAGAAACATCACCATGTGCTGGACCTTGGGTCTTGGAGAGGTAGGCAGGTCTGCCCGGTATGTCACTTCAATCCATGCAAGAACTATCCTCTTTATAAACAGACCAAATGCTATAGGGCCCTGCGTCTCCTTACCCCTACCCTGGCTTCAGCACCAAGGGATCACATCAGTGAAAATTCCTTAAGCCCCAGCTTCCTCTGTGTAAAACCAGAACCCAACAATACCTACCTCATAGGGTCACTGTGGGGATCAAAAAGGCAACACATACACTTAACTGTGTGTCTCTGGCACCTGGTGAGCCCACTAGACAAAGGTGGCCTTCATAATCATGTAATTCCACCCTGTCTTCAGGGTGAGTTTTCAAAATTGAAAACTGATGAAATCAGCTGATTTATCTAAGAATATACTAATTAAGAAACAAAATTCTTCTGGTACTAGATAAAAATTATAATCATCTAGTTCAAGAGCTGACCATTTTACCTTACTGCCCAGCACTTAAGAAAAAAACAGTGGGCTCGGGGACTGCAGCTGCCCCAGACATGAACCCCCCAGCCCCCAGGGCTAACAGAACTCTGACCTCTGTTGACTCTTCTTGTTCATTTATGACGAGGAAGGCATCCTCTGCAGCCTGCCGTTTGACGTCCGCTATCGTTTGCTCCATCCGGGCTCTCTCTGTTGCAATCACTTCAAAGGCTTTTTGTTCTGCCTCAGCAACAGCTTTCTGTACTTCTGACATGGCCTGAATTTTCACCTTATTCACAGCTTCTTCTAGAAGAAAGTGACAGTAAAATCAACTGGTCGAGAAATCTTTTCCCTCCCACTGCCTATCAATTGCGAGAAGGGATGGAACTGAAACAAGAGGACTTTTCCAAAAATACACAGGGTTTAACATATGACATACACATTCACTTTTGTTCGTAGACTATTTGTCTGTTCATGTACTCCTTTGTTGGGTGTGTAGACAGGCAGCACTGTGCTAAGGGCTGGGGATACCTAGAGGCCTAGGACATAGTCCTTTTCCCCTACACGTTTGTCATCACGTACAAAAGTGGCCTGGGGGTCCGTGACACATATCAGTACAAGAGCTAAGAGTTCCAAGGAGACAAGTGGTCAGCTCTACAAGTGGAGTGGAAGATCAAGAAAATGTGTCTTGGTTGAAATGGTAGGTGGAAATGAGTGTTTGTGAAGTCTGACATCCCATGCTAAGGGCTTTGGCTCTTTTTCTAAAGGAAACATTAACTCCTGAAGGGTTCTATGCAAGGAGAAAAGACTGAAGGCAGAGATAGGCTGCGAGAGGTGGGGCAATAGAAATCCAGCTGACAGAAGAAACTCTAAATTTAGGCAGGAGCAAGGGCATAGAGGAAGGGATGAGACAGAATGAGGCTGGTAGCATGTAAGAGTCTGGAGGTGAAGGTGAGGAATGAATGGTAGTGCTATGAAATGAAACATAATAAGCAAAATGCCATGTGGAGGCAAGTGGGAAGACTGAAGTGCCTCTGGGGCATCCAGGTACAAATGGCCAGGAGGCAGTTAGGTATAGAAGACTGAACTCAAGGGGCACCTGGGTGGCTCAGTTGATAAGTGTCTGCCTTCAGCTCAGGTCAAGATCCCAGGGTCCTCGGATGGGAGCCCCACATCGGGCTGCCTGCTCAGCAGGAAGCCTGCTTCTCCCTCTCCCACTCCCCCTGCTTGTCTTCCTGCTCTCTGCTCTCTCTCTCTGTAAAATAAATAAAACCTTTAAAAAAGAAGAAGAAGAAGAAGAAGACTGAACTCAGCAGAGCAACGTGGGCTAAAGATATGGATTTGGGCATGCCAAGAGCCTGGGCTTCCAAAGCCCATACACGATCAGTATCACCCCACTTGGTTCCTGATCACTTCCTCCCATCACCAGCATCCTGCTTGGTTTCCACAGAATGGATACTCCAAATGGCATACACTATGCATTGAGCCTCATCTCCAAGATCCAATGTGAGTGACCGCCTTCTTGGGTCCACAAGACTGGAAAACCCAAAAGCCTAAGGAAACTCCTTTATAGCCTGGTTCTTTCACATGGCCTAGGCTCAAAGAAGATCTAAATAAAGTGTTCTAGGCTGCCATCCTAAAACTTTTCATCTTATCACTCCGGCCTTAAGAAAAGATCTTTTCACCCCAAAAGACAAGTATGATGCTCAGTTGACTTCACAGTGTGTGAACTCCATGCTTCCTCTTATTCTTGGTATCTACACAGGTCCACTGTGGCCCACCATCACTGCCCTTCATAACACTCTTATTAGTTTCCAGATAGGGTTCTTAAGTCAACATAATAATGCCCTGACATGTATTTTATCCTCTCAGGTTAAGGGTCAATCAGAGTCACAGTTTGAATAAGTACCTTGCAGTCACCTAAGTCACAGATGACACCATAGCAGAGGAAGGACACAAATCCAGCCACTTCAAAACCAAAGTTTGGCTCTTAATCAGAGTTAACCAAAGGTACCTCCCAAGCGGGAAATTACTAGTTATCAAGGAGATCTTGTGCATGGTCATCCTCCTCTTTACCTGAACAACTGCTATCTTCATTTCAAATACTTCTATTCCACTTCTTGGTAATACGTATTTCCCCATTTCCAACTGCAAAAAGGTTTTTCCAAGCCGCTATGTAGTTTTCCAAATTTTTTTTTTTAAAGATTTATTTGAGAGAGAGACAGTGTGAGCAGGGGGAGGAGCAGAGGGAGAGAATCTTCAAGCAGGCTCAAGGGAGCCTGTCTTGGGGCTTGATCTCACATCCCATGAGATCATGACCTGAGCTGAAACCAAGAGTCAGACACTTAACCAACAGAGCCACCCTCCTGGGTGGCCCCAAATTATTTTTAATGACAAAATAATATTTTGTGTGGCTAAGTCTGAGAAACAGCAATGATTTTAAGAATTTGTATGTACTGCGGTGCCTAGCTCAGTCATAAGAGTGTCAATTCTTGACCTCCCAAGGCTGTAAATTCAAGCCCCATGCTAAAAAATAAAATCTTTGGGTTCCTGGCTGGCTCAGTCACTAAAAGTATCTGCCTGCGGCTCAGGTCATGGTCCCAGGGTCCTGGGACTGAGCCCCACATCAGGCTCCTAGCTTTTTAATAAAAAAAAAGTAAAAGAAAATCTTAAAAAAATTTGTACACATTCAAGGTTGGTCTACTTAATAATTTCATAAATAAACCTCTAATGAATTATTTAGTGTCATTAACAAGGTCATCTAAAAATAGGTCAACAAATATATGTCAATAAAGACTCTGGGGGCTAACCGATCAGGGTTGCTTTATCTTATAATCTCTTAAACTGCCAGTCAGAACAAACACTCTGCAGTATGTTTATTTGTATTTCTCACAATTTGTTCATATCTTTTGTCCATTTGTTTATGATCTTGATGCTCCTGAGTCTTTATGAGACAAGTATTAATTTTTGCAGAAGTAAATTTTATCTCCAAAAAAAAAAAAAAAAAACCACCAAGAACTGTACTGGACTACAAAAAAATGGTCCTGGAAAAGGGAGTCTACAAGGAAAAGAAGGCTCATGTCTGGACAAGGGCAGATTTAGGGACATGAGGTTAGTTTTATCCACTACCTTAATGCAACAGGCAGACCCACCCTCCTTTTAGTCTTCTAGAAAATGAGGCCCACCAAGAACAGTCTTGACAAAGCTGGGGACAAGGAAGGTGAAAGGAGGGTTGTTCCAAGGACAGAATGAGCCAAATGTGGTAGTGTGTAAACAGAGTGTGTGAAGATTCAAGTGAAGACAACAGGCAGAAATGAACTGAGCTATATGCTCAGAAATAAGGAATATAAATAGGGAAGGAAAAGTTGGTTACTTAATGCCTCAGGAAGACCCAGCAGAAGGGTATGCAAGGAACTCAGATGGACTGTAAGAAGTCATTCGAAATTCTTGGCCCACAAAAAATCCTGTGAAGTGCAGTCCAGGTGTATGTGAAAGCTGCAGGGGGAAAGGAAGGAGCCTAGAGTTCTGAGGAGAAAGTTAGGAGCCAAAGACCTTTCCCCCAAACATGTGCTCCAGGCTCACACAAAGTGAGTGACACAGAAGCACACAGATACATACCAGTTTTTTTCCAAAACTCCACAGGCACATATCCCGTTCCTGGCCTACTGTTGAATTCCCGCTGCGGATCTACAAAAGGGGTAAACAGCACAGGGTTAGAAGTGGTCTATTACCAATGTCTTGTATTTTTATGGGAAAAAACCATTTTTTTTTAAAGATTTTATTTATTTATTTGACAAAGAGCGAGAAGGGAACACAAGCAGGGGGAGTGGGAGAGGGAGCAGGAGGATTCTGCTGAGCAGGGAGCCCGACTTGGGCTTTGTTCCCAGGACCCTGAGATCATAACCTGAGCAGGAGGCAGCTGCCTAACCGAGCCACCCAGGCGCCCCTCCTGTTCTTAAGATGGGTCCTGTTTAATCAATTCCATAACTTCCACTCTGGTTTACTTCCCTCTTTTAGGGTATATCCTACTCAACTGTGGTAGGTACCACAATCAGGTAGACAGGAGACACATTTTTTAAAAAAGATTTATTTTTGAGAGAGAGAGAGAGAGAGAGAGAGTGAGCATAAGCGTTGGAGCAAGCACACACCAGTACGTAGGGGGCACAGGGGGAGAACCATCAAGCAGACTCCCTGCTGAGCAGAGCCCAACATGGGGCTCAATGCAACGATCCATGATATCATGACCTGAGATGAAACAAATAGCCTGACGCCCAACCAAATGAGCCAGCCAGGCACCCCAAGAGGTACATTTTTTGAAAAACTGGATTGGTTAAACATTTAATGGTTTTGGTCTAGTACAGAATTCTTAAAAAGATTTATTCATTTATTTAAGAGAGAAAAAGAGCACATGCTCGAAACTAGGAAGGAGGGGCACCTGGGTGGCTCAGTCGGTTAAACGCCTGCGCCTTTGGCTCAGGTCATGATACCAGGGTCCTGAGATTGAGTCCTGCATTGTACTCTCTGCTCAGCAGGGAGTCTGAGTCTCCCTCTCCCGCTCCTCCTGCTTGTGCTCTCTGTCAAATAAATAAAATCTTAAAAAAAAAGAAAAGAAAAGAAAAGAAATCAAACTGGGAAGGAGGGGCAGAGGGAGAAGGAAAGAGAATCCCAAGATTCCACGCCCAGTGTAAAGCCCCACTTGGGGCTTGATCCCACGACTGTGACACATGAGCCCAGCTAAAACTGAGAGTTGGAAGTTCAAACCACCTAGGCGACCCAGCTCTAGCACAGAATTCTAAGTTAAGATGACTTTCCTTCAGAGTTGTATTCTAACTTTCAATGATGCTAACTGATATTTGTTTCTTCCACAGTGTTGTCTGATTGGTAGACTGGTTCAATTTGGAATATTTGCCTTTCAGTTCTGAGTAAATTTTTTTTTCCAGTAACTACACTATCTTCGCTGTCTAGTCACTGTTTCTGAAACTCATTTGATTTAGATTAGATGACTAACTAGTTCATAAAAATATTAATTCGTGGGGGGCGCCTGGGTGGCTCAGTCGTTAAGCATCTGCCTTCGGCTCGGGTCATGATCCCAGAGTCCTGGGATCGAGCCCCGCATCGGGCTCCCTGCTCCGCGGGAAGCCTGCTTCTCCCTCGCCCACCCCCGCCCCCGCTTGTGTTCCCTTTCTCGCTGTATCTCTCTGTCAAGTAAATAAATAAAATCTTTAAAAAAAATTTTTTTTAAAAATCAATTCGTGGTTTGGTGAAAAAATTATAAAGTGAACATCCGTAAACCTTCAGGTCAAAAAAAGACACTTCTAGCAACCCCAAATCCCCAAGAGATGAGTAGTAGTAAGCCACAGTGCTGATTAAAGGATGCTAGTCAGACCTGCAATCCTGTCCTCAGAAGAGCTGGTGAAGATGATGAGTGCTCACTCTGTACTCTCCATCACCCACAGCCTCTACACCACACCCCAGAGAAAACCAGGATCATTTTCTTCTTTTTCATTATGCGTTTCCTACCTGTTTATGCATCCTTAAGTAAAATACCAAAATACAACCATTGTCTTCTGAACCAAATTTATCCCTGAAATACTGTGAATCACCAAAGTTCAGAGAGAGGGAACCTTTATTTCATTATTTTAAATGGGAAAAGTAATAATGCTATCCAGACTCTAAGGTCAATTTCTCTCCAAATGACCAAAATTCTTAAATACTAAACACTTAAATAAATAATCCACGAGTGGTTTCTGCATACACCGAAGATTTAAAACATGAATTATCAAAAAACAAAAAAACCCCAAAAAACAAAAACACCCACAAATCACAAATTATCTAATTATTTTGAAGTCACTGGTATGTTTGTGTGCTATGCCCAAGAACACTGCCAAGTGTAGCACAGTGCTGCTCCAAATGCTAGTCTACAAACTGCTACGGTCCATAAAGAGATAGGGAACATAGGCCAGAATACAGAACCACCGTGTCTCTAAGCACACTGCTTAATGTAGAGGACTCTTGTCAAAGTAAGCAAACAGCACCCAGTACATGCTGTGGCAGGCCCCTCAACTGATCATGGTCCAGTAACAAATTCTTTTGGAATGGTTTTGGTCCACATTTTGAATAGCATGATTACTTAGGATATGAATGATGCTTTCTTTCTACACTACAACAAACATGATATAAGAGAAATAAACAGTAAAATAAAAATATGAAATATATATACTATGCATAAATGAAGACACTGAAAAATATGAGCTAATCCAGAGCCATGTTTAAATGCCCCCAAGAAGGGGCGCCTGGGTGGCTCAGTCGTTAAGCGTCTGCCTTTGGCTCAGGTCATGATCCCAGGGTCCTAGTATCGAGCCCTACATCGGCTCCCTGCTCCGCAGGAAGCCTACTTCTCCCTCTCCCACTCCCCCTGCTTGTGTTCCCTCTCTCACTGTGTCTCTCTCTGTACAACAAATAAATAAAAATTTTTTTAAAAAAATAAATGCCCCCTAGGACGACCTGCCACTGGGGCTAAAGAGCTGCCTCAGGATTACACTCACTCTCACCTAAACACATGCAGACTGACAGGGGGAAGGTTTGTGATTAGGAAGGTGAATTCTGGATATTTCTGCATGTTGTTATGGGGACTATTTGTGAAAGTTCAGACAGCGCGGAATACCTGAGGATGAGCTCTGAAGTTGTTCGTACATTGGTATGTATGTGTCGTTTAGTGGATGGAATGATTGTAATCTCTATACCAATGTGGGGCTTGAACACATGACCATGAGGTTAAGAATCATGTGCTCTTCTGACTGAGCCAGCTAGGTGCCCCAAGCGCTTAAGTTTTTATGAAAGTGCAGCTCCAATGGAGCTACAAATATCCTGATGTCTTGCTATGATAACCCACACAATGTTGCTAATCTACAATGGCCTCAAAAATCAGCTCTGTGGGAGAGGTGGGGAGTGGGATCCTTTGGTTACCAATGACTTCCCCTCATTTTTTTTGAAGTGTTTTTTAGACTAACAGCTGTCATCTGTGGAACATGCTAGGTTGTCATAATGAGAGATTCATTCTCCCTGGTAAAAAGAGGGAGCTTGAAGTGGGTGTGTGGGGAAAACGTCTGATCACAGATGGCCCCTCATTTAGCTGTGTCTTTGGATAGGGCAATCTTTTTAGTTACTAGATGAATGTGATGGGACACTTTCAAAGAAAAAGCTGTGGCATCCTGCATGTACCCTGGATTGAGAGAATAATTGTTCATATCTTTGCTGCTTCAGGCTGAGAAAAGGCAAGATGGGACAACCCAGTTTGGTATAGTAAAACTTTTTATACAGGCCTCCCGGGGCGCCTGGGCAGCTCATATAGTAAAGCGTTTGCCTTTGGCTCACAAAGGTCGTGATCCCAGGGTCCTGGGATTGAGGCCCAAGTGGGGTTCCCTGGTCAGTGGGGAGCCTGCTTTCCCTCTCCCTCTGCCCTTTCCCCCACCCTGCTTGTGCTCCCTCTCATTCACTCTCGCTCTATCTCAAATAAATAAATAAAATCTTAAAAACAAAACAAACTAAAGGCCTCCAGACAGAGGTCGATAAATGGTATTTTCCTGGATGGGGAGTGGGAGGGAAAGGAGGGAAGGTGAGGGGAACATTTTTAGATTTTCAGGGGTACTGATGAGGAATAACTGGGAGGTACATGAGAGTACCTAGGACATTCAGCCAGGGTAATTTTAACAACTATTCCTTAATCATCACCTAGCACATAGAGAGTTAAAAACAACAAAATCACAAATATTCTCATTATCCACGAGTTAGACAGTATTTCTTCAACATGCCAGGTATTGAATCCTTGACATATTTTATCATTTACTCTTCATAATCACCTGGGTCTTTCTAATTCCACAATCTAGCACCATCTTCCTTTGAAGTACAATACAAAAAACCTTCCGTGTCATCTTAGGTGAGACTCTCCCCCTTACCATTGCTGAGAGAATCGGCACTCCCAGGACTGTGCTGCCTGGAGACCAACTCGCTCCCTGGCTTCCTCATCTCTGTGTTTTCATTACATCGTCTTTTCCAGTAGTTCAGTTCTTCACGATCAGATTCCTGACAGCGCCGCAGAACTGCCATGGAGCGCCTTGTCTTCTCTACCATTTCCATAATGCAATTCAGAGCCTAAACCAGAGAGGAAATCAGGCAGGCATAAGAATAGAACTTTCAAATAACCAATACTGAAAATTAAGGATGGGTAAGCTATAAAGAATGAAGGCTTAAGTTATCTCAGGTTTAGCAATATCAAGCCTACATATGAATGCCTTGCTTAACAGCTTCTTTTTACTTATTTATTTAATTTGGTGGGGGGAATCCTAGGCAGGTCCATGCCCAGCACAGTCCCAACACGGGACTTGATATCACAGCCCTGAGATGATGAGCAGAACCAAAATCAAAATCAAGAGTGGGACGTGTAACCGACTGAATCACCCAGGTGCCTCTCAACAGCTTCTTTTTAAATATATATATGCAAATTATTTTTTTTTTTTTAATTTCAAAATAACACTTTTTGGATTCTTCCAGATTCAAGCAGCCAGGGTCTCTCACCATAATATAGTCCTTTAAACACTATGGTGAAACCACCCTCTCATTTGTTTTTGGAGAAGCAACATTTATTATTATTATTATTAATTTCAAGATTTTATTTATTTATTTAACAGAGAGATAGAGAGCACAGGTAGGCAGAGTAGCAGGCAGAGGGAGAGGGAGAAGTAGGCTCTCCGCTGAGCAGGGAGCCAGACGTGGGGCTCGATCCCAGGACCCCAGGATTATGACCTGAGCCGAAGGCAGCCGCTTAACAGACTGAGCCACCCAGGCGCCCCAAAGAAGCACCACTTATTTAGCATTTCCTACATACTAGATCTTGTGATAAGCACCTTACATATTATAACCACCCTGTTGTGAATTTAAGTAATACAGTTTTTTTTTTAAGATATAAAAATTATGGCTACAAACTGTAAAAACAACTTGCCCATTGCACAAAGGTAAAGGAAGTGACAAAGCTGGGACCCGAACTGACAAACCCGATTTTAACCATTATACTTTCGGATTTCATTTTGTTATAACCTGAAGTGATTACCCCACTGCAAAGATGTGAGAGTTACTCTTAGCTCTCTAGCTAAGGGAGTAGCAGATAAATCAAGTTTATTTTATTTTATCATTATTTTTTAAGTAAGCTCTACAGCCAACATGGGACTTGAAGAGCTTGGATTCACAACCCTGAAATCAAGAGTCACATGCTCTACTGATTGAGCAAGCCAGGCGCACTGATAAATTAAGTTTTTATTGCAAAGAAATTGTGGCTCTGGTGAAGCTCACTTCAGGCATATATACTCCATTATTATTGGTAATATTAAGAATTAAATGTAATAGGAAAATTATACACCATTAAGATTCTTACATGATCAAGATGTTTCCATTCATCAGCCCATTCCCTTTCTGTCAAACGGTGGTCTACCAACTCATCTTGATAGCCTCCATTTAGGCCTATTAGAAATTAGAGATTAAATTTGATTATAGAGGAAGAATACAATAAACAAAATTCTAGCAAGTCACTACACACACATCCATACCAAATATGAGCACACGACTAGGGCAATGATTCACAATGGAGTGTGGAACCCACAAAAATGACATAAAACAACAACAACAACAAAATCACCATTTAGAATATATAAAAAACTCTGACAAATCACTTATGAAACAAACAGCCCAAAAGAAAACTGGGCAAAAGAAATAAAGAGGTATGCCAGAAAGAAAAGCACAGATGGCCCATAAAAACATGAAGACATTCAAACTTATAAGTAGTCACAATGCAAATAAAATATTCACTAAGATAGCATTTCATATCCATACATTGGAAAAAAATTAAATTGTCAGGTAATACTAAATGTTGGCAAGTATTTGGCATAATGCAAATAAATACTTAACCACCACAACTAGAATGGGTACAGTACAAACACTTGGAAACAACTTAGTATTACCAAAAAATAGTATACATGTCTTTAAGTAAGCTCTATGCTCAACCTGAGGCTTGAATTCACAACCCTGACGATTAAGAGTTGCATGCTCTTCTCACTGAGTCAGCCAAGGGGCCTCCCACCAAAAAAATTTTTAAAGATTTTATTTATTTGACAGAGAGAGAGACAGCAAGAGCAGTAACACAAGCAGGGGGAGTGGGAGAGGGAGAAGCAGGCTTCCCACTGAGCAGGGAGCCCGATGCAGGGCTCGATCCCAGGACCCTGGGATCATGACCTGAGCCAAAGGCAGACGCCCAGTGACTGAGCCACCCAGTCGCCCCCCATAAAATACTTTTTTGTATGGCATTAATTTAAAATGAAATTTGCAAGATTGCAATGACTGTGTGAATCAAGGGTATACTGAATTAAGAGCTGTCCACTATTTTGACAAATCCTGTCACATATGACACCACTGCTCAAAGTACTAAAATCATTAATATAACACAGCTGTTACCAATCTAAATTTACAAGTGCTGTATTGATAGTGATCCTGTATCTGTGTAAGCATCTGCTTATTTTATTGTATCTTCTTCTGAAGTCATGCCTGAGCGCTAACATATTCTAATACTTTCTTATATATTATGCTTTAGAATACTGATCCTACAATTATGGGTCTAAGACAGGCTATAGTACCCCTAACTTTCATTTTAGGAGAGCAAAGGGGAGGGGCTGCAATGTATTTGTTTAAAAAGCGGAGCGAATAAGTGGTTTGGTAAGAATTGAGAACTAGGGCATATGCTCTCAAGAATACTGGGGAAAATTAAGGAATCTATCACCAGCCCAGAAGACAAATGGTTAAACCTAAAATGAACCATGTAAGAAGAGGACTGAAGATCTTTCAAATAGAATGTTTCAAGATAAAAAAAAAAAAGTTTTTCTGGAATTGTTAGGAATGAAAGGAAAACCTGACCATAATGCAGTTACAGCTAGATTCTGGCATACTTCTTTCTCAAAAAGTTATGATCAAACAAGTTAAAAAGTATGTATGAATACAGAAGAAATCAACAGCAAGCCTTGTTTTTTTTTTTTTTTTTAAAGATTTTCTTTATTTATTTGAGAGACAGAGAGAATGAGAGAGAAAGCACATGAGATGGGGGGAGGGTCAGAGGGAGAAGCAGACTCCCCGCTGAGCAGGGAGCCCGATGCGGGACTCAATCCAGGGACTCCAGGATCATGACCTGAGCCGAAGGCAGTCGCTTAACCAACTGAGCCACCCAGGAACCCGCAAGCCTTGTTTTTAACATAAAAAGAGGGACATGGGAGAAAACGGATTAGACTACACAGAACAATGGCCAAGGGAGGTGCCACAGCAAATCAGCAATGTAGGGCAAACCTAGGGCATCAGATAGCTGGGGTCTGAATCTTGTCTCTGCCACTCTAGCTACATGATTTTGGCCACAGTTCCTTCACCTCTCATCTGCAAAAAGGGGGTATTAACTGCATGGGACCACCGTCAGGACTGAACGAGACAATGTACATATGATGTGCATGTAGCACAATCTAAGCAGTACCTGTAAATGCTGGTAGCTGCGACTGTTGTCATGGCCCTCACCATTCAGCTACCACCGCGTGAACCCAAGCCCTACTATGGTCCATTCCTCTGAAAACTACCAGTGAGCTGAGCCTAAGTCAGAATGGGGACAAGCAAATGTGCTGCAATTTTTTACTCCCTGGGGTACCCCACAAATGGAAATGTAGGGAAAACTCTGGAAGTTAGCAGCCCTTTGGTTCTCTGCTCTGACACGTGATCAGCAGTTACTCCAAAGAAACCTTCTACAGGAAACTTGTATGAGGATATGACAATAAGCTTTGTTCAAAATTGATCTTGGGTAATGCTTGTTAGGGGCTGTTTTGCTTCTTCCTAAATTTATGGATACTAAAGATGCACACGCCAGGCATTCTACATGTTAATAATGACCCAGCACAAGTGGTAGTATCATCTCTGTTTTAGAAACAAATAACCTGAGGCTCAGAGAGCATAAACAACTTGCATAAGATCACACACCTAGTTAGGATGCAGAGCCAAGATTTAAATTTAGATATGCCTCAGCTCCTGACCTAAACATCCATGCGCTTTCAATTTTTTTAAAGATTTTTCTTTTTTTTTTGAGAGAGAGAGAGAGAGAGAGAGAGATAGTGAGATAGGGAACACAAGCAGGGGGAGTGGGAGAGGGAGAAGCAGGCTTCCTGCTGGGCAGGGAACCCAATGTGGGGCTCGATCCCAGGACCATGGGATCATAACCTGAGCCAAAGGCAGATGCTTAACGACTGAGGCACCCAGGCACCCCAGTACTTTCACTTTTAAGACACATGTTTCATATCTTAATTTTAAAAACACTTTACTCTGAAATAAATCCAGATTTACAGAAACAATGCAAGAATAGTATAAAGAATTCTCATATATCCTTCACCGAGATCTCCGAAATATTAGTATTTTAGCTCATTTGTTTTAATATTTGCTAGTTTTCTGCACCATGAAAATAAATACCTCTTTATTTTTTTTTTACAATTTTATTCATGTATTTGACAGAGTGACAGAGAGAGAGAGCGAGCGAGCGCACACGAGGGGGGAGGGGCAGAGGGAGAAGCAGACTCCCCGTTGAGCAGGGAGCCGGATGTGGGGGCTTGATCCTGGGACTCTGGAATCTTGACCTGAACCAAAGGCAGCTGCTTACCCAACTAAGCCACCCAGGCGCCCGATACCTCTTTATTCTTAAATGTTTCATTATGCATTTCCTAAAAATTTACTCAAGCCCAGTTTTATCATAAGGGTAATAGCAACAAGATCACTACAACTCTAATATCCTTGTTTATGTATAATATTGTTTTATCTTATCAGAGGAAAAAAGCAATGATGTATCATTCTGCTTTATAACTGAGTAGGAAGGAAACCCAAAGATTTAATCTGAATTTAAAACATTACCAATTAGTCACTTACTAAGATTGTGGTGTCTATCACGAACTTCTCGATGTTCTAGCATCTTGTTGGGCTCACGATACAGATGTGAAGTTGCAATATCTTCTAAGGTGTAGTGCTGAAGAGGTGGGGGAGTAGGATGGAACTGGCCCCCAGGATTCAGGAGGGGCACCGTGAGGGCAGGACTGTGCCGGGGAGCAGGGCTGATGGTGCACACTCTCTTAGCTGGAGGCTCGGGAGGAATTGTATCTCTTTCAAAACTGTTCTCTTCCCTCCTGTAGAAGAACCAGAAGCACATATCTCAGCCCATCTTTCACAAACAGGAAGATGATAAAGACAGATGTGACAGGGGCGCCTGGGTGGCTCAGTTGGTTAAGCGGCTGCCTTCGGCTCAAGCCGTGATCCTGGGGTCCTGGGAGCCCCACGTTAGGCTCCCTACTCAGCGAGCCTGCTTCTCCCTCTCCCTCTGCCTGATGCTCTGCCTACTTGTGCTCTCTCTCAAATAAATAAAATCTAAAAAAAAAAAAAGAAAGAAAGAAAAGAAAAAGAAAGAAAGAAAGGTGTAACATGAGGCATGCACTGAAATTTCTCCAGGGGCCAGGTAGATAAGCAAAATTGTGATTTATTCCAGCATGAAGAGAGGTTAAATCTATCCACAACCAGGCAGAAACATCTCACACCTCATGAAGCAAAGTAGAGATTATAGCATTTTCTTACATGATAGGATACAAAGGATTATGGGCTCAACTATGTTCAGCAATGTTTCGAGGTCAAATTTGCTGCTCTGGAGGTCCGTTTATACAAAAAAACAATTCTTCACATGGGAGGAAAACACGCTCACATAATTAATACACTTGTGAATTGGTACTGCTTCCAGTCATTTTGCTTCAATTTTCACACATTTTCCACTGTGTTAAAATATTGCTTCCTTGGATTACACTTTCAACTCATACTGGAATTTCCAGAAGAAATTTTATTTTATTTTATTTATTTGAGAGACAGACAGTGAGAGAGAGAAGGAGTTGGAAGGAGAGGGAGAGGTAGAAGCAGGCACCCCGCCGAGCAGGGAGCCCAATGCGGGGCTCGATCCCAGGACTCTGGGATTATGACCCGAGCCAAAGGCAGATGCTTAACCATCTGAGCCACCCAGGCACCCCATGGAATTTCCAGAAGAAACTGATACAATTTCAATCATCAAAATAAAGGTGATTCATTAACAAGCATCAATTATTGTTATACTTTATTATTAGATTTCACACATCAGAAAAAATGCCTTGGACTTTTTTTTTTAAAAGACATTTTTATTCTTTTTTTTTTTTAATTTTATTTATTTATTTGACAGAGAGACACACAGGGAGAGAGGGAACACAAGCAGGGAGAGTGGGAGAGGGAGAAGCAGGCTTCCCCTGGAGCAGGGAGCTCGATGTGCGGCTCGATCCCAGGACCCTGGGATCATGACCTGAGCCAAAGGCAGACGCTCAATGACTGAGCCACTGAGGAGCCCCAAGATTTGACAGAGAAAGACAGCAAGAGAGAGAGCACAAGCAGGCAGAGCAGGGGCAGAAGGAAAGGGAGAAGCAGGCTAACCGCCGAGTAAGAAGCCCCATGCGGGGCTCGATCCCAGGACCCTGAGATAACGACCTGAGCCTAAATCAGACGTTCAACTGACTGAGCCACCCAGGCGCCCCCAGACTGTATTTCCTATGGTTCTGGAACAGTGGACCCACAGAATGCCCTAGAGTGGAGTCTCTCAGCAGGGGCATACAGAGTCATCTGAAGAGTTTTTGAAAAGTACTTGTGTCTGGGAACTATACGTATAGATTTGAGAAACATTCTGCTGTCAGATGTTGGGAAAAAGCAAAATTAACCTTGAAAATTCTGAGTCCATACCTATATATAATCACAGCAATCAAATTCTCTTTCTTTCACAAGCAAAGGGGAAGCTCAGAATAATTCTAGAAAAGCAAGGACAACAAATCACTTCTCTACTCACCTTTCTGGACTGGGCCTCTTTCCGTTTCCATGCACTTCCATGAGCAGTTCAGAAGAATCAGCAGGCGATGCAATACTTGTGCTGAGCAGAAGGTGTTCGTGCTGAGCCAGGTACTGGGATGGAGTCTGCTTGGCAGCTCGAGCGCAGTGCAGCAGTTCTCGCTGCAGCAGGGGCAGATTGGCCTTGAAAAGAAGAGGCAGGGGCTGGAAGGCAGTTTTCCAAGTGTTGGGCCCCACACAACAGGACTCAGCACCTGAACAGGCTTTAACAAAGAAGATGACACAAGACAAAAGCCCTTCTTTCCTTGTCAGCCTGATTTTTATATGCCTCTCTGTGAGTAAAGTGACATCTATAATACAGACCTTGAACTACTGGTTAACTTGACTTTTGCCCCCACAAGGTGTAAATCCCCTAATGGGGAACACTGTGCTTTATTTACCTTTGTGGCCTAGTACAGAGTCAAAGCTCAATGAAGGTTTGTTTAACATAGTAAATTAAAATTTTATACATTTTGGGGGCATTGGGCTTGAATCAGTTGGTACAGCATGCAACTCTTGATCTGAGGATCAAGAGTTCAAGACCTACGTTGGGTGGAGCAAACTTAAAATTTAAAAAAATAAATTTTTTTTTAACATGTATTTTTGAAAAGGTCAATTAAGAGAATTAGCCCTGTCTAAAAAGGGGTAGGAGAAATTCACTCTTTCCTCTATCATTATCAGTAAGTCTTGGTTTCACTCTTTCAAATTCCAACCGATCACTGGTAGTACTGCTCAACCTTCCTTTCATGTTCTCTAGGACAGCTGTCTTGGAATTCTGGAAGCATGAGACTAGGCTCTGAGGATGCACAGGTGACCCATGGGCAAAATCTATTTCTTATTGTGGCACCCTAGCTGGATATGTTTCCTTATATTGTAAAAGGGTAATTAACTATATACTGATTGTATTTTCTTCTCAAACTTAGAAAATCTTTAATGGGGACAAATCATATAAAAAACCCTATACATTTATAAACTTCACTCTAACTCCTTCATATGTAAAATGTATGCTTCCTATATTCCTTTTATTAAAAGAAAATAATTATATTATTCTCCCCAAATTTAAGAAACAATTCAGATTGAGCCCATAACAGAACTCTTTATCTCAAGGGAAACAGATGAACAAATACAAGAGAATTTTAACACATGCAAGTAGTCATTCCTTTACCAAGGGTTAATTTAGGAGGCACCATAATTAGTGACTGTGTTAAAGCAGATATAAATTGACAAAATCCAAATGTTAGCCAACGAAATGCCATAACAACCCACCTCATGCTGTTTTCAAAATAACAGAGTTAAGAATAGGGAATTTGACAATATAAAACACTTTTTAAGTCTGTTCTATAACCTCAAACTTGTAGCAACTATTAAAAAAAACTTAATTAAAAAAATACGTCAGATTTTTACATCTGTGACATGTGCCCTTTGATGGAATTTTTAAAAATGTTAACTTCCTTTTTTAAAAAAAAAATTATTTATTTATTTGACAGAGAGAGAGAGAGACAGCGAGAGAGGGAACACAAGAAGGGGGAGTGGGAGAGGGAGAAGCAGGCTCCCCGCTGAGCAGGGAGCCCGATGTGGGGCTCGATCCCAGGACCCTGGGATCATACCTGAGCCGAAGGCAGATGCTTAACAACTGAGCCACCCAGGCGCCCCTTAATTATTTTCTATTAAAAAAATTTCACAAATCTTTCTTGGTTCCAGAGTCTTAGGGGAAATAATTGTCTATTGGCTCTGACATACAGCAAAGAGACGAAGATAGAACCAGCACAGCTGTTTCAAGCCTGAAAAAGGCGCTACAGACCGCTCTGAGAGGCGAGGTTTCAATCCTATCAGAACAGAGCCACACACAGCCTGGGTACCTGACACCTACACATTTTCCTGTTTGCTATACTCTAATTTTAAAACTTTTTTTTTTTTTTTGAGATTTTTCAGAGAGAGTGCACACGCATGCAAGCAGGGGAAGAGACAGAGGAAGAGGGAAAGAAGCAGACTCCCTGCTGAGTAGGGAGACTGACATGCGGCCTGATTCCAGGACCCCAAGACCAAGACCTCAGCTGAAATCAACAGTTGGTCGCTCAGCTGACTGAGCCACCAAGGTACCCCTACTCTAATTTTAAAAGATTTAAGAAACTGGTATCAATACTTCCGTAACATGACCCATCTTTTTGATGCTATATATATACACACGTGTGTGTGTGTGTGTGTGTGTGTGTGTGTTTTAAGTAATCTCTACACTCAAAATGAGGCTCAAATTCACAACCTCGAGATCAAGAGCTGCATGCTCCACCAACTGAACCAGCCAGGTGCCCCTATGCTACTGTATTTTTTTTAGGAAATCAAGATAAAAGCAGGTAAAAGGGGCATAATTATTTGGTCAGATATTTTAGGCTTTGTGAGTCAAGAAGCAAAACAATATATTATGTGGGTAACTCATATACAAGAGAGAAAAGAAATTTCTACAACACTGTATGACAAAAGTCAAACAACATAACAGAAAATAATTTTTTGTAATATTAGTCTACTGCTAATAGAAAGAATGGAATTCATTTTGTTGGGGGGGTTGGATTGAAGATAACATTTACCTTAGTTGGGGCTCAGAGTTCTGTTCCCTATCACAAATTGATTACAAATGTTCATCTATAAAAACTATTCTTCTTAGGGCACCTGGCTGGCTCAGTCAGTAGAGCATTTCATCTTGATCTCAGGATGGTGAGATTTTTTTTTTTTTTTTAAGATTTTATTTATTTATTTGAGAGAGAGAGAATGAGAGATAGAAAGCACGAGAGGGAAGAGGGTCAGAGGGAGAAGCACACTCCCTGCCGAGCAAGGAGCCCGATGCGGAACTCGATCCCGGGACTCCAGGATCATGACCTGAGCCGAAAGCAGTCGCTTAACCAACTGAGCCACCCAGGTGCCCAGGATGGTGAGTTTAAGCCCCAAGTTGGGCATAGAGTTTAAAAACAATTCTCCTCTCCAGAGCTGTTTAAAACCATGTAGTGAGCTGGATTTGGAACACAGGTTTCCAAACTATGCCTGGTCTAGAGCCCACTGGTATTTGACTCGTGTCTTTCATTGCGTTTTAGCTAATTTATATTTTTGCTAATTAAAAATAATTGATAGCAATGCAAAATAATTGGTATCTATAAACATGCACAAAATTATGTCCAGCAGAGGTTAAATTGACTTCCCTTGCCCTCTCTATAGAAGCCAATTTTACTTCCGTTCACACATTCATATTAATAATCCTGACCTGGAGGGCGCCTGGGTGGCTTAGTTGGTGTCATGATCTCAGGATCCTGGGATCAAGCCCTACATCGGGCTCCCTACTCAGTGGGGAGTCTGCTTCTCCCTCTCCCTCTGCACTACCCCCTGCTCAAGGTCTCTGTCACTCTCTCTCTCAAATAACCATTAATAAATAAATAGATATAGATAGATTTTTTTAAGTAATCTCTACACCCAACATGGGGCTTGAACTCATAACCCTGAGATCAAAAGTCACACGCTCTACTGACTGAGCCAGCCAGGCACCCCTCAAATATTTCTGAAGAAAAGATAAATAGAAGACAAAGAGAATAGTAATACAGATGTGATGAAATACTAACATTTGGAGAATGTGAATGAAGATATGGTATGGTATACAGGAATTTTACTGTACCATTTTGCAACTTTTCTATGAGTCTGAAATTATTTTAAGATTTTATTTGAGAGAGAGAGAAAGAGAGCATGAGAAAGGGAAGGTTCAGAGGGAGAAGCAGACTCCCTGCTCAGCAGGGAGCCTGATGCGGGACTGGATGATGGGACTCCAGGATCATGATCTGAGCATAAGGCAGTTGCCCAACTGACTGCTGAGCCACAAGGCGCCCCTGAAATTATTTTCAAATAAATTTTTTAAGAAGGAATATTAGATATAAAGTTAATCCTGCCTGATTTCTCAGGTAGTTATAACAATTCTGAACAATGTCTCCCAAAAGTTATGTTCTAGGGAACATGAATTCCAGAGGACATGATCAGAAGCTAGACTACCTGGGGTTGGGGAGACAGCAACACTGCCTTCCCACATGATCTTCTGTCCTTAGGATAAGTGGGAAAAACACAGACACTTCACCCCCTGGCCACACATGAAAGATTTAGTGCCCAATTACTTCCTCTGCTAAGAGCCTAGTCTCCACACCATCCCCACACTCACCTCCAGCCCACTCATTTGCTACTCCCACCTGCTCCTGTGTGTTACCAGGAGTATCTGCATATGGACCACAACTCAAGGCTTTTGCAATTCTTATGCCACCAAGTATAAGTAAGGCTTATCTGCAGACCACTCACATTTCTCTAGCAGACCCAAATAAAGTAAGATATAAAAATATGGCAAGCCACCCCAAGATCACAGAACAGGGATCAGCAGCAGATCTTGAGGAAATGCTGAAGATAAATTACATTCAGTAATTATCTCATAAAATTTACCTTGAGGAATGGAATCACAAAAGGACGAAGAGGAAAGTTTGTAGCTTCTTGGAGCTTGCAATGGAATTCTTCAATTGTTACTGTTGAGTTCTGAAAAGATAAATGACATCCTCAACATCTAAAACTGGATACTGTCCCCTTAATATAAATCTAATTCTGCTAAATCACATAAAATCAAGGAAAAGGATAATTCTAAGAACACTACTATAAACTCAGATCCCTCTCAAAGATTAACCAAATTCTGTTTCCCTTATGAAAGAAATTTGGCCTCATTAATTTTCTTTTCTCTTGTACTCCAAATCTAAATTCTCCTCTGTACTCAGTGGCAGCCTGGGGGGCAGAATAGGTTATTCCCTTCCTCGCTATTTGGTAAGAGAGGCACTCAGGTCCTTTGTATTGAGGAGTTCAGGGAAAGTCACCTCAGGTACAGAAAACTAACCCTACAATGCTCCCTTATGGAACAATCCTGAATGAGTCTAGGATATCAACTTATTCCTCATTGGTTCTGCCCTCCTACTAGCATCAGTTTCCTAAATCCTCTAAATAGAAGTTAAAAAACAAAAAAAAGAAACAAACAAACAAAGCAGAACAATAGGTGCCTTCTACCTTCAAATGGTCGGCTTGCATATTACAGTACCTGGAAACAGACAAACTCATATTGGGAAGGTTTTAATTTCCAATAAGGTTATTAGCACTTCCCCTGTATTTTTCCAACACTGTAGGTTTTTGTTTGTGTTTTTTTTTTTTCCCAAATAGGGTCCATGCTCTGTACATGCAGCGAGGCACTTGCTTGAACTCACAACCCTGAGATCAAGACTTAACCAGACATCAAGAGTCAGACACTTAACCAACTAAACAATCCAGGAGCTCCAACAAAAGTCTAGCTTTAAATAGGATTGTCAGTTCCTCTGCTAAGGGGAATGTACAAATAAAATTATTTTCTTCAAAGTTCACAAAATATTTTTATTTCAATTCCTTAAAACACAGTGTAATAACGAGTTAAAAATAAAACAAAACTGAGCATTAATCTGAATTCTTGCTTCCCTCAAAGAACAACTACCACTTCTAGGGATTTATTTTTACAAAATCATCAGGAGTTCAAGGATGTTAACAAGTACTCTACAAATTATTTATCAGTACAATATTGCTTCTTTTTTTTTTTTTAAGATTATTTATTTATTTATTTATTTGACAGAGAGAGATAGTGAGAGCAGGAACACAAGCAGGGGGAGTGGAGAGGGAGAAGTAGGCTTCTTGCCGAGCAGGGAGCCCGATGTGGGACTCGATCCTGAGCTGAAGGCAGACGCTTAACGACTGAGCCACCCAGGTGCCCAGTACAATATTGCTTCTTAACAATAAGAAATAGAAAGCATGTAGGTTGACTACCAGGAATCTGCATTTAAAACTTATGGTACAGGGGTGCCTGGGTGGTACAGTCTGTTAAGCATCAGACTCTTGGTTTTGGCTCAGGTCGTGATGTCGGAGTCACGGGATCAAGTCCTGTGTTCGACTCAACATGGAGTTGGCCTAAGATTCTCTCTCCCTCTGCCCCTTCTCATCTCTCTCTCTCTCTCTCTCTCTCTAAAATGAATAAATCTTAAAAAAATTATGGTAGTCATACATCAGAATATTAAGGGAGGGGGGACAGATTTGTATGCATTAATAAGGAAATGTGTCTATAACATACTGCTAAATGAAAAACCAGAAAAAGAATAGTATGGTTTTCTGTAAGTCATTTGTGGAAATCACACACACATTTATATACTTTTTTTTTTAAGGTTTTTTTAATTGATTTGACAGAGAGTACAAGCAGGAGGAGTGGCAGGCAGAGGGAGAGGGAATAAGGAGCTCCCTACTGAATAAGGAGCATGATGCAGAGCCTTGATTCCAGGACCCTGGGATCATGACCTGAGCCGAGGCAGACGCCCAACCATCTGAGCCACCCAGGTGCCCTGAGATGATTTATTTTTTAAAAGACTTATGAGAGAGAGAGAGAGAGAGAGAGAGAGAGAGAGAAAGAGTGCATGAACGGGGGGGGGGGGGACGCAAAGAGGGAGAGGGGAAGCAGACTCCTGATTGAGTACAGAGCACCATGCGGGCTCAAACTCACAACCATGAAATCATGACCTGAGCTGAAACCAAGGGTCAGATGCTTAACAGACTGAGCCACCCAGGTCCTCACCCAACACCAAGATTCTTTTAAGATTTAACTGATTCTCTGTTTTAAGTACATGACATTTGTACAATGCAACCAAAGGTACGGCTAATCGGGAATAAAAAGAACATTCTTTCTCTACTGCAATGAATGCAATCAGGCTCAAAAAGTAAACACGAATAGAGTAAATACATGAAAAAAACTGTATGAATGATTTTTAAATTTTCTTGTGGATGGACAAAGAAGGGAAAGAATGAGTTGTGTGGCCAGAGAAACAGTGACGTAGGCCACAGAAACTGACACAGGACTATATATACTGTAGATGCAAGGCAATCCTCTATCTGAGAGGGACGATAAGCCACTGTTTCATTATCTTTCCCTCTCCTTCAGATAATTAATAAGAGCATGGTGGTTGTTTTTATAAGAACTCACAGTGTAGCAGGAAAACAAGCAAGCTATTCATCACAGTATGATCAAGACATACATGAGCAGGAGACAACTGGCACACAGAGAAGACATGCTTGAATCAGACTTAGAGGGACAAGGAAGGCTTTACAAAAGTGTCCACCCTAAGAAGTGAATATGCAGCCTTGGGAAAGATGCTTCTGACAGAGAGAATATAAAACATCAGGGGATCTGGTCTCTGGATCACAAGGGCAACACCTACAGTGGTCTTAGAAGACAATGGGTATAGATAGGCTATCGATTAACATTTCTTTTAAAATTTTGAGATAAATATGATCATAGAAGTTATAAAGGCAATACAGACAGGTTCCCCCACTGGTTACATTTTCTATACTTGCAATGTAGTATCATGAGGGAAGAACGTTGGTGAAATGTGTATATAGTTCTGTGTCACTTTAGTGCACGTGTGTATTCCATGTAATCACCACTACAGTCAAGATACAGAAGTGTAGACGGGGCCTAGGTGGCTCAATTGGTTAAGCATCTGCCTTTGGCTCGGAGTCCTGGGACTGAGCCACACATGGGGCTCCCTGCTCTTTGGGGAGCCTGCTTCTCCCTCTCCCTCTGCTGCTCCCCCTGCTCCTGCTTGTGCTCTGTCACTAGCTCCCTCTCAAATTTTAAAAAGATACAGTGTATAAACCTTATCTGTCTTTATGCTCTCTGGTTTAGAATTGTCTTACATATTTCCTTTATATATATAGATAACCATATGACAATGTTATAATTTTTGCTTCAACCACCATAGTTTAGAAAACTCAAGAAGTAAAGTCTATTGTATCGACTTTTATTTTTGCTCTTTCCATTTTTCGTTCATCTACTGTGGTATCTCAAGATTCCTTCTTTTATCATTTTCTTTCTGCTTCAGGAACTTCTTTTAGCCATTCTTTCAGAGGAGGTCTGCTTAGAGACAGTTTCTCTTAGTTTTACTTCATCTGAGAGAATATTTTGATTGCTCCAGAAGTACATTTCTGATACATGTCAGATTCTGGGTTGACAGTTCTTTTCTTTCAGCATTTGAAAAAGGCCATTGTCACTAGAATTTTTCCTTTATAAGTTAGATGTTTCTCTCTTGCTGCTTTCAAGATTTTTTTGTCTTTTTTGGGGGACCTTGTTTGAGGTCTGTGTTACTTTTTTGAATCTGTAGATTTAGTCACATTTGAGCGAATTCAGTCATTATTTCAGCCCCATACTTTCTTCTGTTCTACTGTGACTAAGATCTTCTGTTTTATTCTTTTAGGTCCCTGAGGTTTAGTTCATTTTTTACAAGTCATTTTCACTCTATTGTACAGAATAGGTCATTTTTTTCTGTTGTTTTTCCTCTCCATTTCACTGCTGAGTCCATTGCTGTTTTTAATTTATATTTTTGTTCTAAAATTTCCACTTAGTTTTTCTATCTTCTATTTTTATTTTTATTTTTTGCAGAGCCTGTTATTTTTTCATTTCTGTTTATAATTGCTCACTGAAGCATTTTATGATGCTGTGCCAACATCTGTGTCAGTTAGTTGAAGTCTGTTGGTTGGTTGTTTTTTTTTTCATTCCAGTTGAGATGGTCCTGGTTCTTCTTATGATAAGTTATTTTCTATTGTATCCTGGATATTTTGGGTTCTATGTTATAAGACTCTGGCTCTTATCTTTGATTTCTGTTTTGGAAGTCTGACACTTGCACCATTGGAAAAAGGAGAATCCTATTTAGAGTATAATCCCAAGTCCCCACTCAACCTCTGTTGATTGGGAGAGGAGAAGAGGGACACATTATTGCTGGAAAGGGGTGAGAGTTTGGGTTTCCCACTGGGCCTCTGATGGGAAAGGGAAGGCTACCCATTACTGCAGTTCTTCCTAAGGTTTTGGCTGCTATAGTGTGCTTATTGTCTGAAAGTTTTCGACCTTGCTCGGTTGCTTCTTTCGTGGTCCTTGCAGGAAAAAGGGTTTTCGTTATTATTGTAGTTAGTGCTCCTAAGTGTTTCCAGGTTACTAGCTTCTACAGACCACAGTCCTGGATATATGATGAAAACAAAGAACTTAAGGAACTCACTGCTATGTACTTCCTTGGGTCACAAGGTCACTAGCGTATCTGCCATCTTTCTAAGTCTTCTTTATTTTTGTTTTCTATATAATGTCCAAGATTTCATGCTCTATTTGTCAGGAGGAATAGGAAGAAGTTTACCTTCGTATTGTGCTTCAGCACCAACCTTGATATTTAATGACTATGTCATATCCAATTGAACTGATGTATTGCAATTTACATAGGATTTTACAAACATTTAGCTGGTTTCAATTTTTTTGTCATTATAAATAATGTTCAACCGATGATCTTTGTGTACAATGATTATTTTCTTAAGAAGAGTTTCAAGGTGAGAAAATGGTTAGCCAAAAGAACTGCCAAACTGAAATTTGCCAAACTGCCCTATCTAGGTGGAATATGGAACATTCCCCTTTATCCTGAATTAGAAATTGAGCATGACTGCCTCCTGGTACAGTTAGGGACTATCAGCACTTTACTTCTTACATACCACAAACATGAAATTCACACAAGTGAACTACACTCCAGGTACCTAACTGTGTAGTCTTTTCGTACTTGGCTAACAAAGTCTCCTCCACATGGAACAAGTGTTCCATTTATATATGCCTGCCTAAATCTTAACCTTTATAAACAGGAAATAAGACTTTTTTTTAAAGATTTTTCATTTATTCATTTGAGAGCAAGCGAGTTTGTGTGTGAGAGCATGGGGGAAGGTCACAGGAGGAGGGAGAAGCAGACTCCCTGCTGAGCAGGGTACGGGACTCAGAGTTCGATCCCAGCACCCTGGGATCATGACCTGAGTTGAAGGCAGATGCTTAACTGACTGAGCCACTCAGGTGCTCCTGAAATTCGACTTTCTTGAATAGGGAAATAAACAATCTAAAGATGTTCATTCTCCTCCAAGTTAAACAAAGTGTTCAACAAGATGGCAGCAAAGCCACACAAAATATAAAAAAAATTTTTTTAACTTCAAAAGCCACACACATAAGATAACCATTTGATCTATGAATAATGACAGTTTTATTAATCTCTCACCAACCTTTATGTCTTATTTGCTGGGTTAGAATATTCAGGATCACACTGAATAGAAGACAGAAGAGACATTCTTTTTTATTTTTTATTTTTTATTTTTTGGAAGGGACTTTCTTATCTGATTCCTGCTATCAGAGGGAAGATTTCAAAGTTTCACCAGTATGAGCCTTGCTATGGATTTTTTGTTAGAAAATAACTATCGGGGGCGCATGGGTGGCTCAGATGGTTAAGCGTCTGCCTTCGGCTCAGGTCATGATCCCAGGGTCCTAGGATTGAGCCCCACATCAGGCTCCTGGCTCAGCGCAGAGCCTGCTTCTCCCTCTCCCTTTGCCTCTTCCCCTGCTCATGCTATCTCTGTGTCTCAAATGAATATATAAAATCTTAAAAAAAAAAATAACTATCATCAGATTAAGGAAGTTCCTGCAATGATTGTTTTCTTAAGTGTTTTTTAAAATAATGAATGGGTGTTAAATTTAAAAAGTATTTCTTTTTCTGCATCTTCTCCAAATTTATACGTTCAATACCAATTGTTCTAGACTGAATGTTTGTGACGCCTCAAAATCTGTATATTGAAGCCTAATCTCCAATGTGTTTGCATTTAGAGGTGGAGCCTTTGGGAGATGATTAGGTCATGAGGGCAGAGCTCTTAGGAATGCCATTAGTGCCTTTATAAAAGAGACCTTGAGGGGCACCTGGGTGACTCAGTCAGTTAAGCGGCTGCCTTCGGCTCAGGTCATGATCTCAGGGTCCTGGGATTGAGCCGAGCGTCAGGCTCCCTGCTCTGCAGGAAGCCTGCTTTTCCTTCTCCCACTCCCCCTGCTTGTGCTCTCTTTCTCTGTAAAATAAATAAATAAAATCTTAAGAAAACAAAGAGAGACAGAGCTTAAGAGATCTCCCTTGCCCCTTCGGCCCTGTGAAGACACAGTTAGAAGACAGCCATCTAAGAGTCAGGAAGTGGGATCTCACTGAATACAAAATCTACTGGCACCACTTACCAGCCTCCAAAACTGTAAGATAAATGACCCCATGTTTATAAATCACCCTATGTTTGGTATTCCAACAGCCCCAACAGACTGGGACACTAATCTTAATAAAAATGCCAGTCAGTATATGAGAATATAAATTAGTATAACACATAGAAAAACCAATGGCCTTACATACTAAATTGGTATATATGCATACCTTATGAAATCACAATTCCATTGTTCAGTGCAATGCTAGCATATGCATACCATGTATAAGAATGCTTACAGCAACATTATTTGCAATGGTGCCTATACAGAAAAAGAGTTAATACAGCAGGTTTAAAACCGATATCCTAAGAAAAGGGTGCTTACAAGGTTGGGCCACTGGCTGGAATCTATGAAATTGGCTGATAAACAGTTTCCCATATGGATGTAAAACCTTCCCTAACCAAAAAGGTAGAAGCATCCCAGGGAGGCAACAACAGATGAATGGACAAGCAAAATATGGTATATGCCTACAATGGAGTATTTTCGGTGGCGCAGTTGGTTTAGCATCTGACTATTGGTTTCAGCTCAGGTCATGATCTCAAGGTTGTGAGATGGAGCCCTGCACTGGGTTTTGCACTCAGCATATAGTCTGCTTCAGATTCTTTCTCCCTTTCCCTCTGACCCTCCCAACCAGGCTCGATTGCTCTCTCTCTAAAATAAATCAATCTTTTAAGGGGGGGAGGCGCGGAGAAAATAATTTTGACCTCCTGGACGGCTTTGGGGAAATCCCAGGAGTCCCTGATTACACTTCGAGAACTACAACATTAAGGTTTAGTACTGTGATTTACATTTATCATAGGTAAAAGCCAACATGCACGATCATGGGGTGCTTTTTCAAGAGGTGTTATCTTGAAGAATTCAATTTACAAACATAGTGAACTCTCAGTACTTTCCTTATATACATGAGAGTCAAACCCCACCCAGATGTCTATGTCAGAAAATCATTACCACACTCACTATAGAAAGAAAAATTAGGTGTGCATTGAAAATTCTAAAAGAAACTCCATTCACATGAGGAGCTGAAGAATGTAATCCCTTTGATACTATTTAGACTATGAGATTTATAATTTCACAAATTATTATTTTGAAAATTAAACTCCCTGCTTTTCTTTTCTCTCAGGTTTGGAAACAATGCACTGGACACTGAATATATTATATTACAAAACCTTGCATTAACTTGGTTGAACCTCAGTGGCCTGCTGAAACTCAGTCTTTAGACAAATTCAAAGCTGCTTATTGGAATTAAATCAATACCCTAAGAAACAATAAGGTAAACATTCTAGATTTGTTTCTTTAATAAACATTGTTATCCATAGCTGAAACCCACAATTCTACACTTTTATACAAGTTATATAACTATATTGTCTGTAGATTTTGCCATGTTGCTACAGGTTTGCTGGCTTTGGTTCTGAGCCACACACTTAAGTAGCTGTGGACAGTGACGCTGTACTTACCACCAGTGCTAGAACAAGAGTCCGCACCTTCTCCCCAATCTCAGGTGAGATGTCATTGCCAAACTGTTGCAGAGTGGTAAGGAAGCGTTTCAATTTGCTGAGCTGCCGAGCACCACAAGTGGCTGGTAACTGTTGATTTGTTAGTGCAGATGATGTGGAAGAGGCAGGACCATTGCTGAATCTCTGTGGTGGTGATGGGGCACCATTCAGGGTAGGAGGAGAATGGTTGATACCATTGCTTACTATAAAAGAAAGCCAAAAGGAAAGACTCTTTAAGTGCAAAACACGTGGGTCTTTGTTAATTTCTTCGTGTTTGCATTAACCATCGTTTATTCATTTGAATTTTGTAACGCACATATTAAGAGTATACAAGAAATTTTTTCTGCTGTCAGTGAGACTACTGCATAATGAGACAGACTACCAGGTAAAACCTGGTAACCAAATAACAAAGACATGTTAAAACAGTAGAGTATGGACTGTTTTAAGAATACAGAGAACGGGTATCTAACTACAGTTCCTGTGGGCAGGGGTAGGTAGTATTAAGATTTCTCGCAACAGGTACTACATGACATGAGTCTGGTAGAACACCCATTTCCGGGGCGCCTGGGTGGTTCAGTTGTTAAGCGTCTGCCTTCGGCTCAGGTCATAAAGCTAGGGTCATGGGACCAAGTCCCGCATCAGGCTCCCTGCTTGGCGGGGAGTCTGCTTCTCCCTCTCACACTCCCCCTGCTTGTGTTCCTGCTCTCCCTATCTCTCTCTCTCTCTCTCTCTCAAATAAATACAATCTTTAAAAGCAAATAAACAAATAAAAGAACACATATTTCCATTGACTGGACACTTGCACACATCTTTTATGTTCCTTCCTAATCTTAGGGCTCCTAAGAAGTTAAGGAGTGAGTTAAAATGTAGCATGCGAACAGACAACCAGAAACCAGAGATCTCTTTAAGTGAAAAATGGTTTTTCTTTCTTTTTTATTTTTTTTTGAAAAATGTTTTTTCTAGGCTATAGATTTAATGACCTATTCCTGCAATAAGATATATACCTCATGGACCATTGAGGATATTCACGCCCATCAGTTTCTCCGTGCCCCGACAGTGCTATATTAATGCTGCCAAATTCTTGGTCATTCAGTAAAGCATTTTCTAGATACTACACAGAACATATCAATTTTCTGTTTCTGCACAAATTATACTACATGTGATTAATTGCAGTTTTTCTATTTTCCCATTGTTCTTAGTCATTTGTTGCTAAGTTTTAATTTGGAACACCACCCTAAAGCTAAGTTCTCAGAGGTATTAAGTAAAAATCTCCTTCACTGAACAGCGAAATAAAATTACCTGGTGCCCAAGTGTCAGTAGATTTTTCACTTAATCATACACAGACTTGAAAGTCTAGGAAGGTAAAATTAAAATATATGTCTAAAAACAGAAACAATTTAAGTCAAGACTTAAGCCAAATTATTTAATCTTTACTTAACTTAGAAAACTGACATTTACTTATATTGGGCTCAACGCCAAGTCCTTAATCATGAAAAATCTTTCACTTCCCTTCTTCTTCCTCCAAGCCAGATATAGTTTGGTCAGTCCTACTGTTCCTACTTCTTGACTGGCCCTGATTGAAATTTGATCTGGCAAACTTTTCCTCAACCTATATACATTCAGATATCACCTGTATTAATTAATATTCTTGGGCACCTGGGTGGTTCAGTTGGTTAAGCAAGTGCCTTCTGCTCCGGTCATAATCCCAGGGTCTTGGGATTAGAGCCCTCCATCAGGCTCCTTATTCAGTAGGGAGTCTGCTTCTCCCTCTCCCCCTCCCCCCCTGCTCGTGCTCGCTCTCTCTCACTCTCTCTCTCACATAAATAAATAGAATCAAAGGGGAAAAAAAGAAAACATTCCTTTAATAGATTCTGTTACAGCACATTAAGGTAAGCCCTGGTAGATTTAATAACTCTTCTCTGTGCTGCCTATAAATGCTTCCACTATGTTACTTAGTTCTTTCTGTATTTGCACTGTCTTAATAGACTGTGCACTTCTTGATGAACACTATGTTATACCTCTGTATATACTATAATTAGCAGAGTTTTGTAAACTGTGTATACCATATATAATATATATATATACAGGTTTTGCTCATTAGCTAGCAAAGTGTGTTGAGGAAAAAGCTGCTGAATGATTTACTACATGAAAGACTAACAGGCTGAGAAAGCGAGGGTTAATTTTTTTTTTTTTGTATCTTCCATTAAAAAAGATCACTAGAGGGCGCCTGGGTGGCTCAGTTGGTTAAGCGACTGCCTTCGGCTCAGGTCATGATCCTGGAGTCCCAGGATCGAGTCCCACATCGGACTCCCTGCTCGGCAGGGAGTCTTGCTTCTGCCTCTGACCCTCTTCCCTCTCATGCTCTCTATCTCTCATTCTCTCTCTCTCTCTCAAATAAATAAATAAAATCTTAAAAAAAAAAAAAAAAGATCACTAGAACTACTGGAAAGGAAAGCTTAACACTCAACAACCTCAGCAATCCAGAAAATTAGTTGCAATGATCTGCTATTTCTTTGTGTTCACAGAAAGGTCAGTTGCCATTGAAGAACTGCCCCCTTGGAAGAAACCCATAAAAATAATATATTACTGTGCTTTTTTAGCCACTCCGACAATAAGACAGGCTTTTTCAGTCTCTTTCGTTCAAGTGTATGAGCACATTTTCCAAAATAAAACATATCTACCACCAAGTAGTCAACTATGGAGGTAGAAAGGGCTGAGTTTACATATACATATTCCTACTTCCTGTATCTTGAAATGTGAATGATAGCCTAGTTGTTTAAATCTGTTCATTTCAAGACAGTACCTATATATAAGGATGTATGACTTTAAGATAGAAACGGAATTTTTAAAAGGATATAAAACTTAATTTCATCCACTCTGGCTCAGACTGTTGCAGTTGCCACCCAATTTCAAATGTATTGGAAATATAATAATTAAACCTTCTGTTAAAGCTGTACTTCTTAGATTCTTCTCTTGTCTTTTAAGATAATAAAAGCAAAACCCGTAATGTTTGAGCGAAGACAGCTGTGTAAACTTATGTAACAACATTTTAAAAAGAAAATGTCATATAGCACCTAGCTCAGTGCTCTGACAAATTACGGGCACTCCACAAATAGCAAGTGTCTTCTGCTTTATGAGGCAAAATATCTGTAAGAGAGTCAACATGCACTGGAGGTATCATGGGCATGGAAACGCAGAAAAACTCAGATTAAAATCTAGACATGTATGTATGTATGTTTAGATTTCACATTGGGTTTTCTTCTAATTTTTTATTTGTTTGTTTAAGTATACACATATGTAGGACTGACTGCGGAGTTAAAGGGTTTCTGAAAATTCAACTTTGGTAAATACTACCAAACAATTTTCTCATGCTCAAACAATGCATGGAGTGTTCAGGTAACTGCACACAGGCTCACCAAAACTTGGTATTCTTTTCAATTTTGAACATTCTTTCAGATGTATATGGTATTACATTGGGTTTTAGTTTGCATTTCCTTGATGGCTAGTAAGGTTGAAAATCTATTATATATTTATTGGCTAATATAATTCTTATGGACCAAATTATGTCCCCCACAAATTCCGATGTTCTAGTTCTAATCCCCAGTACTTCAGAATTTGACTATATTTGGAGATAGAGGAAAGGTTAAATGAGGTCATGTGGGTAGTCCCTAATCCAATATGACTACTGTCCTTATAAAAGGAAAGAACAGCTGGTATACACGTTCAGAGACAAGGCCATGGGAGGACACAGCAGGAAGGGTAGCTATCTGCAAGCCAAGGAGAGAGGCCTCAGGAGAAACCAAACCTCCTGACACCTTTATCTTGGACTTCTTTCCTCCAGAACTGTGAAAAAAATAAATTTCTGTTGTTTAAGCCATCCAGTCTGGTATTTTGTTGTGGCAGCCCTAGCAAACTTAACACAATACTCATGCACTTTTGTAAAGAGACTTACCAGGGCGCCACAGTGGCTCAGTCGGTTAAGCCTCAAGCCCAGTGCTAGGCATGGACCCCGCTTAAGATTCTTTCTCTCTCGCTCTATTCCTTCCCTCCTTTCCCCTCTCTTTAAAAGAAAGAAAAAGGCTTACCATGATAGCCCTAGCATACTTTTAGAAGTGGTTTGGTAATTACATGAAATTTACTTTGACTCCTATAAATCAATATAATAATTTGTTTTGGTTTTTTCAAGTAGGCTCCACACCCAGCATGGAGCCCAACATGGGGCCTGAACTCAACACCTCAAGATCAAGACCTAAGTGGAAATCAAGAGTCAGACACTTAACCAACTGAGCCACACAGGCACCCTCAATATAAAAATTTTAATTCATTTTAGAGCCAAGAAATTAAAATAGCTACTTACCAGCTAGAGTATGAAAACAAAATATTTAGACCACTAAATTTCCATATGCCTAAATTAGCTAAGTACTATTCTCAGAGGGCAAAAGCAATTTATAAAAGAAAAGAAATAACCATATGTGTGTGTATATATGTATATGTACATACGTGTGTGTGTGTGTATACATAAAATATCTTAGTTATTTTGAAAATGTTGAACAGTTTATGCAGAAGGCTTAAAATCAGTCACTTAGATCTAAATGTCAGTCTGAACCACAAACCCAAGTAAATCAAGAGATCTCACATGCTGTAGGAGTAAATGACACTGGCCTGGGCCCTCCGGGGTTTATTGGTGGAAGGGGTGGCATGGTGGGAGGTGAGGATCTTGACTGTATCTTCACTTCCACAGGAGATCCAGGCATTGCTGGCACTCTTTTCTCAGGACCAACTATAGAGAATAAAAGTAATGCAGGTCAGAGTCTTCTATAATAAAAATCAAGACAATAATTTCAAATATAAACATATTTTCCTAGAGACTGAGAAGTAAAGAAGATGCTTATTTTAATAGGCTGAATGGTAGCCCCCAAAAGATATCTACTGTAATTCCCTCTTAGCCAAGTTTCACTTTCCACAGTTCCAGTTACCTGCGTTCATGGAAACCATGGTCTAGAAACAGATGAGTCTCCTTCTGATGTATAGTCTAAAGGTCAACAGTAGCCTAACACTAGGCCATAATGACTATGTCTTTCACCTCATCACATAGGCATTTTATTATCTCACATCATCACAAAAAGAAGGGTAAATATGGTATAATAAGACACTGTGATAGAGGGAGGGAGAAACAAAATTCACATAATTTTTATTACAGTATATTGTTGTAACTTCTATTATTACTTATTGTTGTTAATCTCTTACTATGCCTATTTTATAAGTTTTCTTACAGGTATGTATAGGAAAAAATATATTATCATGTATCTCACACACACACACACACAGGGTTTGGTACTATCTGCAGTTTCAGCTATCCACGCTCACAAGAAAAGTTGGAAAGAGACATACACCGAAGGAAGACTACACAAAGAAGATGTGGTTGTACATGAGAATGCAATGGGACAACAACGGCAGAGACTGGAGTGATGCATCTATAAGCAAAGAAATGCCAAGGACTATCAGCAACCACCAGAAGCTCGGGAACAGGTATGGACTAGATTCTTCCTCAAAGGTCCCAAGGAGGAATCAACCCTACTTGATTTTGGACTCTGGCCTCCTGAACAGTGAGATTATTGTTGTCTTAAGCGACCCAATTTGCAGGAACTTTGTTATGGCAATCAAAGGAAACTAAAACAATCCAGCAAGGTCAAGGGGTAACATGACCTCAAAGTTAACATTGAAGTAGTGGCCAAGGAAGGAAGAAACCAGGTTACAAACTCATCTGAACTGCATTTATTTTTATTTATTTTTTTTCAAAGATTTTATTTATTTATTTGAGAGAGAGAGAGAGAGAAACAGCATGAGAGGGGAGAAGGTCAGAGGGAGAAGCAGGCTCCCCGCTGAGCCGGGAGCCTGATGTGGGACTCGATCCCAGGACTCTGGGATCATGACCTGAGCCGAAGGCAGTCGCTTAACCAACTGAGCCACCCAGGCGCCCGCATTTTTTTTTTTTTAAGATTTTATTTATTTGACAGAGAGAGACACGGAGAGAGGGAACACAAGCAGGGGGTAGTAAGAGAGGGAGAAGCAGGCTGATGTGGGGCTTGATCCCAGGACCCCGGGATCATGACCTGAGCCGAAGGCAGATGCTTAACGACTGAGCCACCCAGGCGCCCCTGCATTTTTTTTGACTTCTCTTTATAAATCAATCCAATTTGTAGGGGGAAAAAACTAATGTGGGACTATCTAGACCAGCAGGCATCAATTGCATGGCATGGAAATAGAATCATCATCAGTTATATATATAAATTAAATGATGAAGTACTAAATTTTTATATATATATATAAGTAGGAAAAAAAGAGATGGAGTCAACATCGCTGACATCAGTGATATAAATATCATTTATGATATACAATATCAAAAAGATGAAAAGTAGAGCTGAATCTAAACTAGGCACAGGCTACATCACCATGGGGAGAATTCATAAGTAGCTGTTTGATAACAGTGGACAACAAATTCAAGAAAGAGAAATCTGACAGATTAAACTTAATGACATTATAAACAGGTCTGGGCTGGGGCGCCTGGGTGACTCAGTTAATTAAGTGTCCAACTCTTGATCTCAGCTCAGGTCTTTTTTTTTTTAAGATTTTTTTTTTTTACTTATTTTTTGACAGAGAAAGACACAGCGAGAGAGGGAATACAAACAGGAGGAGTGGGAGAGGGAGAAGCAGGCTTCCCACTGAGCAGGGAGCCTGATGCAGGGCTTGATCCCAGGACCCTGGGATCATGACCTGAGCCTAAGGCAGATGCCAAACAACTGGGCCACCCAGGCGCCCCCTCAGCTCAGGTCTTGACCTCAGGGTTGGGAGTTCAAGCCCTGCATCAGACTTTAAAAAAAAAAAAAAAAAAAAAAAAAAAGTCTTGAGCTAGTATCAACAGGACCTGGTACCGGGGAGTAATACTCTAATATCTTAACAGTTATTTTTCACCATTAAAGAGAACATGTTACATACTTGGTTAATAACAGAGCCAGGGTCACCATAATCATCTTTAAACTGAACTATGTTCCTTTTAGTAACCTCTAAGCTTTTCCCTTAAGTACTATGAATCTATTCTCCAATAATGGTGAATTCAAAGCATAAGAAATGCACACACCAAAGGTTCAAGCGAGAATGTTAAATCAAAGATTTCTTTCTGTGAGATCAGAGCCATAGACACAATATATTCATGACACTGGCAACAAGGCACGTCTTCACACATTCATAAGCATGTTCTAGTGAGGAAAATATCACCAAATATTATTTTTATGCTTCAGTCTGCAGTGGCCTATTTTGGTAAGAGATATAATGAATCCATAAAGTCCATCAAGGAAGTAATACCCTCAAGTTACAAAATGTGCAACTGTCTGAGAGCCATGCGGGCAACACTCCGCCAGCTCTTCCCATCTCTCTGTCCAGGACATTTTCTTTGTGAAATTGATGGTCGTCCTGTCTGATTAGTGGACTAATGAGCTGCTGCGTTTGCCTTTTTCTTCTTGACAGTATTTTTCTCAATGCCCTTCAAAGAATGGTTGACACGTTTCCAGCTCTTCCATCTGGGGCCCAGCTTTCTGGAGGGTGGGGGAGAAGGGAAGGAAGGAACTGACAGTTGTCTCACACTATAATGTGTTGTGTATAGTGTGCAACAACCTAGAGGGAGCCTTTCTTCAGACCACCTGCCTTTACAGCAAGGGCGCCAAAGGCCTGAGGAGGACTTAACAAGATGTGTTTTAACATTCAGCACTTGGCAGAACGAAAAACGGAGAGGAGCCTGAGCCCAACTGCAGAACACTAAATTATATACCAACTGTAACCTTAAGATACTGGGCAAAACCCAGCCCCCAGAGTCCTGTTTACGGAGTAAAACTACTCATATCTCTTGTTCACATTACTACTCACAAACCTGCAACACTAGTGTCATTCCTTATGTTTCAATAACATCATCTAGTAGAAAAAGCATAACTATGGAGACTTGAGACATTCAGTGTGAATTATCATTGTTACAAACAACATGGCTTTTATCAAATCATTTCACCTTTCTGGTTCACTTTAAACAAATGTAAAATGAGAGATAATAAATCCGACCTGTTAGGAAAGATGTAAGGGTAAGAAATAATGCCTAGACTAGTGCTAGGTTAAAGAAGGTACTCAGGAAAGAAAACTGATTAGAAAATAGGAAGCCTAGTGTCAAGTTCTGCATTTACCACCTAATTAGCCATGTGACCATATCCGAGTTACATTATCATTTGATTTCCATGGACAATGGGTGTACTATTAACAGTTAATCCATCTAACCTCTCAGCAATATTACATGGAATGATTCAAGAATTAACAGCTGCAAAAGCACCAAGTACAATGTAAGGTGGTATTTTTGTTGGAAGCTGGGTGGCATGAAGGCACTTCATGGTGTGAGAGATACATCCAAGTGGTTTATAACCTGACAAATTCAAAAGCTGCTCAGATGGTGGATAAGGTGTATGTTACAAAGTCGGCATTTTCACCTTCTGCTTGGTGACTGTGTCATGCCTTTATGTCATCACTGTTACAGTGACTTTATTTCTAAATTGTGCTGGAAAACAGATATTCATGTTTTATTATATTCTAGCTAAATTCCTTGAAAGAACAAACCATACCTTGAGCTCTTTTCAATTCCAGAGAACCTTAGACACACTTCAAAGACAAGAAATTCCTTTCTCTCAACGGGGACTTTGAACCCATAAACACCACTACTTGGATTATCAAAGAGAAATAACGTCTTCAGTCCTAGAAACTCATAACAACACCTAATCTGTCATAAAGGTTCAACTTGATTCTAAACATAGATTTTGGGGCACCTGGGTGGTTCAGTGGTTAAGCGTCTGCCTTCGGCTCGGGTCATGATCCTGGGGTCCTTGGATGGGGCCCTGCGGCAAGCTCCCTGCTCAGTAGGGAGCCTACTTCTCCCTCTTGCTCCCCCTGCTTGTGCGCTCTCTCTCCCTCTCCCTCAAATAAAATCTTAAAAAACACACACACACACATAGATTTTAAGATTTAAAGTAACTGATAATTTAGTCATATGAGTTTGTGCTTTGGTTATTTTGAAGACTTGGATATATATAACTTAAAAAATAAAATCTGAACAAGCATTTCCAAGATCACTGATGCTTTAACACCTAACCCTGTAGAACCAATTTGACCTAGAGAGGAGGAGCGAACATGGAAAAGTGTCTGAATAATGATTTTACTTCATCATGCAATATGCTATGCATGTCATGAAAACACAAAACCGGTGAAAGAGAGACCACATTAATAAACAGCTCTCTGGCCATTTGCAACATGTGGATGGAACATGCTAAGCATTCAAGTCAATCAGAGAAAGACAATTATCACAAGACAGAGCATCATAGGGGAAAGGAGGGAAAAATGAAACAAGACAAAACCAGAGAGGGAGACAAACCATAAGAGACTTAATCTCAGGAAACAAAATGAGGGTTCCTGGAGTGGAGGGGGTGGGAGGGATCGGTGATGGACATCGGGGAGGGTTATGTGCTATGGTGAGCGCTGTGAATTGTTTAAGACTGATGAATCACAGACCTGTATGCTTGAAACAAATAACACATTATATGTTAAAACCACAACAACAAAAAACGAGCTTTCTGTGACAGCAATGCTTTTTTTTCCCCACATAGGAATTTAAAGAATCAGACATAAAACTAAAGAGTAGAACTCTTCTGTAGCTCTAAGAAAAGTAATACTGAACATAAACATAAATCACAGACAAATGTTACTTGAGAAGAATCCTATACGCTAAAGTGCCCACAAACGAGAGCATTAACAAATCTTTATAAAATGCCTTTAAAGTTTTAAAAAATTACTTTGAGGCTGACAATGGAACAATAAATAGAAGAGGTATAAATATGAGATAAGAAAAATGCAATTATGTTCGAAAAAGGACTTTCCAGACAACCGGAAAGAAGAGAAACTCCCAGGACTGCAAGGAGAAAGCACGTTTAGGTAAAAAATGAATTTGATGTGAAAAATGCTTTATCACTTACTAATTTTGTATGATAATGATCTTCCTCATCTGTCCCTCAAGATAATACTTCAACACAAAGTTACTGTGAGGAGTACCTTACTATATATAATAATGGCCAATAGACAGTAGACACTCGTCCATGTTTACTTGGATTAGATTAAAAAATTTAATTATTAACTTTCCTTGGCCATTGAGATGTTTATCTAGGCCGAGTTTTGGGCAGAAGAAAATATGGTCAGTGCTCCTGATTATCATCACTGAGAAATATGAGATGAATATAGATTTTTCAGATGCACAGAACAGAATTACTGATCATTCCAAACATGTTGACCAAGGAAGTCATTACATCTACTTCTTTAAAAAAAAAAATAAAAAAATAAAAAAATCAGGGGTGCCTGGGTGGCTCAGTCAGTTAAGTGGTTAAGTTGTCTGCCTTCAGCTCAGGTCATGATCCCAGGGTCCTGGGACTGAGTCCCGCAGCCGGCTCCCTGCTCAGCAAGGAGCCTGCTTCTTTCTCCTCCTCCTTATGCTGCTCCCCCTACTTCTGCTCTCTTTCTGTCAAACAAATAAATAAAAATCAGACTCCTAACTAAGAAACAATTGAGAAGGTTTAGACTAATTATCTTTGAGGGCAGAGGCAAAAACAGATGATTGTCTTTTCTGCATGTATAAATATATATGTATATGGTTCAGAAATCAGTATGATATAAAAATATTCCTTGCTCCTGTCCCTACCTACCACACCTCACAGATAACCATTTTAATTGGTTTCTTATGTATCCTTCCATTCTTTCTCTGTGGACAAAGAGCAAACACAAATATAAAATCCTATCTTACCCCCAGTTATACAAAGAAAGTATAATGATGTTAAGCTGAATGTCCCCAATAATGGCCTCTCTGCAGCCACACCTTTTGCATTGCATCAGAAGTGGGATCTATTTCCCTATCCCCTGAATCTGGGCAGGCCCCTCTTGACTTGCTTTGACCAATGTAATGTGATAGAAGTGACAGAGTGCCAGTTCTGAGCCTCTCTTGGAAACCTGACCCTGCCATGAAAGCACATCCAGACTCATCTGCTGCAAGACGAGACCACATGGAGAAGAGATGAGTTCTAACACCTAAGGCCAGCTGATCCCTAAACCTATGAAGAGCCTAACCTAGTGAGTCTGGTCTGCAGCTAGCTGATTGCAGACATATGAATACAAACAACCAAGAGCAGAACAAATCCATGACTCACAGTCATAAGCAAAAAAACAAAAAATAAAACACTTAAAATGTTTTAGGCCACCAAGTTTTAATGTGGTTTGTTATACAGCAATAGACTACTAGGCAACAGATCTTTATCACATATCACAAGCTGTACTTCTCCTTAGTTTTTTTGTTTTCTTTTGTTTTACAATTTCAAAGTATGTCCTGAAATTCTTAATTCCACAACGCTTTTTCTTTAACAGATGCATGATATTCCACTGTGTGGACATACCATAGTTTATTTAAACAATTCCCTATTGACAAATAATGGGATTATCTGTAATCACTTGCAGCTGAATTTTGAGGCTCTCTAGATCCCATGCTAATGACCACACTGTATTTGCCAAGCTTTAGGGAAGAGATAAAAGAAGACAGGGCCCTGAGTTATGGGAAACACATACATTGAAATGTCTGCAAAGTACTAAGAAAATAAAGAAGTAGAAACATTACCATGTATGAAGGCCAAGGACATCTTTACAGAGCATTAAGTAGTTCAGTGGGAAGGCTACATGAACTTGCCAGGTAGCGCGTAAGGACAAAGGCATAAAAGATATAGTTTAAACGGTGCCCCTAAAGTTGGGATCAGAACCAAGGTAAAAATCAGAAAAAAGATTTCCTTGCCCACAGTCTCTCTTCAACCACTGCCAAGGATAGGGAAATGTTCTGAATGTGTTACTGTCAGATGAGAAACATTTCCAAAATTGACAATTCTAATCTGCTAAAGTTAGAGGAAAGAACATCGAAATTACTGTTGCACTTGTAGGCTTGTAAGGCTGGCTAAACTGACTGTGGGCATAGCACCTGCTTAAGGATGAGCATTTCCCATCCGTGTAGCTCTGCCATGAGCCCAACAACACATCCAACTTTCTAATAACGTGCAGGCTTCATATGCTGAGACAGCCAGGAATAACTGTTTATGATGTCAGATAATTTATCTTTCAACAAAAATTGAGGCATAAGGACTCAAAGAAATTACCGGAAAATGTTTTATAAGGGATCTTGGAAAACATAGCTCAGTTAAAATAAAATTAATGCTTTACTTTATACAAACAACAGGGATTGAAAAAACAAATTTTTCCATTCCACATTCATAAATACATAAAGATAATTAATTTATCAAATACATTCTCGTAGGCCAGGGATCAGCAAACTTTTTCTGCAAAGGGCAAGACTAAATATTTTTGGCTTTGTGGACCATATGGTCTCTGTCACAACTATTCAACTCTACTGTTATAGCACATATAGACAATGCACAAAGGAATGGTCTTGGCTGTGTTCCAGTAAAACTTTATTTACAAAAATGGGCAGTGGGCCATAGTTTACTGACCCCTGCAACAGCTGATTAAAACACTGGAAAAATTAAAGTTCTAATTCTTAGTTTATTTCTATGCCTAGAAAATCTATTTTACAGCACCCATTGAAGTGGTTCATCTGAGTAACATTTTTATTCTCTTAAGACTACATACAGGGACGCATAGGTGGCTCAATCGGTTAAGCATCTGCCTTCATTCAGCTCAGGTCATGATCCCGGGGTCCTGGAATCAGGCCCTGTGTGGAGCCCTGTGTCGGGATCCCTGCTCAGTGGGGAGCCTGCTTCTCCCTCTTTGCCTCCCCATTGCTTGTGCTTTTTTTCTCTCTCTCATATAAATAAAATCCTTTATAAAAATTAAAAAAAAAAAAGGCTAGATATATAAGAGGGACACCTGTGTGGCACAGCCAGTTAAGCGTCTGCCTTTGGCTCGGGTCATGATCCCAGGGTCCCAGGGTCCTGAGATCCAGCCCGACATCGGGCTCCCCTCTGAGCAGGGAGCCTGCTTCTCCCTCTCCCTCGCACACACTCTCTCTCTCACAAATAAATAAAATCTTAAATTAAAAAAAAAAAAGACTAGATATAAGAGAATTTACTTGTGACCTCTAAGGAAAATAACATACAGAAATTTATTTAAAAAAAATCATTATTTTAAGATAGAATACAAAAAACATGAAGTCAGAGCTAGTTGAGGAGTTGCAAAGATGAGGCTAGTTATCTGATGTTCTTCCAAAACTCAGACCTAAAAGAAGAACCTCAAAGATGACTAGCAAACTGTGAAGAATCACTTGCTTCATGATGATGCTGATTTCCTCCCTAGGCATCTCTCTATTCTCTATCTTCTACCAGTGCCATCTGATCTCAGACACAGAGACATGCAGAGTATATAAATAACCCCAATAACTAGATAATAACAACGCAGAATGAGCAAGAGACATTTAAAGAGACAATTCCCAAAAGAAAATTTATAAACGGCTGATAAGGACATCAAAAGATGCTCAGCATACTAGTTACCAAAGAAACACAAATTATAATACCACAACAAAAAGGAACATACTACTCATACTTATATCCAACAATATGGATGAATGTCAAAAGTGTTAGGCTAAGTGATAGATACCAGACACACAACAAAACTACATACCATATTATCCTATTTATACAAAACTTGAGACAAAATTAGTGACAAAAAGCAGATGAGTGGCTGTCTGGGACTGATGGAAAGAAATGGAATAGAGGGGCATGTTAGGGGGCATGATAAATCTTTTTATGGTGATGGAAATATTCTATATCCTGATTGTAATGATGCTAACACAACTATATACGATGGTTAAAACTCAAACTGTATACATGAAATGAGTGAAATTACACCACAGTGAAGGTGAGAAAAATTAGCGAACCAAATACTGCAATGAATTTTTTTATAATCACAATCAAGGTGAGTTTATCCAAGAATGCAAGGTTAATTTTATTAATTTAAAATCCAATATAATTCACTACGCTAACAGATTAAAAGAAACCCTTTAAAATCACCTCAATAATTATAGAAAAAGCACTTGATAAGACCCAATTTCCACTCATGGATATGAACAAAATAGAAATAGAAGATCAATTCCTTGATAAAGGGTATCCTCCAAAAACCCATATAAAATATCATACATATTGGTGAAGTATTACAAGCAGTGCTTGTAACAAGATATTCAGCTCAGAATGGAGATAAATCAATGCTTCTATTCAACATTTTATTCAAGAGTTAAGCCATAGCAGCAGGACAGTTAAGAAGAAATAATGAGTATAAGGATTCGAAAAGAAGAAATGAAATTGTTCTTCTGTACACACAGATGACTTTCTGTAAAGAAAACCAAGAGAATCTACCATCTATTAATTATTAGGTTATGCAGGTTCAGCAAAATCGCTAGATAGAAATTCAATATTTTATATGGGGACTAACGTAACATAATAAAATTAAATTTAAAAAAAAGTTCAATATTTTAAAAATTAATTGTATTCCTATATCCTGGCAAACAAACACTAATTTCAAAAAGATATGAATTACAACAGAAATTTATAAATGATCTAGAAATAAGCCTAACACAAAATATATAAGACCTTTATGAAGAATGTAAGTTAAGACATAAGAAAAGATTTATATAGAAATATCTATCACACTTATGGATGGGAAGACTGTCACCAATATTTTCGCTTCATTTTAATATATAAATTCAATGCAATTCTTATTACATACCAGCAAGATTTTTAGTGTAACTTGATGAGCAAATACTAAAATTTAGGTTCAAAAGTTAACATGTTAAATGTCCAGCAAAAAAAGAACACACAAACTGCAGCATTTTAAAAAATGAAATAGTCAGTACTACTGAAATAAGTGAACTAGAGCTATATGTATTGAGAGGATAAATCCCAAAACAATGTAGTAATACTGTGTAAAAAGAACGGGTTGCAAGAAAAAGATGGACAGCTTAATACTAAAACCACAAAAATCTACATGTGATAAGGGATCAATCTACATATGGTACGTTTACTACTATACATAGTAAAATCTTCCTAAAAACAAGGAAATAATAAATATCCAACTCAGGATAATGACTACTCCACAGGGAAGAAAATTAATTAGATCGGGCAGTTAGAAATTGTAGTTCTAATGTTTTAATTCTTTGAAAGATCTGAAGCAAAATAAAAGACAAACCACTAAATTTTTTTTTTTTAAGATTTTATTTATTTATTGGACAGAGAGAGACACAGTGAGAGAAGGAACACAAGCAGGGGGAGTGGGAGAGGGAGAAGCAGGCTTCCTGCTGAGCAGAGAGCCCGATGGGGGACTCGATCCCAGGACCCTGGGACCATGACCTGAGCCGAAGGCAGACGCTTAACGACTGAGCCACCCAGGCGCCCCAAACCACTAAATTTTGATAGAGCGAAGAGTGCATACATGAGTATTTGCTATACTGTGCTTTTTTCTTATTTTGTAAGCTTGAAATATTTCCTAAGAAAAGAAAGATCACTGGCTGCAATGAGAAAAATTGTAAGATCATAATGCAGGAAGAGACTATTTCCATGGTTGTTACAGGGAGAGAAGATTGTGGCATGAGATCGTAGTCGCAATAGAAATGGGAAGGGGAGGTGGAATTTCAAAAATATTTAGAGTTAGAATAAATAGGCTTTGTTGGTTGATTAGATGTGGAAGATAAGACAACTGACCAAGACAGAGGCCACTAGAGGGAGAGTATATTGGAAGGGGGAGATTATGAATTCAGTATTGGACACGATTGCTTTCATGATGCCTCAGATGCAGAGGAAAGAAAGCTGGAACAAAAACTGGAAGATACAACTTTGAGTCCTGATTGTTCTACCAAATTATGAGCTGTGGGACCTTGGACAAGTCACTCCAGAGTCCTGCTTTCCTCCTCTGTAACATGGAGGAAAGAGAGATGTGGAAAGCCCATAAAGTAACCAGTAAAAAAGTGCCCTGTTACACTATTGAAATAGGAGATAATTAGACAGCTATCCATCAGTAATGTATTAACAATCATTATGCCACTGTATGTTCAAAGTATCTAACGGGTCTCCTCCAATGCTAATGACTTTAATATTTAAAGATATGTTGTAATTGCCTGCCAACATCAAGACCCTGTTGATAACCTTAATGCAAGTTAAAAGCAGCAGCAACACAGCTGACTTGATAATGTAAATAGGGAAAAGTGAAATATGGATTTTTGTCTCCCAGCTCCAGCAAATGTTTATTTGGAATAATATAGTTATCTACTCCAACTGCACACCATCTGTTTCAGGTCTCTACCAAGTTAGTATTTCTCACATGAACAAAAATGACTTAAAACTACATTTCATTAGCATCTAGCCTTCCCATGGAGGTTACCCCTACCACAATCTAAATCTACTGAATATCAGCCTCTGAATAATGTGTAGCATTATTGTTCTGGCCAAACACATGTAGCCCAAGTCGAATAACTCAAGAAATCGGAGACTGTCAGAGGATAAGCTAACTGTAATCCTGGTTAAATAAAATCCTTCTTACATGTTTTACTGGAGACAAGGAAAAATGATAAAAATTTCTCACACAGCTAGTTAATGGCTTTCCTAAGATTCAAAGCCCAGTCTCTCTGGTTCCAAATCCTGATCCATCTGGGCTACAATTTCTCTGGAGCACAGAACCTTCTAGAATAATCCATCAGTAAATCCTGACAAGTCAACTCTAAAATACATCACTGTAAATCACTCATCCCATCTCCATTATTCCACATTAGCTCAAGGCACTGTCATCTCTCACGTGTACTACTACAGCTGCCTAACTAGTCATCCTGCGTTTGCTTTTGTCCTTTCCAAGTCATTCTGCATGTAGCAGCCAAAGTGCTGAATTAAAACCTCAAGTAGGGGTGCCTGGTTGGCTCAGTCGACAAAGCATGGACTCGTGATTTCAGGGTCACGAGTTCAAAACCCACACTGGGCATAGAACTTACCTAAAATTTTAAAAAATAAAAGATTTTTAAAAATTTAAAAATCCTCAAGTAGATCTTTTTACACATCTATTTAAACTGCTCTAATGGCTTCCAAATGCTCTTTCAATAAAACACAAACTCTACTTTGGCTTAAAACGCAACGATCTATTCAGCAGTTCTCAAAGTGTGGTCTGGGAACTCTAGGGGATTTTGGACCCTTTGGGGTGTGTGGGGGGGTGTGTGGGGACAATTTTCATAATAGGAGGTTCTCTGATTTCTTCACCCTTACTCTTTCATGAGTGTACAGTGGCCTTTTCCAGGGACTACACAATGAATGTTAAGAGACTCCATGCAAAAGCAAATAAGAATCCAGTTATCTTCTATTAAGAAGGGGACGCCTGGGTGGCTCAGTCGGTTAAGCGTCTGCCTTAGGCTCAGGTCATGATTGCAGGGTCCTGGGATCAAGTCCCACATCGGGCTCCTTTGCTTCTCCCTCTGCCTCTGCAGCTCCTCCTGCTTGTGCTCTCGCTCTCTGACAAATAAATAAATACCTTTAAGAAAAATTCTGGGGCAGCCTCATTAGGCATCTGCCTTCGGCTCAGGTCACGATCCCAGGGTCCTGGGATCGAGCCCCACATCGGGCTCCCTGCTCCGTGGGAAGCCTGCTTCTCCCTCTCCCACTCCTCCTGTTTGTATTCCCTCTCTCACTTTGTCTCTCTCTGTCAAACAAATAAAATCTTAAAAAAAAAAAAAAAACTTAAGTGTGCAAAGAGATCCTGAAACTAAAGAATTTGGTGACCTAGCCCATGCCTATCTTTCCAATCTCATAGCCTAGCTGTCCTGTCTTCACTCTGCATTAGGAATGCTGACCACCTTTCTACTTCTAAATACACCAAAACTCCCACTTCAGGGCCGTAACTCAGGCTATTCCTTTAGCCTAGAATTGGCTTCCCCCAAGTTGTTGCACCACTGAGTCCTTATCACTCAGAAGTCATGACAAATGTCACTTTCTCAGGGGCAGCTCCCCTAACTGAAGTTGCTCTTCATTCTCCCTACCAGACTATCCCATGTCCTTGCTTGACTGGTACAATAATAAAGGCAATAAAGAGAATAAACAAGTACTTGGTTGCCTGACTGATGCCCATCTTTGGGGAAATAAAGTCCTTGTCTGTTTCTTTAAAATACCCTCAGCACCTAGAGTAGGTAACACTGAATCACCATGATCAAAAGTGGCACACGCTCCAAAGTTTGGCTGCACATGAATTATCTTTTCTCTCACCCCCATTTTCCTTTTTTTTTTTTTTAAGAGTGGGGGCACAGAAGGAGAGACAGAGAATCTTAAGCAGGCTCCATGCCCAACAATAACACTGACACAAGCCTCAATCTCACAACCCTGAGATCATGATCTGAGCTGCAATAAAGAGTCGGACCCTTAACTGACTGGGCCATACAGGCACCTCTCACACCTACCCATTTTCTATGAGTCAGTACAGACTTAGTCCTATTTCTACCTCCTCAGACTCATCCTCAACCCCTTTTCTTTTCTCGGAACCACTGCCTTAGATTAGTCCCTCATCTCTCTAACTGGACTCTTTTTGGGATTCAAACTATTATGCACTATCCTACCAGCAGCCATTTCATCAAGAATCCCTCTATCTTTTTTTTTTTTAAAGATTTTATTTATTTATTTGACAGAGAGACACAGTGAGAGAGGGAACACAAGCAGGGGGAGTGGGAGAGGGAGAAGCAGGCTTCCCGCCAAGCAGGAAGCCTGACGCGGGGCTCGATCCCAGGAACCTGGGACCATGACCCGAGCCAAAGGCAGACGCTTAGCGACTGAGTCACCCAGGTGCCCCAAGAATCGCTCTATCTTTTGTTCCTTAGAGTGGCCTTCATGATTCTCAGTTGTTAAACTCCAATACCGGCCAAAACCGTTCTCATGAACAGTTCTATTTCCCATTTGGTGGGTCTCCAATAAGTCATGGTCATTCTCTGGTCATACCACCTCCACTACCCAGAACGCTTTCCTTCTCCTTTTTCTAGATACATTTAAATCTTCCCCAACGCTGTTATTCCAATTTGTTGGTCCTACTTTCATCATCTGTCACCATGTCTAGGACATTACAAGCTCAAGAGTAGTAGTTTGATAACAACTGTTAGTTGATGAACAAGGGAAAAAAAGACGTAAAAGGTAATTATGCTATGTAGTTCTGTTAAAGCATGATGTTAATATTAATAGCACAAGTATAAGCAAATTATACTTACTCTAACTCTAGGCCACAGACTGTCTCAGTAATCTCAAAACAATACAATTTCACTTGATAATAGACACTAAGTATGAAGATAAAATTATATGGTTCCATCAGTACTACTTAAAAATCACCCCTCAAGGGGCACCTGGGTGGCTCAGTTGTTAAGTGTCTGCCTTCGGCTCAGGTCATGATCCCAGGGTCCTGGGATCAAGCCCGGCATCGGGCTCCCTGCTCAGCGGGGAGTCTGCTTCTCCCTCTCCCAACTCCCCCTGCTTGTATTCCCTCTCTCACTGTGTCTCTCTCTGTCAAATAAATAAATAAAATCTTAAAAAAAAAAAAAATCACCCCTCAAAAATACATTTACTACTACACACTGTGAATGTACTTAATGCTACCGAATTGAACACTTAAAAACGGATGAAATTGTAAATTTTATGTGTATTTTGCCACAACGGTAAAAATATGTTTTCTTTGACCCCTGAATTCTAAAATACGTCTAGTTAACTCATTCACCTGGATGGACACTCCAGAACAATAAAAACCCACTTTAACGCATTAAAAAAAAAAATGCACATACTACTAACGCATCAACACACATACAATAAAGACAGTATAGTGTTATATAAATCATGAAGCAGGGTGCCTGGGTGGCTCAGTTGGTTAAGCGACTGCCTTCGGCTCAGGTCATGATCCTGGAGTCCCAGGATCGAGTCCCGCATCGGGCTCCCTGCTCAGCAGGGAGTCTGCTTCTCCCTCTGACCGTCTTCCCTCTCATGCTCTCTGTCTCTCATTCTCTCTCTCTCAAATAAATAAATAAAATCTTTAAAAAAAAAATCATGAAGCAATTAATCCTGCTAACTATGAAGAAGCTGAGTATCTATGTTTTTAAATTGCTGGGGAATATCACAGACACCGAATCTTTTGTTCATATTAACTCTCTCAATAGGCCTTTCCATCCCAAAGATGCTTTATTTACCTAGATCCATCTCCCCCACATATATATATACATACACACATACATATTTATATATACACACACGGCTGTTACTCTTTCAGTCTGAAAATATTAAATACTAAAGGCTGTTAACTTTTACTATTTTGATATTTATTTTTTGCTACTTTACTTATATTTAAGTAAATGTGCCCAGCCCTATCTTTCTAATATTGGTAAGGTAACCACCAAGGTAATTGTGACTCGGGCGCCTGGGTGGCTCAGTTGGTTAAGCGACTGCCTTCGGCTCAGGTCATGATCCTGGAGTCCCAGGATCGAGTCCCACATCGGGCTCTCTGCTCAGCAGGGAGGTCTGCTTCTCCCTCTGACCCTCTTCCCTCTCGTGCTTTCTATCTCTCATTCTCTCTCTCTCTGAAATAAATAAATAAAATCTTTAAAAAAAAAAAAAAGGTAGGGACAGAGCTCCATCATCCACCCAAGTTACATTTTCCATATTGTCAAATTGGAATTCCACCCAGGTAAAAGCCATTTGTGACAAGAACTGCAAATGGAGAATGAAGCTCTACAACTAGGCGGCAGCCTACTGAGCAAATGGGAATTACTAATCTTGGACTGAGCACATGGCAGTACATTTTGAGAAATGAGGTGGCCTTTTCCCTCCAGTCAGGTGTGCCCTTGGTGAAACAGAGCTCAAGGAGGCAGTTCTGTTATCAACAGATAGCTGTGTCTAGAAAAAGTATCTTCTATCCTTAAAACCCAAAACTGAGGGTAACCTTAAAAAATTAAATGTCTGGGGGCACCTGGGTGGCTCAGTCGGTAAGCAT